>NC_080783.1:118856097-119159127 GCF_028018385.1 Neofelis nebulosa
TTTACCAGTGTTTACAAGTAAAGACTGGCTTAATATGCCCATATATCTATCCTATCCAGACAACAACTCTATTCTTATGTCTTCTCTATGCCTGAAATATATCCATGGAAAGGTCCTTTTTCTATATATTTTGGGCTTCAGATCTTGGAAGCCACCTGCCAGAATGGTTCCATTCCTTCATTTTATACTATCTAATTGCAATAAAACAAATGAGGGGAAATGCTTTCCCAGTTAGAGAGGGTAACTGACAGATATGGGAATTTAAAACCTTCTCAGTCCGCCACAACTTACCTGCTACTGCTTAGCCTTTTATACTTTCTGAAGTACTTGCCAATGCATTAGTTTTATGTGATCACAACAACCCAGTGAAGCAGTTATCGGGAACTTATTGAGGAAGCCAAGAAGTTAACTCTGGTGTAGAAGAAAGGACACTGAGGGGCGCCTGGGTGGCGCAGTCGGTTAAGCGTCCGACTTCAGCCAGGTCACGATCTCGCGGTCCGTGAGTTCGAGCCCCGCGTCAGGCTCTGGGCTGACGGCTCAGAGCCTGGAGCCTGTTTCCGATTCTGTGTCTCCCTCTCTCTCTGCCCCTTCCCCCGTTCATGCTCTGTCTCTCTCTGTCCCAAAAATAAATAAACGTTGAAAAAAAAAAATTAAAAAAAAAAAGAAGAAAGGACACTGAAATGGGGAATGAAAATTTGAGTTCTAGTCTTTGCTCTACCACTAATCAACTTGTGACCTCAGGCAAGTAAGTTCCTAAACTTTGATGTCTCTTGTTTGTAAAAATTTTCTTGTTTGTAAAACAAGATGGTTGTACTAGATCACTCCAATGGTTCCTTACTGTTAAGTCTTCCATGATTTTTCTGTCATCTTTAACCATGGCCATAAAAAACAAAACAACAACAACATCACAGATATTTCTGGCAACTGGCAAAAAGCCTAAATCTTCTACCTTTTTGTTTCCCCCTGTGATGAGAACTATTTGGATCTACTCTCTCAACAACTTTTTTTTTAATTTTTATTTTTTTAGTGTTTTATTTATTTTTGAGACAGAGAGAGACTGAGCACGAGCAGGGGAGGGGCAGAGAGAGAGGGAGACACAGAATCCGAAGCAGGCTCCAGGCTCTGAGCTGTCAGCACAGAGCCTGACGCAGGGCTCGAACTCACGAACCACAAGATCATGACCTGCACAGAAATCAGACACTTAACTGACTGAGCCACCCAGGTGCCCCAGAGCTACCCAAGCACCCCTCAACAACTTTCAAATAGGACTTGTCTGGAGGTCAGGGGAGGAATAGGCACTTAATGCATGGGGTGTCTCAGAAGCACTGGAGAAGCCGAAGTTCTATTCGAGTGTTGCATGACATCTTAGGTACTGGTCTAAGAGAACTAGTAATTTGCACTTTTCTAGAAGCAGGGGAGAGTGCGGCATTATCCTGCCATTTTATTTAGCCTGCCTCACGGGAGTTTTCTCACTCTGACCCCAGCCCCAAACAAAAAAGTTCTTATTTGTGAAATATGAAAATTAAATATTCCTGCATTAGCTCTATTATGTGATATCATACTTGTGATATCATATGTGATATCATATGTGTTAATACCCTGCAAAGAGAGACATGTCAGGGAAGATGTCCACTGTACAGGCTATGGTTACAGTCTCCCGTAGCTATCACTTTTCTTTCAGACCACTGTGTGCAGTGTGAAGAAGCAGCCTGATTTCTCCACTTCGGGCCAATGGGAGGTAGTTACAGAATCTGAAGGGGAAAAGGAGGTAAATGTCTTTGATGGAGTCATGGTTTGCACCGGCCATCACACCAATGCTCACTTACCCTTGGAAAGCTTCCCTGGTGAGTAGTCTACAAGGAGGGAAGCCTGTGTGCCATGCCCGTGATTGATCTCTGAGGAATGGGAAAATGGTGGTCTAAGTGATTCCTACCTTGGGATGAAAAAAGGGCTTATAATAATTCTACATGTTCCCCTAAAAGATGTTGGGGTGACTTTGATTATTGCCATTTGGGAGGCAGAAATAACATTATTTTCGGGGACTAGAGAAAAATTAGAAGGCTCTATCTTTGGTTTCACAACAACCTTAGTTTTTCTAAGGATCAAAAGAAAGAACATGAACTTGAAGGTTGTAGGATTTTTCAGCAATTGAGGAAACAAATGAATATTGAGTTTCTAAGGAAGAAATTAAAACTTCAAGAAAGAAGTTAATTATAGTCTTTGACCTGGATTTTCATTTTGAAAAAAACAAAGCACTCTATTTATTATATTCTAGAGTATATGAAAACATATAACTCCAATTGAAATGGAAGTATTTAATTTTATTTCTTTTGAGACAGAAAGAGAGAGAGAATGCACACGAGCATGTGTGTGTGCACACATGAACAGGGGAGGGGCAGAGGGAGAGGGAGAGAGAGAACCCCAAGCAGGCTCCTCACCCTCGGCATGGAGCAGCCTGACTCAGGGCTTGATCTGCAAACCGTGAGATCATGACCTGAGGGAAATCAAGTCAGTTGGCTTAACCAACTGAGCCACCCAGGCACCCCAAAAATAGGTATTTAAAGAGGATGAAAAGACAAAAGGTAATGGAGATTTTCTGAAGGAGTTTGGATTTGGGAGTCCACAAGTCCAAAATATAAACAGATCCTGAGTTAAGCCGACTATTCATGATAAGGAAATCACAAGATTCTGCTCTGAGACTGTGAGAAAAGAAAATAGGCAAATATATTCAGAAAGGCAAGAGTGCAGCTGTGTAAAGGGAGACTATATGGAGATGTGTGCTTAAACTCTACACACCACTAACAGAATGAATGATTTGACAAATGATAGCAGATAAACCTCATCGGATAATTCTTTTCCCTTCCCTTGCAGGAATTGAGAAGTTCAAAGGACAGTACTTCCACAGCCGGGACTATAAGAATCCAGAGGGTTTCACTGGAAAGAGAGTCATTGTAATTGGCATTGGAAATTCTGGAGGGGATCTGGCTGTGGAAATTTCCCACACAGCCAAGCAGGTTTGAATCAGTAAATTACTTTGCTTCACCAAAGAAGCTGTATGTGGACCCAACAGAGTATAAATACCTCTTCATATAGCCTGTATAGCAGCAAACACAGGGCTTGGCTCTGTGACCTCAGTTGGCAACATTATGTTGATGATATGAGGGAGCCAACATTCCCTGTTAGATTCCCATCATTCAGTTGACCTCACACTAAAGAATCCCAGTGATCCCAATCAGCTGTCTCTTCTGAATGTGCCTCTGACTTTAAAGACCATGCAGTTCCTTGGGGAGTTTGGTCGAATGCAGCCTTCAGAGTGTGGCTCTTGTTTAGGACAGCAGAAGTGCCACAGTCTTACGTGAAGGAAAGCACACTGGTTTAGCTGAAGGCTTTGTGCTCATAGGATGGTGGGTGGGGGAATTTTCCTCTTCTCTCCCCAAATGGAAAAAAAGAAGCAGTCTAATCTTTCCGAAGATAACGTGGATATCAGTATGGAAAGCATCCACACTGTGGTACATGCAAGTTCGCCTCAGCTCTGCATACAGTTCAGTAATAGAAGGACATTCACCCTAAAGCAATTTCTATGTCCTAGAGGTCTTTTTTGTTTTGTTTTGTTTTGTTTTTTATCATAGATTTTGAACTAGGAAGAGAGTGCCTTCATTGTAAATTCCTAGAAAAAGATGTGTCGTTGTTACATTTTGTTATTCGTATCTTTATTGAATCATAACTTTATTGGCAATAGGGGAATGTCTGGTTGTTTTCTAGTAACTTTAATTAAGCTGTGTTTCTCCACAAATATGTTTTAAATTACTATTTTTCAATAGAAGTTTAATGCTGCAACTTTGTTAAGTGACCTTTACTCAGAAACTCCATTCAATAACACTTCTCAGTATTATCCCCATCCATCACCACAAAAGTAATTTCATATGTTATTCCATGCATCAATTCAACAAGCTTTATTAGGAAATTGGTATTAAAAAAAGGGTTAAAATGTGTGTAGGTGTAATGATGAAAGATTGTGCAAAGTATATGGTGGGGATCCAAACACGTTGAATGGTCAGTTATAAGGGTGCTGAGACTTCCATGCACTGAGGAACTGTAGATTGCCAAAGAACAAAGCATCTAGAGCGGGTGGGGATAAGGTGGCTGTGTCTGAGAAAGGCCGGGACAATGCACAGCAAAACCATGTCTGCGTGGCAGGGGCAGTGCCGACATCCCACAAAGCAAGCCAAAGACACTCACTTGCCGGGTTCTAACTTTTTGCTTTATGTATTAAATTGTATTTATTAGAATTAGTTTGTAAATCAAAAAAATTAAGTGGATCTGTAAGTTTCAGTATATCAAGGAAGTTTTGGTATAATAATTCTTGTGGTATAATGCTTTTGTGAAGAGAACATATCTGTTTCTTATAAAACAACTTTCCTCACATTTTTTCTTATAAATCCATTCTTATAAATATGGTGTTAAAACAAGGTATAGATAGAAAACTGAAATAAGAAGTATGATGATAACCATTAAGCATTTACTGAATGTTTACCATATGCCACACCCTTTGCAAAAACACTAATTCTGACAACAGCCTTGCGATGTATTATTGTCACAATTTTGTATGTAGGGAGCCTTTTAATTGAGACTCTGAGCATTTATAGGACTCATATACTTTTATAACAAAAGTTATACAGACTGCACATAAAGCTGTGTGATTCCTAGGACCATGCATACTCTTCAGACTATGATATGTCAAAGTGCTCAATAATGAGAGCCCATGCGGTTACCATCAGTGAGAAGGTATGTGTGAAGTACATTATCATCCCTCTGTAGACAGGTCACCGTTTTATGGAAGAGCTTAGACAAAAGACCATAAAGCAGGTACTTACATCCCCAGAGAGTCTTGTAGAGAAGGAGGTACTTTTGCCAAGTAACTGAGTATCAAAACTTTATCAGCTTCCTGTTGTTTGACTAGCGATCTACAGTTTTTCCTTTAAGCAGTCAGTGAAACAATTCTTCAGCAGCACAGGATTTGGGGTGACTCAGACCTGAGTTGGATATTCAGCCCTTCCATTTACTAGCTGTATGATCTCAGGCAAGTTATTCATCTTCTCATGCATAAAATGAGGATAAGAAGAACTACCTCAAGGGACTGTTGTATTGATTAAATAAAATATAGATAAAGGCCCTGGCACAATCACTTACAGGTCATAATTCTCAATAAATGGAAACAATAAATGGAAACAATGAGGATGATGTGTTGGGGAGACTAGAAGATGTGTATGCTAGACCCCCCACCGTGGAGGAAACACATTTGGAGAGACAGAAACGAGTGTAAAAAGTTTAATATGGATATAAATGATAAATAACAGGTGTGGGTTTGTTTTGGGGATTTTGGGGGTGTTTTGTTTTGTGTTGGTAATAGTGCTAACAATGTCAAAGGCAAAAAAGGCTGAAGGTTTTGGATTAAATGATGTGCAATTGCTTTCAGCTCAACTGCTCCATAATTTTAAATGAGTTGGACAGGTGGTAAGTGCTAGAGTAGCTCAGAGGATGGAGAGAAAATTGTCAGCCAGAATGGTCAGTAGTGTCTTATGGAGGAGGCAGACTTGATCTGGATCTTAACAATAAATAGGCTTTGGAGAATTAAGAGGATAGGCGACTTTTCAAGGAGGCATAATGCCATTAAGCAGAAATGCAGTGGTGGTTCAGAGCAAGACACATTCTTAGTGAATGCCCTAATCTAATTGTACACATAGTGTTTGAGAAGGAAAACTGCAGAAAATAAAACAAAGATCGTGCAGGGACTAAAAAGAGAGATGAATGAGTCTGGACTTAATCTTGAAGAGAGCAGGTGCTATCAAAGGATTATGAGCCAGAGAATGGCAAAAGCAAACCATTTTTTTTTCCATGCCCCAGGTTTTCCTCAGCACCAGGAGAGGGTCTTGGATCCTGAATCGTGTAGCAGACTATGGATATCCCCTTGATGTGTTAACCTCTTCTCGATTTAAACATTTTCTTTTGAATATCTGTGGTCAATCATTAGCAAACAATTTTTTGGAGAAAAAGATGAACCAAAGGTTTGACCATGAAATGTTTGGCCTAAAGCCTAAACACAGGTATGTTACCAGGATGGGGGTGGGGCAGTAATAGCCAAGGCACAAGAACAAGGACTGTTGGCACAGGTTAACAGAACTACCCCTACCCATACATTAAGAAAACCCACAGATCTGTGGGGCACCTGGCTGGCTCAGTTGGAAGAGCATGCAACTCTTAATCTCAGGGTTGTGCGTTTGAGGCCCACATTGAGTGCAAAGATTCCTAAAAAGAAGAAAAAGAAAAAGAAAGAAAATCCACAGATCTGAGATCAGATTTGTATTTTGCCCTCATAGGAGTCCAAGATCTACTCATCTGTAATCTTCAAGCTATGACTCTCCTTGACCTTAACCATTTTATTATTTCCTCAGATACAACTTTTTAATTTTTTTAAGGTTTTATTTTATTTTTGAGAGAGAGAGAGAGAGAGAGCGCGCGAGCAGGGGGGTGGCAGAGAGAGAGGGAGACCCAGAATCCAAAGCAGGTTCCAGGCTCTGAACTGTAAGCACAGAGCCGAACGCAGGGCATGAACTCACGAACCATGAGATCATGACCTGAGCTGAAGGTGGATGCTTAACCCACTGAGCCACCCAGGCACCCCACAAGTTGTTTTTACATGATGCCCAGTAAAAACAACAAAATGGGAGCAGAGGGCAGTGTTCATTCATTTATCCAACAAATACTGAACACGCGTAATGAGCCAAGCATTATACTGGGTATGAGAACACAGAGACTAAAGACCTAATAGTAATGCTAATACAAATAACAACACTTTATTTTTGAGGACTTTATAGAAGACAAGCACAGTGCTAGACTGGAGTTAAATACATTATCTCATTTAATCCTCATTACAACCCTAAAGGTTAGTACTATTTTTCATTTCCATTTTGCAGTTATAAAAATTGACACTTAGAGAAACTAATTTGTCTGAGGTCACACAATAAATGTCAGACTCTAAAAATGGATTTTACCTTAAATACTCTAAGGAGGAGACAGACAATAGAATATGATGAATGCATGGAGTGCTATGGGGTTATGAAGGATGGGAGTCCACACAGTCAAGGAGGTAGAGACTATGAAAGCATTTCTAGAAGCTGATTTTGAATGCTTTATTCCCTCCAATTTTTTTAATTTATTTTTTTTTTAATTTATATCCAAGTTAGTTAGCATATGGTGCAACAATGATTTCAGGAGTAGATTCCTTAAGCCCCTCACCCATTTAGCCCATTCCCCTCCCACAACCCCTCCCACCACCCCTCCAGTAACCCTCTGTTTGTTCTCCATATTTAAGAGTCTCTTATGTTTTGTCCCCCTCCCTGTTTTTATATTATTTTTGCTTCCCTTCCCTCATGTTCATCTGTTTTGTATCTTAAAGTCCTCATATGAGTGAAGTCGTATGATATTTGTCTTTCTCTGACTAATTTCACTTAGCATAATACCCTCTAGTTCCATCCACGTAGTTGCAAATGGCAAGATTTCATTCTTTTTGATTGCCAACTAATACTCCATTGTATATATATACTACATCTTCTTTATCCATTCATCCGTCAATGGACATTTGGGCTCTTTCCATACTTTGGCTATTGTTGATAGTGCTGCTATAAACATTGGGGTGCATGTGTCCCTTTGAAACAGCATACCCATATCCTTTGGATAAATACCTTGTAGTGCAATTTCTGGGTCGTAGGGTAGTTCTATTTTTAGCTTTTTGAGGAACCTCCATACTGTTTTCCAGAGTGGCTGCACCAGTTTGCATTCCCACCAGCAGTGCAAAAGAGATCCTCTTTCTCCGCATCCTCGCCAACATCTGTTGTTGCCTGAGTTGTTAATGTTAGCCATGCTGACAGGTGTGAGGTGGTATCTCATTATAGTTTTTATTTGTATTTCCCTCATGATGAGTGATGTTGAGCATTTTTTCATGTGTCGGTTAGCCATCTGGATGTCTTCTTTGAAGAAGCATCTATTCATGTCTCTTGCCCATTTCTTCACTGGATTATTTGTTTTTTGGGTGTTGAGTTTGATATATTCCCTCCAATTTTTTATCCTTTTAAATGCTCAGATTTACTTCTAACAAACAGTAAGTACAATGTGCACCCATACACCTTTCACTTAGATTCACCTGTTAGTAACAGTTTGCTATATTTGCTTTCTCTCTCTCCCTTTCTCTGAAGATAGGTAAATCCCATCTATCCATCTGATTATATCACATCCATCCATCCATCCATAGATGAATACTACATATTCTTTCCTGAACCATTTGAGAGTACGTTACAGCCACTCTAACACACTTTACCCTACATTCTTATATTGCCTAAGAAATAGGGCATTCTCCTACATAAACAGAATACAATGATCACATGGGAAGTTCAGCATTAATAAAATACTATTATCTAATGTATCACATTCAAATTTCCTAAATTGTCCCAATAATACTATTTATAGCTCTTTTATTTTTAAATCCAGGATCCTTTCAGGTATTACCCCACTGCATTTTTTTTTTAACTTTCAAGTTTTATTTATTTATTACACCCCACACATTGACATTAGATTCCCAGGCTCCTCCCCACCCCCATTCATGTCTAAATATACAGCATTGCATATATATTTGTGCAACATTATATTAACATTAAAATAAATTATAACATTAAATTATATTAAAATAAAACATTAAACATTAAATTATATTTTAAATAGTAATTGATCATACCATGCTGCTCCTGAAATTCTTCCTACTTATACATTGTGTAAAACAATTGTTTCAGGTTCCTGCCTTTTTAAATAATTTTTAATTTAATTTTAATTAAAAATTTTGTTTTTGTTTTAATGTTGAGTCATAGACGTCCTTTCCATATTTTAGATTTTATTCTTTTATTGGATATGTCATTTATGAGTATTTCTTCCCATTCAGTAGGTTGCTTTTTAATTTTGTTGATGATTTCTTTCACTGCGCAAAAGTTTCTTATTTTGGTGTAGTCCCAAAACTTTATTTTTGCTTTTGTTTCCTTGCCTGTGAAACCTATCCAGAAAAATATTGCTAAGACTGTCAAAGAGATTACTGTCCATGTTTTCTACTATGACATTTATGGTTTCAGGTCTCACATTTAGGTCTTTAAGTTTATTTATGTTTATGATATAAGAAAGTGGTGCAGTTTCATTCTTTTGCATGTAGTTGTCCAAATTTCCCAGTACCATTTGTTGAAGAGACTGTCTCTTCCCCATTTCAGATTCTTGCCTCCTTTGTTACAGATTAATTGATCATGTAAGTGTGGGTTTGTTTTTTTTTTAATTTTATTTTTTATTTTTTAAAATTTACATCCAAATTAGTTAGCATATAGTGCAACAATAATTTCAGGAGTAGATTCCTTAGTGCCCCTTACCCATTTATCCCCCACACACAGCCCCTCCAGTAACCCAGTTTGTTCTCCATGTTTAAGAATCTCTTATGTTTTGTCCCCCTCCCTGTTTTTATATTATTTTTGCTTCCCTTTCCTTGTGTTCATCTGTTCTGTGTCTTAAAGTCCTTATATGTGTGAAGTCATATGATTTTTGTCTTTCTCTGACTAATTCCACTTAGCATAATACCCTCCAGTTCCATCCACATAGTTGCAAATGGCAAGATTTCGTTCTTTTTGATTGCCGAGTAATACTCCATTGTATATATATACCACATCTTCTTTATCCATTCATCTGTCGATGGACATTTGGGCTCTTTCCATACTTTGGCTATTGTTGATAGTGCTGCTATAAACATGGGGGTGCATGTGTCCCTTCAAAACAGCACACCTCTATCCCATGGATAAAGGCCTAATAGTGCAATTGCTGGGTTGTAGGGTAGTTCCATTTTTACTTTTTTGAGGAACTTCCATACTGTTTTCCAGAGTAGCTGCACCAGCTTGCATTCCCATTACCCCATTGCATTTTATTGTCATATCTCTTTAATCTCTTCAATTGAAATAATTCACCATTTTTTGACATAGATTTTTTTTAAAAGAATTGAGCCACTTGTTTTATAAAAAGTCTCAAAATTTGGCCTTGCATAGTTGTTCTACCTTTACTATATTCAAGGGAAACATTTTTGCTACAAATATTTACAGGTTTTGCCTTCTTGGTAGATCACATCAGGAGCCACATGACGTATTAATGATGTTAAATTTGATGCCTTGAATAAGGTGGCACATACCAGGTTTCTCCTTTGTAAAGATTTTCTTCCTTTGAAATTAATCAGTTGGGTGATAGTTTGAGACTACGTTCTTCAACAACTTTTCACTCATTTATTTCACCCAATTATGGAAACTGTAGCATCCATGACTTCAGTGATTACAAAATGAATTGGGGTTTTAGAACAATAGGACATAGTCAAGCAAATAGGGTAAGGAAGTAGCATTCTAAGTACAAGGTCTTAGAATAATGAAAAATACATTTTGCTCTTGGACTTGCACGTAGCCTGGTTTGGCTGGACTATAATAAAATGGCAAAGATCAAAGAGTGATTGAGTACCTCTCCAGCCTCACTGAACAGGTACATTAAAACCTGTGTATCCTCTGCTAAATAAAACTTTTGAAGCGAAGACAGTCCAGAGCCATTGAAAGATTTTAAACAAGTGAGTAACCTAATAATAAATATATTTTGGAACAACTACTCCGAAAATGATGTAGAAGATAACTGAAGGGGAATGGAGAAGGAGGCCCTTGTAACAGTCCAGGTAACACAGAGAATAGATAAAACTATTCTGAGGATATTAAGAGGAGAAAGGGAAAGCCCATGTGAACAGGTAGAAGACTCACAGTTTTGTGGCTTGGAAAACTATGTGGATTGTGGTACTATTTGTGAAAAAGAATAAGTTTGGAGAGAAAGATAAATGCTGTTTCTAGGAAATATTACTTAACAGGCAGGCCCAGGGGATCCCAAGGGAATTCATAAAAAAAAAAAACATTTTGATATAAAATTTCAAATCCTAGACTGTATGTAACCTTGGGCAAGTCACTTAACTTCTTTAGGCCTCAATTTCCTCATCTCTAAAACCTGGATAATGACACCTGTGCTGGGTCTTTCACGGAGTTTATGTAAGACTCAAATAAATGAGTGTATATATAATCCATTTACAAATTGCTAAATACATGTAATTCATTATACAGCTTGCAAAATGATGGTCTAATTCTAGCTCGTGGTGGTTTGAAAGTGGAAATGAGACTCAAAAGAATGCTGATAGTCCAGTCTTATAGACCTATTGATATATGGATAGAAACTATAGGCCTGTGGCCATTTCATATTACTATTCCTTGAGCAACCATAGATACACTCTTCAAATAAGACCATTTTTCTTTTACTTCTCCAACGTCTTCTCTTTCAGTGCCATCTAGGGCCCAACTTCTGCTCTGAGATCCAGATCTGTTCCAAGCTGGTATATATTAGACCTTTCCCACATTTCATGGAGAGACCAAGAGAGAGACCATTGACATATTGTTTAACTACTTCCATCAAAGTAGAATTTTACTTACATGTTACTAACATTCTATCTCTCATTTCTCCTTTTGATCTTTATCACCACTCACAGAGCTCTGAGTCAGCATCCAACAGTGAATGATGAACTGCCAAATCGTATAATTTCTGGCTTGGTGAAGGTGAAAGGAAATGTGAAGGAGTTCACAGAGACAGCCGCCCTATTTGAAGATGGCTCCAGGGAGGATGACATTGATGCTGTTATCTTTGCCACAGGCTATACTTTTGCCTTTCCTTTTCTTGAAGATTCTGTTCAAGTAGTCAAAAACAAGATATCCCTATATAAAAATGTCTTCCCTCCTAACCTGGAAAAGCCAACTCTTGCAATCATAGGCTTGATCCAGCCTTTGGGTGCCATTATGCCGATTTCAGAGCTCCAAGGACGCTGGGTCACTCAAGTATTTAAAGGTAAGTGACCAGACAAGTTGACTAATTACTTAATGGTATGTTTAATTATGTTTATGTTCTTGCTTTTAAATAGGTAGAAAGTATGTATGACTGTAATAGTGCCTGGCATAAAATTAGTGCTCAAAAATTATTCTTGAGTGAATATAAAGTAATAATTTATAACCATAGACATATATTGGAATCCCCTAGAAAATCTTGCCCAAAATAGGCATGCTTTGCCTGGTGATGTTTATTTTAAAAGTCTGGGGTAGGCCAGACGTAGATCGCTAAGAAAGTGTTCCTCAGTTGATTCCAATGTGCACTCCAGACTAGAATCCACTCATCTATATTTTAGACAACTGATATATATATATATGTATATATATATATATATACATATATATATATATATTTGTGAAGCAAAAGTCATTATAGAGAAAAGCAAATATAGAAATGGTGTGATTGATTTCAGCCAAAAATTAAGACCTGGTTAAAGACTAGTCCAGAATGTATAAGATTCAACCTCTCAAATTCTTACTTTCCCCCTTTAACATCCCCTGTTTCAGTTTTGGCTAGGAGAACATGAGAAAAAACTTTAGGATTTGGGATAGTAGGCTCAACATGAATCAGGAGAATGATATGGCTTCTAAATGGCCTAATTATATCTAGCATCATTAAAGAATTGTAATATCCTATAATTTACAACTATTCTTCTCTAAACTGGTCAGCCCATACCCAAAGACATATTTTACAAGTGAAACTGGAGTGCATGAAAAGGAGAGAGACAAGAATGGTTCAGGGATTTGAAAATGTACCTACCATTTGAAGTACAACTGAAGGAGCTGGAGAGGTTTACCTACAGAAGATTCAGGGGAGACAGAAGAGTTCTCTTCAAATATTTCAAGAATGTCCCATGCCAGGGGCAGCTGGGTGGCTCAGTAGGTTAAGCATCCAACTCTTGGTTTCAGCTCAGGTCATGATCTCACAGTTTGTGGGTTCGAGCCCCGCATCGGGCTCTGTGCTATCAGCACACAGGGATTTTCTCTCTCTCTCTCTCTCTCTCTCTCTCTCTCTCTCTGCACCACCCCATGCTCTCTCTCTCCCTCTCTCTCAAAATAAACATTAAAAAAAAAAAAAAAAAAAAAGAATGTCCCGTGGCAGAAGGATTTGATTTGCTCAGTATCACTTCAAAGGGTTCACCAAAGGAGTGAAACTTTGAGGGCTGTGCAAAATCAGTGTAAAATTAAAAACAACCACGCCAACTGTTTTTTGTCAGCTGTTGCCATTTTAAGATGAAATGGGCTGCCTCTGAAATTGTGAAAAATCCAAACAGAAGAGGAAAGCCTTATCTTTCATAGGACTTTAGTCATAAAATGGGATCAAGAGTTCATTTTTACTTCCTTCTCTCTGTGGTAAAGCCTGTTTGTTACTAAGAGTACAAATGTACCCTGCCCTTTATTTTGCTTTTTATTTTTCACATACTTTTGGGGCCATTTATCATTTCCTTATGTCCATATTTCATTTCCCAATTGGAAGATGGAGGAGGAAGATATTGATTGGAAGACAGAATCAGAGAAATCTCTCCCAAAGAGATAGTAGAATAGAGTAAGTTACTGTCCTTAATGGCATCATATTGTGGTGGTGATAGATAGGGGAAGGTGATCCAGTGAATTGTAACCTACTCGAGTACAAAAAATTATTTTGTATTTCTTTGAATTCTCCATGGCATAGTAATTGTTAATAGGATTATTGTTGTCAGTGAGGTAATCTTACACTTAAAATTTTGATTTTTCTCTTTAGGGCTAAAGACATTGCCCTCACAAAGCAAAATGAAAGCAGAGATAGCTAAGACTCAAGAGCAAATGGCAAAAAGGTAAGAGAGTGTGTGGTAATTTCCTTCTTAGTTCTTAATTAGAGCAACATTGGACTATGTTTATCTTCCTCGTGTTATTTTAAGGATTTAGATTATATTTTTTTTATTTTTTTTATTTTTTTGAATTTTTTTTTTTTCAACGTTTTTTATTTATTTTTTGGGACAGAGAGAGACAGAGCATGAACGGGGGAGGGGCAGAGAGAGAGGGAGACACAGAATCGGAAACAGGCTCCAGGCTCCGAGCCATCAGCCCAGAGCCCGATGCGGGGCTCGAACTCACGGACCGCGAGATCGTGACCTGGCTGAAGTCGGACGCTTAACCGACTGCGCCACCCAGGCGCCCCATATTTTTTTTATTTTTTTAATGTTTATTAATTTTTGAGAGACAGAGACAGAGCACAAGTGGGGGAGGGACAGAGAGAGAGGGAGACACAATCTGAAACAGGCTCCAGGCTCCGAGCTGTCAGCACAGAGCCTGATGTGGGGCCCAAACTCATGAACTGTGAAATCATGACCTGAGCCGAAGTCAGATGCTTAACTGACTGAACCACCCAGGTGGTCCAGGATTTAGATTATATTTTGAAGGGAAGGGAAATGATAGTTTGTGTGGCAATAAAATTGGGAAATAGCACCAAATGGTTTGAATATGCATGGAAAAGAACAGAAAGGCATTTAAAATCCTACAATTAGAACCTGAAAGAAAGATAGGAAAAAGCACATGGAGGGAAAATCAGGTATATTAATTTTGGCAGGATTATTTGAAATGCTAGTGGAGCTGCCAGACAAAGGAAGAGGGTCAATGATTTAATGGGAAGAAGATATGGCCCAGTCACAAATCTGTAGGTAGATCTACAAATCAGCACAGGTGAGCACAGGGGTGGCTCAGTTGGTAGAATATCAGACTCTTGATCTCTGGGTCACGAGTTCAAGCCCCACACTGGGCATAGAGACTCCTTAAAGAAAAACAAAAAAACAAACCAGCATAGGCTACTTTGTCAGTTGTCATCATGTAACAGCACCTTCAGGTCACAGCAGCTCATGGTGTGAACAGTCTTTGTGATTTGGGAAGGTGATAACATCAGCTAGTTGCTTAGTGCTTGGGCCAACATGGTAATTTAGCAATCTGAATTTCGGAACTTGAGTTTATACACTAGGTGATTTTTATTTGGACAAAGTGGAAGTTGATGGTAAGTTCCTAAATTTTTGTGCAAAAGTTAGGGGTATAATCATTCCAGGCCCAAAGAGGTGGTTTTCTTTAATTGATTTTACTAGCATAACTCTCCCCTGTCTGGGAAGAGGAGAAAGTTTTTAATTAACCCTGATAGCCTTTCCAGGTATTCTGCTGTTTTTCTCCTTTCACTGCCAGATTTCTACAATAAATATTCTACATTATATGCTCTAAATTCTCATTCTTTTCTTCCTCCTAAGCCTCCTGTATTGTAACTTCTATCCTTCTGCAACTGTTCTCTTGAAGGTCATCTATGACCAATTCCATTTTTCTTCTCACTGGTGAGTTTGGTGCTTGTAAATGTCTCTTCCTTCTTGGAGTGCTTTCTTTCCTTGCTTTTCTGGCAGTAAATATCCTATTTCAACTTCCCGCCTCTCTTTCCCCTGACTTATTTTTGTCTAACTACCTTTTGACTGTGAGCAGTCCCCAAAGATACAATTTAACGTTTATCGTTTTATCGAGGGTCAGCTGTGTATGCACACTACGTGTTTTATATGCATGGCTTCATTTAATCCTCCCAACAACCCTACAAGGCTGGTACAAGTGAATCCCTTTTGATAAACCTTTATGAATACTCAGCTCTTGACCCACCACTGAAGGATAAATGTATGCCTACAGACCCTTCAGCCAACATAACATCCATAAGGGGAAGCTCTCAAATTCTTTCCTGTCTTCACTTCTCTTTGAAACTAGTCCCATTTCAGGAAATTGCTATTTGACAATCTGTCAGTTCCTCTGAAATTCTATCTCACTAATTCTACCTCAAATTTATTTTCTATCATTTTTTTTCCTGTCCCTGTTTTTGGATTCCTCAAGCAATCCCATCTAATCTCAATTAGTTTGACTGGGTTTTTCTCTTCCTTCCTTTCTGTCCTACTCTTCTTTGTTTTATTTTCATTATAGGAAGAAAAGTTACCAGTGAGCTCTCTAAATCCCACTCCTGCCACAAGTATCTGTTACCACATTTTCCCTCTAAAAAGTTCTAGCTCTTCAAATCTGCACTTGGTGTAATGCCTCCACCTGGCTCTGTTTGGACGGCCACTACCTCTTGTGGGATAAGTCATCCCCCCACTCCTTTCAGGATTCCAAATTAGCACTGGCCCGGGGAAGTCCTGCTCTGTGGACTCCACTACCACTGCCTCATAAAACAATTGAGGATCCCAAATTTGAGAATTTTTGTGGTGAGTTTTCTCATAACATCAGAGTCTTCTCTGAATCTGCTATATTTGCCTCTCTCTATCCATCTTTGTTTTCCACAACATGCCTCTTCTACTGTAGGTAGCACCCACAGATATTCTATGCTCATATTCCACACTCATTCCTGCTTTATTCCTTTACTCTGCTGCTCCCCTGACTTGTAACACTTTGCTGTTTGCTAGCAGATATGTCTTCCACATCTTTCAAGGACATACTGCTCTATTTTAACTACCCTCTTCTAACATTTCTATTTAGCAATCTAAAACCACACAATATACCAAAAATCTTATATTCTCTTGTGCTTTATGTGTATCTATCTTCTATCTTCCAGTAGATTATAAGGTCCTTAAGGATAAAGACAATGTCTTTCCTTTCTTCTTTGTTTTCTACAGCTCCTAGCCAAATACGGAGCCAATAACAGGCAATCAGAAAGCACTGATTAATTGACTGAATTATTGACAGGCCATGGCTTCTGTCTTCTCTGCTTCAGGTATGTGGAGAGCCAACGCCATACCATTCAGGGAGACTATATAGATACCATGGAAGAGCTGGCTGATCTGGTGGGTGTCAGGCCCAGTCTGCTGTCTCTGGCCTTCACTGACCCCAAATTGGCAATACAGATCATCTGGGGACCCTGCACTCCAATCCAGTATCGTCTACAAGGCCCTGGAAAATGGGATGGAGCCCGAAAAGCTATCCTCACCACAGAAGATCGTATCAGGAAGCCACTGATGACAAGAGTTATCGAACACACTAATTCCACAACTTCAACAATAACAATGGCTAAGTGTATGCTGGCTGTTGTTTTCTTTGCTATAATTGTGACCTACTTTTAGCTGTCCCATTTGTCATTGCCCCAGTTTTCTTTGGAAAGCTGCATCTAGAGATGCCTTCAGAATCTGATGAGATTGAACAGCTCTCGGCTTCACATTGTTCAGGAATCTACTTTTCTCTTGCCAAAGCATTAATCTTCTTTCCTCTTTTCCCTACAGTGAGACTCTAGCTTTTCATTCATATTGATTTCCCTCCCGTCCTCTTGTGACCCACCACTTTTTCCTTTCAATAACCCCTGGACTATGAGCTCAAGTATCCTTTCAGTCATCTTTGTAAGTCCTTAGCAGACTTCTTGACATGTGGTATGTGCTTAATAAATGTTGTCAATATTATGGTGGGGAGAAGTCAATATCTGTATACTGGGTGACTGCATGGAATTCTGCTGCTGATGGGATTTGATATTCTATTAGAAGTTCAATCTTGGAGCACCTGGGTGGCTCATTCGGTTCAGTGTCCAACTCTTGATTTCAGCTCAGGTCATGAACCCAGGGTTGTAAGATCAAGCCCAGTGTCAGGCTCCATGCTGAGCGTGAAGCCTGTTTAAGACCTCTCTCTCCCTGTGCCCCTCTGCTGAGTGTGCTCTTGCTCGCTCTCTCTCTCTCTCTCTCTCTCTCTCTCTCTCTAAGGAAAAAAAAAATAGCTCAATCTTTTGTTTTTAATACTGTAACTAAATGTAGGTTTCCTGAGAGATCAGAGAATTAATGGTCTTATATTCATCTAAGATAAGATATATAAACACTTAAAACATTTTATTTCACTAGTGATTCACTAGTGTGTCTGATACCTTGTCCTTTTTACTCTTTTCCCCTAAGCAATCTGTCTTTATTTTCTCAATGAAGAAACTACCTTCAACTTTCTATGCTCAGGGGTCATCCTAATAATACAGCATCTGTGAATAGATTTGACTTGGCTGAAAAACTTGGGATTTTAAGTTAGCTGTCTGATCTTCCTTTGATCTCTTAGTTCCCATATTAGGATCCAACAAGACTTTGCCTTACAAAATATGATCCATAGCTGCCAACTTTTGTGGTATGGCCTACAAATGTCATTTGTCTCCCCTCACTCCTACTTTCTCCTCTCCACTCCCTCACACACAGAGTCTAAGTAGTCAATATTCAAAGAGGTTATTTATGTATTAAAACATGATTGATACTAACTAAATACAGGGGCAGTCTGCTTAAAACAGTTCTCTTAGGGGCACCTGGGTGGCTCAGTCGGTTGAGTGTCTGACTTCGGCTCAGGTCATGATCTCACAGCTCGTGAGTTTGAGCCCCGCATCAGGCTCTGTGCTGACAGCTCAGAGCCTGGAGCCTGCTTCTGCTTCTGTGTCTCCCTCTCTCTCTGCCCCTAACCCACTCGCATTCTGTCTCTGTCTCTCTCAAAAATAAAATAAACATTAAAAAAAAACTTAAAAAAAAAAAACAGTTCTCTTAATGGCATACAATGTAGTTCTGAAAAACAGCAAATGAAAAGCAGAGACTCCCGTTTATGTCCCAGGACTGCTGTTGATCCTGTTTTCTCATTTGTAGAAGCTCTATTCTGTTCTTGTCTCAGAGTTAAACAAGCATTAGCTATTGGGCACACCAAATTTCATCAACAATGGGACTAGATGTACCAGCCAGGTTTGTATTCATAAATAAGCTGTCATGCAATACATTTTCACATTGCTGCCTGTCATATAACCAAAGGACAAATCTGAACAGCTAAAGAAACATTAGAAATCATTATTTCCCAATGTAAATGCACATAAGAGAACCAGAAATGTAAGAACTACAACTTGCTCCTAATCATTTAACTATTTGCTCATTTGACTATTTGCTGTTTAACTATTGGCCTAATTTACAGGTAGAAATGCCTTTTGAAAATTAGAGAACAAAGAAATGGTATTACTTCTTAGGTCTTTTTCCTTCCCTAAAACTTGTGATACTGGTGATTTATCATCTTTTAAAAATGGACTCAATATCTTACAATCTGCAGATTATTCTAGTCCAAAAGTAAAGGCTGCTTACTTCTTTTTCATTTCCTTCTTTTAACATATAAATTTGCCTTTTTTAACATGTAAGCTTATTGAATGAACAGCCCTTTGATAATGTAATTACCAGTTATCAGCAATAAGTACCCCAATTTCCTCTTTAAATAAAAGTATGTAATTATAACTTCATTGACTCTCTCATTTTATTTATAATATGCAAGGTTACAGAAAAAATCATTGGTTAACTTGTAAACCAAGCTAAAAGTAAGATATGAATAGGAAACCAAACTAAAAACAACTCCAGATACAAAGCCCTCACTGTTGATGAATGTGTACTAATATTCATCACTTTACCATCCTTTGCTTTTGTAATTATGTTGAAAGGTTATATCACTTTCCCATTATATCACTTTCCCATCATATTTTACACACACACACACACACACACACACACACACACACACACAGAATCTTATTATGCCAAGAGAGTAAGAAAGTGCTCAAAAAACAAACTGATGGGGGTATGTCAAAGGGATACAGAAGCCAACCTAAAGTGGTCTCAATGGCCAAAGGTAGAACAATCTGAGCCACAAAACAGATGACCTAATATTGGATTATAATAAAGTATAAAAAATATCAATGAATCCATACAGATATATATAAATGAGTAATTTAATAAGTGGAGTAGAATAGACAAATTTCCCATACAGAAGAATTCTAAACAATTTATATAAATATTCTACCCTCAAGGAAATGGGGCATAACTCCCCACTCCTTAAGTATAGGCTACAGACAGTATATTCCTTCCAAAGAGAACAGTATGGAAAGGGGGAAAAAAATAACATTACAGTGGAGAGATCTGACAAACACTGCCTCAGGTGCATGATCAAAATGAACATAACCAGTGAGTCATGTTGATAGTCATGCAGCCTTAATATGTGATGACAAGGGTACTTTATCCCTGTGGTCTTCCTCCCCAAAAATGATAGCACTGTCTAATCATAAGGAAACGTCAGACAAATCCAAGTTCAGGAATATCTTACAAAATAGCTAACCATGTTGAAACTATCAAGATCATCAAAAACAAGGAAAGTCTGAGAAATTGTCATAGTACAGAGGAGCCTAAAGAGACCTGACATCTAAATGTAATGTATCTGAAAACAACTCAAGATACAAAGCCCTCGTTGCTGATGAATGTGTACTAATATTCATCACTTTACCATCCTTTGCGTTTGTAATAATGTTGAAAGGTTATATCCCTTTCCCATTGTATCATTTGCATATAAGAACATTGGATAGGATCCTGGAACATACAAAGGACACCAAGTAAAAATTACAGAAATATTAGGCATGTGAGTGTGTTCTAGAGGTACCACTGCCAGCACCACCACCACCCAGAGCCTGAGCAGAGCCACAGCACAGCCACTGTGTAGGGGAGGGAGGAGGAAGCCCAGACCCAAGTGGGGGATAGATTCCCAGAAGTGGGATGACTGGATCAGAGGGTGTTTACTCTGTGTATAACAGTGTGTGTGTCACTGTAACTTCAGTGGCATTGAGTAGATTGTCAGGATTCAAACAGACCAGGTCATGTGTGAGTATAAGCTAGTGGTCCTTGGTTCAGGAGGCATGGGAAATCTGATCTCACAGTTCAGTTTGTTCCCAGAATTTTTGTTGAAAAATATGACCCAACAATAGAAGATTCCTCCAGAATTCTTCAGAAAGCAAGCTAAAGTAGATTGCCAACAGCGTATGCTTGAAATCCTGGACACAGCAGGACAGAGGAATTTATAGCAATGAGGGATCTGTGTATGAACAACGGCCAAGGGTTTGCACTAGCATATCCTATTACAGCTCAGTCCGTGTTTAATGACTTATAGGACCTGAAGGAACTGATTGTATGGGTTAAGGACACAGAAGATGTCCAATAATTTTAGCTGGCAATAATGTGACCTGGAAGATGAGCAAGTAGTTGGCAAAGAACAGGGTCAGACTTTAGCAAGATGGTTAAAAAAAAAAAAAAAAAAAAAAAAAAGGAAAAAAGGGTTAGGAAGATGGTGGTATGACCATGCCTTTTTAGGATCTTCTACAAAGTTAAAGATCAACATTAATAAGATCTTTTATGACCTGGTCAGACAGATAAATAGAAAAACACCAGTGGGGAGAGGCGCCTGGGTGGCCCAGTCAGCTAAGTGTCTGACTTCCGCTCAGGTCATGATCTCACAGCTTGTGAGTTCGAGCCCCGCTTCGGGCTCTGTGCTGACAGCTGGGAGTCTGGAGCCTGCTTCGGATTCTGTGTCTCCCTCTCGCTCTCTGCCCCTCCCCAACTCACACTCTGTCTCTCTCTGTCTCTTTCTCTAAAAAATAAACATCAAAAAAAAAATTTTTTTTTAAAGAAAAAAGAAAAACACCAGTGGAAAAGAAGAAGCCCAAAAAGAAATCCTGTCTGCCGCTTTAGACCCGCAGTAAGCAGCAGCTCTGGGCCAGATTACAGGAATGAACTGTGGCCTAACTGGGAAATACGAGCATTCCAGACTTCAGAAATTAAATCTGAAGAGGCTTCTCCTGTTTTATATATTAGGTGAAGAATTTAAATCTTGTATTGGCTTGCACAAATTCCCTGGAGAAAAAAAAAATTGCTCTCTGTATTATCACTTGGAAAATAATAGTATGTCTCCTTTGTAATAGCAGTTATAACAGATGTGAAAATAAATATACTTGACTCTAATATGATTACAAAAAAAGAGCATGGATGCATTTCAAATGTTAGATAGTACTACTGTAATCAAATGATTTCACATTGACCTCTTTATCATGATTCTTCCCTGTCCAGCACTAAAAAAGTTGAACCATTATACTTCATATCTGTAATGATACATATTATGAAATTTCCCCTCAAACCCATTGCACCAGATAACTTTTTGAGTCACTAGCTTCATTTTGTATTTAAAAAATTATGGGGGCACCTGGGTGGTTCAGTCCGTTAAGCATTTGATTTCAGCTCAGGTCATCATCTTACAGTTTGTGAGTTCGAGCGCCACATATAGGGCTCTGTGCTGACAGCTCAGCCTGCTTCGGATTCTACGTCTCCCTCTCTCTCTCTGCCCCTCCCCCACTCGTGGTCAGTCTCTTTCTCAAAACTAAATTATGAAATACCCTTGTCATTATATTCTAATTAAAATTGTGCATAATCCTTTGCAAAAGTGAGTCTTTTATAGGAAAAAAACTGGGATAACTGATTTCTATGGTTTTCAAAGCTAAAATATATAATAAATCAACTCTAATATTGCTTTTGGTATTTTACCATCAGATTAAATTACAGCTTTTATGAATGATTAAATTTTAGTACATTTTCAGAAAAACTAAAGAAATATTAATAAAGTATGGATTTTGGTTAATAAGAATGTACCATTATTGGTTTATTAGTTGTGACAAATATACCATAGTAATGGGAGATGTTAACAATAAAGGAAATTGGCTGTGGGGTATATAGGAACTCTACTATTTTTGCAACTTTTCTTAAATCTAAAATGATTCTAAAGTTTAAAGATTATTTAAAAAAATAAAGAAATACATTTTTTTTTTGGTTCAGGGCTTGACCCAGAGCCACATTGTAGTGAAACTTTCTCAGAGAGAGGAAGAATATTGGATAGTATCATTCATTTAAATTACTATGTTTTCCCTTAATTATATATTAAGTTGTTCTAATAAAGCATAATATAACTTACTTTAGCAATTTTGTTTTCTTTGCTGAATAAATATAGACTACAATTGTAGAGAGGAGGAAACAGTGAAATAAGGTCAAAAGAGACCTCTTGAAATCACTTAGATAAGTTCTTTCCTGTAGCTGAGCAGATTGAGCTAATAGTCTCCACTAGCAAGATTTATGGTATATTAATGGTAAGTACATTCATAAATGAGATGATTTTGCTTAATACTGAGTCTGCGCCCTGTTACTTTTGTCAATGGCAATATAATATACAATAGGATATAAACATCCTCCGTACTGCTTACTAGGAATTTTCCGAAGTGCTGTGTTTTTCCATGCTTGTCTAAACATTCTTTTGCTGTACCCTCCTGTTGGTAAATTCTCCACTTGCCCTAATGGCTAGCACTTCTTTTACCCTCAAGATTCACTTCATCTGTTATCTTCCAGGAATCTCTCACTGATCTCCAATTTGAAACAGGTGACCTTTTCCACCCTTATCGTGCCCGGTATGTTGCTTAATTTTATTTGGTGAATATTTTTGGCACCTATGTAATATCAATTGGTTCTTTCCCCTGTTTCCTCCTTGAACTACTAATTCTTTGGAGGAAGAGACTTTGTAATTACTCTGTATGTTCCCAGGGCTGCTTAAAATACAGTAAGACCTCAGTAAATTAGTAATTAATTAATTGAATGAATAAATTCAACGTATTTTTTAAAATAGGAATGTTTTTAAAGGATTAAATAAAATTGTGAATATACCTCAATACACACATACATAAAAATAAAATAATAAATAATACTTTTATTAAAAAGTGATTGAGGAGCTTAAGGATGCTTAACATTTTGAAATGTCTTTCAGTACCTTGACACTTTAAAAAAATTTTTTTTAACACTTATTTTTGAGAGACAGTGTGAGACAGAGCATGAGCAGGGGAGGGGCCATTTCTCCCAAGAGTCCTGATTCCTCTTATTCAAGAATTATATTAGAACCGAAAAACTAGGTGCTAGGTGTGCTCATTGCTACTGGGATGTTTTTTCTAGGCCCTTCAGAGGCCAGAACTTGGAAATACATGTGCATATACTAACACATGAATACACACATATTCATAATTATTTCTGTATTTGTCCATCTGTATCTATTAGTAAGGTAAATGTGAATTCATATTGATGTCTTCAAATCTAACCCAGGATTTAGAGATGGACATGCACAGTCCTCTCGTACAGATGAGAAAATTTATAACTAGAAAGATAAAGATACTTATCCTAAGTCAAACAGTTCACAGTTAGCAGTCTCTTTGTACCAAATCAGTACTCATGTGGTGATACTATATACATGTGTGTATGTGTGTGTCTGTATATATATATATATGCTTATTAATTAAGATGCTAATCGAAATACTAATTCTTCAAATAATCTAAGTTTATACTTTTGGAAAAGGAAATTCTCAGGAAGTGTTTAGTCATAAGTATCACTATAGACATTTATGTGCCTTTAAGTGCCAGGTTTGGGGTCATACCTAGCTGGAGTCATGGTCACTCCCTTGAAGATGTCAAGGTTGTGAGCAACTGAAGAGCAGGGGCACTTAGTACTAGGCCCTTGTCAAGTTCTAAAAAATGAATGAGGTACACATATCATTTTTGGAAATACTGGCTAAATATTTAACCTGAGCCTTGTTTATAAAATGAGATATAACTATTCATTCAACTTACCCTCATGGGGCAGTTTTGAGATCACATGATATAATTCATATGCAAATTCTTTGGAATCTGAAAGAAAGAATTATGACAATATGGTGAGGAAAATTCTGGACCCTTTAATTTCGTTCCTCTTCCTTTGGGTGGACAGAATGTAAGAACATCACCACCATTTCCGGGCAGAATAAAATTATTTTAAAATAAAAAATAAGAAACCACAAAAGACCCCAAATAGGCAAAGGAATCTTGAGAAAGGTGAACAGAACTGGAGGTATATTCCTGATTCAAACTACTATAATCAAAATAGTATGGTACATATTGGTCTTGATGATATTTTTTGGACTGGACATCAACAGCAAAGGTAATAAAAGCAAAAATAAACAAGAGGAACTACATCAAACTAAAAAGTTTCTGCACAGCAAAGGAAGCCATCAACAATACAAAAGGTCACCTTTGGAGTAGGAGAAAATATTTATCTGATATTGAATGATATATCTAATCTATCTGATAAGGGATTAATATCCAAAATATATAAGGAATTCAGACAATTTAACAGCAAGAAAACAATCCAACTAAAATATATGCAAAGGTCCTTAGGGTTCTGGTCACCAATTCCAACGTTGGCATACCAACAAACAATTCTCAGGACATGTGGGAAATCAAATAGCTATGTCCTGGTAAAGGAGATTATAGGGAACGTGTTACACTGCTTTCTGGCCATCTGAGAGGAGGGTTGAGGGGCTGATCCTTCCAACTCATGGTATGGTTTAATCAGACGGGCAGGTGCCCAGCGTGATCCTAATGGGAGAACACATGCCTATCCCCTTCCCCAAGTTATCAGTTCATAAAGTCCTTTCCATGAATTATCACCTTGTATGTCTTTGAGTAAAACCTTGGCTAGTATAGTAGAACCGGGAGGTGGTACAAAAGCCACTTGGCAGCTGTGTGCACTTTAGAATATCAAGTGGGTTGCACAACACAGGCAATTCATAATCAAGATTTAGGTATTCTGATAGGAGTGGAAATGCTCCAGGCCATTATATCACACCCAAGCCGATTATAGGTTATTCCAACAGTGCTCTACTATTGCAATTGCTGCCTGGTCCTGAATCCCTGACATAAAAACAAAAACAGGTTTCTTTGCCACCATATGGCAGGGAGCCACTGAGCCTTAGGTTGATTTCGTGAATAGGTTACAACAGTATTTCCAGGCACATAGATAATGAAGAAACTGCGCAAGTTTTATTGCAGCAATTGGCCTATGAAAATGCTAATGCGGACTGGCAGGCCGCTCTCTCTGGCATACGTACTCAAGCCAAAGGTATCCCTGAATTCATTAGGGCGTGCCAAAATGTGGGAACTGAGACACATAGCACACAAATTCTTGCAGCTATTATGAGGCCGTCTCCAGCCTCTCATGCCTGCTTTAAATGTGGAAAACCAGGGCACATGCAAAAGGACGGTCACCAACGAACAGGGGACAAACCAGTAAGTTACCCAATAAAGATAGTCCCAGATGTAGAAAAGGAAAACACTGGGCAAATAAATCAACGCCAATCTAAATTTGATAAGGAAGGAGGATCCCTCTTGGGAAACGAGGAAAAGGGCATCAGCTCCCATGCCCCCAGTCCCAAGTGGAGCAAAACCATACAGAACCCTGTTCCTCAGGTTTTCTTTTAAATTTTTTTTTAATGTTTATTATTTTTGAGAGAGACAGAGACAGAATGCAAGTGGGTTAGGGGCAGAGAGAGAGGGAGACACAGAATCCGAAGCAGGCTCCAGGCTTTGAGCTGTCAGCACAGAGCCTGACACGGGGCTCAAACTCACAAGCTGTGAGATCATGACCTGAGCTGAAGTCGGTCGCCTAACCAGCTGAGCCACACAGGCGCCCCTCAGGTTTTCTTAAACCAGGTCAAGGTTGGGTTACAGACTTGCAGGCAGCCACCACTGGAGATTAAGCTATTGATAAAATTTCCTTTCTCTGGTAATTTACTAAAACATTTGTAAACTTATGAAGACTCATGTCCTGCATGACTGTGATCTGTATCAGTTAACCGTTTGTTTTCTTTCCTTTGTTCTTGGGCAGCCAGGAGTGCCTGAGGAATGTCACACATGTCCTACCACAGGGGGAGGGAGGTGGGCAGGTGGGGTTGTGGGTGTTAGCTCGTGCTTTGCCCTCAGATTGCTTTTGGCTCCCTCATCAATATGATCCAGCAATCCCACTTCTGGGTATATATGCAAAGGAAATGAAACCAGGATCTCAAATAGGTACCTGCACTCCCGTATTTGTTGCAGCATTATTTACAATTGCCAAGATATGGAAGCAACCTAAGTGTCCACGGATGAAGGGATTAAAAAAATGTGTTATATAAAGTGGAAAATTATTCAGCCATGAGAAAAAAGAAAATCTTGCCATTTACATCACGGATAGACCTTAAGGGCATTATGCTAAGTGAAATGTCAGAGAAAGGAAATAAGTCAAACAGAGAAAGACGAATACCACACGATCTCACTTCTACACAGAATCTAAAAAAACAAAAACAAAAACAAAAAAGTCAAACTCAGGGAAACAGGGATAGAATAGTAGCTGCCAGGGACTAATTGGTGGAAAAAAGGGTGAGATGTTGCTATAAGGGTATAAACTTTTAGTTATGAGTAAGAATATCTAATGCACAGCATGGTGTCTATAGTAAATAATAACTATTAGGAAATTTGCTAAAATTGTAAATCCTAAGAAGTATCACCACATACACACAAAGTTAACTGTGGATCAATGGGTGTGTTAATTAACTTGATTGTGATAACCATTCCACGGTGTTTATATATACCGTCATTATGTTGCACACTTTAAATATATATAATTTTGTCAATTATACCTCAATAAAGCTGGAAAAATTTTTTAAATAAAACCAATGGTATTTGTTTTTAAAAATAATTGGTTTTCACAATGATTGAGTATTCTCTTATGTGTGTAAACTTGTATCTTTCCTCTTGCTGAAGCCAATTTTTAAAATAGTATTAAATTTTTGTTTTTGGGGGCACCTGGGTGGCTCAGTCGGTTAAGCATCCAACTTCGGCTCAGGTCATGATCTTAAGGTTTTTGAGCTGGAGCCCCACATCAGGCTGTATCAGCAGGGAGCCAGCTTCGGATCCTCTGTTGTCCTTTCTCTCTGCCCCTTCCCAGCTTGCTCTCTCTCTCTCTCCAAAATAAACACTTAAAAACTTTTTTATTTTTTATTGAGGTATAATTTTCATACCATAACACTCACCCTTTTAAGTGTACCATACTGTGCTTTGGCAGATGCACACAACCACTACAATCAGTATTTAGAACTGTTCTCTATCCCCTAAAATTCCTTTGTGTTCCTTTGTACTCAACCCTTTCTCCCATCTTCAACTCCTAGAAGGCAGGGTTCTGTTTCTGATCCTCTGCTTTTTCCAGAATGTCATGTAAATGGAGTCTGGCTTCTTTCACACCCCATAACACATGTGCAATTCATCCATGTGTGCATGGAGTTTAATCCTTTTTATTGCTGAGTAGTTTAACATTTATAGTTCTGCCACATTTTGTTTATTGATTCACCAGGTGAAGGACATTTGTGTTGTTTCCATTTGGGGATAAATAGAATAAAGCAACATATATTTGTACAAATAAACATTTGTATACAGGCTTTTGTGTGAACTTATTTTTATTTCACCTGGATAAATACTTAGGAGTGAGATTACTAAACTACATGTTAAGTGAATGTTTAACTTTATAAAAACTATCAATCAGGATGTTGGGGCGCCTGGGTGGCTCAGTCGGTTAAGCGCCAGACTTTGGCTCAGGTCATGATCTCACGGTTTGTGGGTTCGAGCCCCACGTCAGGCTCTGTGCTGACAGCTCAGAGCCTGGAGCCTGCTTCAGATTCCGTGTCTCCCTCTCTCTGCCCCTCCCCTGCTTGTGCTCTATCTCTCTCTCAAAAAAAAAATAAACATTAAAAAAAAATTTTAAACATCAGGCTGTTTTTTGAAATGGAAATCACCAAGATGACATGTCCTACCCCTCCCTGATCACAAATGGGAGGGGAGATGGGGATGTAAACCTCCAGATGCTCCATCTAACCTGCCATCAAGTTCTGTAAAATCAGTACACTCTTCTCCCATTCCCAAGTCCTCACCTCTCAGAGGAAGGACACCTTTAGCAGTGCACATAAAAGTTTACCGTGCTATGAGGTGTCCCAGGCTGTTATTTTCCTCTGTTTATCAGGCAGAATGGCTGATCTGAAGAGATCAGTGGCAATGACGTCTGAGACACAGTAACATCCAGCAAACCCCCACCAACTACTTTGCCTATTACCTCCTTTTCCTTCCCTCTGTAAAGAAAGAGAGAACATCGGGACACCAACAATAAAACTAAATGGAGAAATTATACTCGTATTGGTTAAGAGATCTTGTTTCTTTACCTAGTCATTCATGAGTCTATGAAAACAAACTTGGGACTAGAAAGAAGCAGTTAATCCTTCCTATGGTGTCAATTACTTCCATCCTGTGTCTAAATATGCAATATGCAGAGTTGACTTACTATTGCCTGATTTATAAATGCTACTAGAGCAGAACAGTGTCATGGACTAATTCCCCAAAGGAGAAAACCCCAAAATCACTTCTATTTAGTTTTACAAGTTTATTTCTTAATAAGTTGCACTTGTCCAGTATAACACTTGGTTTCCTTCTCCTATGCTGATTTGACTGTTGTAAAGTAATACACACCAGGGACATATGATTTGGCATAGAGAAACCACCCTGGGGTTAGAGAGCTGAATAGTGCACAAGGTTGAATGTATTACTCCTTCAAGGGCCTTGCTTCACATCCCATGGAAAGAATAAAATGAACTGGGAAGGAGGGAAATGGTAGGGACCAAAGAGGAGACAGCCAGGAAGTCAAGATTTTGGAGGGATGACCAAAAGGCTGCCGTAAAAATGTACCTTTTTTTCTGCAAATTGTCTTTGGTTAAAAGCCAGAGAATAACTGAGTTCATTAGAGGCAGAGGAAAGAAAAAAGGAAGAGAAGTGTATTTGTTGAACTTAAGTGGATGGGTTTTCAATTTAAAATAAACTTTTCAACAAACAGAGCTACTCATTCAGAAAGGGTGGTCTTGGGGCACCTGGGTGGCTCAGCCCATTAAGCCTCTAACCTCAGCTCTGGTCATGATCTTGCAGTTTGTGAGTTCCAGTCCCCAGTCCCGCTCTGTGCTGACAGCTCAGAGCCTGGAGCCTGCTTCCGATTCTGTGTCTCCCTCCCTTGCTGCCCCTCCCCCCCAAATAAATAAACATTAAAAATTTCAAAAAGAAAATAAAGGGTGGCTTTGTACAACTTGGATTCCCCATCACTGGTTGTTTAAGTGGTATTATCTTGTTAGAAATGTAGTAAACAGTATTCATGTATCCCTCATTGGGTAAATGTGTATTAAAAGCTTACTCTGTACAAGGCGCATGCAGAATATGAAGAGGAATCATCCAGATTTGCTCTCTGCCAGCTGTCAAAGCAGTGCTTTTTACACTCCAGTATGTATACACATTCCCCTGAGGATCTTGTTAAAAGGCAGATTCTGATTGTGTAGTTAAGGCCTCAGATTCTACACCTGTAACAAGTGCCCAGGTGATGCCAATGTTGCTGGCTGGGTTAACACATACTGAGTGATAAGGGTTTCTCGTAGGGAATTAGGCATGCACATAATTATACAAGGTAAGATTAGTAAATACCATAGAAGTTCCATTAATTATCAGTAAAAACCTAGATCTGTCCCAATCCTAGAACTATCTTTGTCCTTTTCTGCCTTCTGTCTTCCTTGTTTTTGTTGTTGCTCTTTCTCAAATTTTATTTCTTCCGGGGTTGCTCATTGTATATGCTGTCTCTTAGCTTAGAATAGCTTTCTCCGCCTCTTCAGACTAACGTTTCACTAATTTGTCAAGGTTTATCTCCTAATCACCCGTTATTCCCTGGGCCCCAGTCGAGGCTGACTGCTCCCCACATCAGTTAGTTTGAACCTCAAGCGATTGCCGCTACTTCCTTCTGACTCCAGTAGGAAGTCTGGTTTTTAATTCCCCATCGGAACCCACCTCTTCGGGCCTATCCTAAAAACCCTGCCCAGAAAACGTTTTGGCGAACCTGAAGCCGTGTCAGGCGGCCGGGAACACAGCAGCGCCGCTTCTCCGGGTACAGGACACCCGAGCCCAGCGAGGCGGTTCTAAGTGTCACCTGGAGACCACGCCCATAAAGAAAGGCCAGGGGGCTGACCGCGACAATGAATCCTGGTCCAGGGCCCCCGAGCGGACATCCTAGCCCCGGCGCGAGGCTAACTGCGGAGCTGGCGCCCCCGCCTGGCGCAGGAGGCTGCCCACCACCGAGGCGCTGGCGGCTAGAGAGGCCGGCGAGCTCCCGGTGCCGTCGCCGCGCGGCCGCAGGGAACGCGCGGGGCGGGCCTCGCGCCACTGGCCTTGTAGCCATTTTAGGAGGAAATCAGGTTCGCTAGCCCGGGGCGCGGCTTCAATTTCAATAACTTTATTGGTGGCCTTATCCGCAGAACAACCATCGCAGTGGTGGCTAGGGGAGGAGGGAGAGCATCGCGGGAGGTGATTGGGGTGGGGGCGCGCCTGGGCAGTGCGCGCGGGGATGCGGGGAGTTCCCCAAAGTGGGTTTCCTGAGCAGCAGGCATCCAGAGGGTTTGGAGTGGGGGGGGGGGTTCCGGGCGCCCCTGGAGGCTGGGGGAGGAGGGGTCCCCGGGCTCGGCTTCCCTGGGGCGGGGATTCCCTTGCCCGAATCCCCAGGCGCAGGGGCGGAGCCAGGGGCGCCCCTGACGCGGCCGCCGGGGTGTTCCTAGTCCGGTGTTGTTCCCCACGGCAGGTGGCCCTGGACTCGAGCTGCAGCCATGGGAAACACCACCAGCGACCGGGTGGCTGGGGAGCGCCACGGCGCCAAGGCTGCACGCTCCGAGGGTGCCGGCGGCCATGCGCCGGGTAAGGAGCACAAAATCATGGTGGGGAGTACCGACGATCCCAGCGTCTTCAGCCTGCCGGACTCCAAGGTGAGCGTTCCCCACGCCCCCAGCGGGCGCTGCCGCAGCGGGCTGGGTGTCAGCGCTCCTCCTCTCTTGGTTCTTTCTTAGCACGCTGACCTAGCTTACGGTTTTCTGAATTAAAGGGATTTTTCGGGCACGGAGATGTTGGATGGTAACTACTCCTGCGGTGCTGCCTCAAAATAGAATAGAGGCGGAGTTTTTGTTTTTCGACTAATCTGTTGGCCATGATTACGATGGGGACTGTAGACACCCCACCCCCAATATCTGGTTTTCCTAACAGGCAGGTGCCCTCTTCTAGAGTATTGATGAATTTATAGGTTGTAAGTTGCCTGAGTTGCTGACCATAGGCAGCAGTTTCTCAAATTTGACCTGAGGTGGGTAAGTGACTTTATTTTTCCTGACAACTTATATGTATCAGTATCATTTTGCCCTTCTAAGAACTCAGCACTTCTTTTTTTTATTTATTTAAATTCAAGTTAGTTAACATACAGTGTAGTATTGGCTTTAAGAACTCAGCATTTCTGATCCTCTTGCCCTTTGCATGGCTGTGAGCCATGCAACCACTTGCTTATTTGATACAATCTCCTAATCTTGGGGATCAATAAAGGACCTTCTTTGGTTGACTGCTCAGTGTTCATCTCATACTTTATAGTTGTGGTAGTTCAGGTGGTGTTTCTTTCATGCCCAGCTGCTCCTCAAGTGGGAGAGCAGATGATTCCAGGATTTCTCCACTTCCTGTTAGTAGTTCATAACGATACCATCGCTGAAAACAGACAGCCCACAGCTGTCCCCGGGACCTTGAACTCAAATCCAAGGACTTTGAGAAAAGTGGCAACTTGTGTTCACCAGTAGAGATAGATGGAGCTGACAGCAATGTGATTACCAACCGAATGTTCCTAGTCACATTGAGAGCTGTCAGCATGATAAACAATAATTCCTCCGGACAGTCTGAGTGGGGTGAAGTAGAAAAATGGAGGGATTGAGGAGATTGGGGTGTGTTTGATTTTTTTTTTTTTTGTCTTTATCACTACAAACCTTTCACCAAACTGGAGTTTTACAGAGTAAAGAATGACTTGCCCAGTCGGTGGCACGTGAAATTTGGATTCTGTTTATTTTCTTGAATCCCAATTGAGAACATAACCACAGAAAAAGAAGTCAAGTTGATTAAAAGGACCACTTCTTGGTGTTTCTTCTCCATTCCTTTCTTCATTTTCCCACTCCAGGACTTCTTCCTCAAAATATGAGCTGTCTACCCAGTCACTTGAATTTACTTCTTCAAAGCTTTTTCAAGGTGGTCCATCTGGTAATTTAACCCTTTTCCTACATCGATGACTCAGGATTTAAGTACAGTGAGTGTGTCTGTCAAACTGTGACTGCAGTAACCGGTGTCCTGATTAAAAGCCAGGTTCCTCCATCTGAAATGGAACCTTTTTGGGGTCATTCTTTCCCTTTACCTCAGTCTTGCCATTTGTGAATAAGAAAATCGGTTCAGATAATTCCTCAGGTCTCTTCTACATCTAAAATTGTATAGTTCTCAAGCTAGTCTCTTTACTTCTTCCTTCAGTGTTTCACTTAAACATTTTCAAACTATAATTCTCATTGTTTTGCCTCTTTTCCTGATGATCTTGCTGACTATTTAACTTGGAGTAAATGGTCTTTCCGCTAGTCAGCTGCACTAAGGCCTGCCTCAGAAATGTCATGTCATATGTGGGAGGGCTTTCTTCCAAAGCTAGGCATATTAATAGTTTGTAGCTTTCAAACTCTAAACTGAAAATACTAAATCATGAAGGTAACTCATAGGAACAGTGGCAGTGGGGCCTGCATTCCTTCAAATGCCAGTAGTCTCGGTGGACCAGTTCAGTAGTTCTCAATCCTATTTGCACATTAGAATCACTTGAGATTTGTTTAAACACTATATGGGAAATTGGAAACATTTTCCACATTTCAAAGTAGGGAGAACAGTGTAATGAACTCCTATATACCCATCACCCAGTTTAAATCATGATCAAATTGTGAACAAATTTATATCATCTATACCCCAATCCACTCTCCCCCCCTCCAGTTATTTTGAAGCAAATTCCAGACATCCTAGCAAGTATTATTTTGTCTGTAAATATTTTAGGATGTATCTCTAAAGATGAGGTTTTTTTCTTTATTTTAACTTAATCACAGTATTGTTATTATTCTCTGTGAGCCTTTTTAAAAATAGATTCCTAGGCCCTGTATCTAAATCAGAATCTGAGAGTTACTCTTAGGCATGTGTAAAAACTTCTGTGATTTTAATGCAGCCAGTTAGGCAAGAGTGCATTGCTTTCAGAATATGGAGATCAAGGTTTTCACTTAAGTCACTTATGTAATATGAAAGTCCCTTCAATTCTGTTTCTCAATTTACTTCAGTTTATGCTGCTACTGGTGTCTCATAGTGTAGTTTCGAGGAATATTGAGAGACAATATGTAAGGTAGACTACCTTAGCCATTTTGAAAGTAAAGCCCAAATGAATAAGTTAATCCTTTTTTTTAACCCACATTATTTTATTTGCTAAATGTTTTGACTTGATACAGTACAGTCCTGTTTACCTATTTAACAAAGTCATTTAAGCCGGTCTAAAGTGGGGATCAGCAAACTTTTTCTGCAAGGGACCAGACAGTAAATATTTTAGACTTTGTGGCCATATAGGTTTTGTCACAACATTCAATACTGCTACTACAGCGTGAAAGCAGCTGTAGATAATATATAAATGAATGTGTGTGGCTATTTTCCAATAAAAGTTTATTTATAAAAGCATCTGGCTCACTGGCCATAATCTGCCAACTCTTGTTCTAAAGGATGGTAATGAAAAGAAACTAAGTAAGGAGACATTTGTTTTTAGAATCCTACAGACCTCATTTGATATTAGAACCACTTTTGTTAAAGGAAGCTGGGTTACTTTAACCAGTTGGGTTACTTCTTGAGAGTCCAGAATTTTCATCCCTACTCCTGAAATAATTAGTATAAACTTGGCAGAAGTGAGCAAGTCAAGATTTCATAACACTTCCCAAAATTTAAGAAACCAATGATGATGATTTTTTATATTTTTAGTGGCCTTTTGTAACCTGTTTGCTAAAATGAAGTTTGTGAATTATTTATGAATTTCAGTATTTCTAACTTCCATTACAACTGATCATTGAAAACTGTTCCTATTTACATGTGAAAAATACATGGCTAACTTTATTGCTTTTTATAGAAGCATACTTTTTTTTCATATTTTTTCTCTTAAGAGGTACTCAGAAGCATGTCATAATTGCCTGCCTGTGAGTTAATCTGCTAACAGCCAGTAAGCTTCCCCCCCATCTTTTTTTTTTTTTTTTAATGTTTATTTATTTTTGAGAGAGAGAGAGAGCGCATGAACGGGGGAGAGACAGAGAGGGAGACACAGAATTGGAAGTAGGCTCCAGGCTCTGAGCTGTCAGCACAGAGCCAGATGTGGGGCTCGAACTCACGAATCATGAGATCATGAGCTGAGCTGGAGCCGGATGCTTAACTGACTGAGCCACGCAGGTGCCCCAATCCCCCTTTCTTTTTTTTTTTTTTAAAGGGAGATCCTAAGGCTCTGAAAGAGTGGGTGATGTATGCAGCCTGTAAAGTTAGGCTGTGATTTAGGCAACCCTTGAGCATAAGCCATTTGACTATTTTGGTCCTCGATGAGTTCTTTGTCTATAGTTTATTCAAAATGTGATTTAGTTGCCAATTTCAAGGCTTACTGATCCTTAGTAGAAACCTAGCACCCCTCTGTAAGCTAGGGGCGAAAGTGACCTTTTAAGAATTCCTGGGTCACAATTTAGGGATGACCTAATCCTTCTTACAGCTCCCTGGGGACAAAGAATTTGTATCATGGCAACAAGATTTGGAGGACTCCGTAAAGCATACACAGCAGGCCCGGCCCACTGTTATCCGCTGGTCTGAAGGAGGCAAGGAGGTCTTCATCTCTGGGTCCTTCAACAATTGGAGCACCAAGATTCCACTGATTAAGAGGTGAAGACAAGTGTCTTGGTTGAGTCTACATGAGTCTACAAAGGAAACCAGAGACCTGATTTCCTTTCTCAGGAGAGAGACCTGGCTGTACTGCTCCTCTCCACCTGCTAGGGACTCTCTCTAGAACATTTTCTGTGACCAATGACTACATTTGTGACATTTTTTTTTTTAAGCCTTGTAGTGAGTCAGAAATGTTTTACCCATTAGAATATCACTGCCTCAGAGGAACTTAGCGTAACAGCTTTGTGGGTACATTCTTTAGGACTGTTAACACAAATCCTATCTATGCTTGTGGGAAGTCATTTGTAACTGGCTGAGTCCACTTGTTCTGACTTCTGCATCAAAACAAAGTACAACATGACATCTAGTTACTAATGTGAGTTGTTGCTTGCAGAGCAGTAATGAATTATTTGGTAATCAGAATGGCCCTTTACATGTAGATCATTTTTCAGAAAATGCTCACCAAAATGTGGAAAGGGTACCTGAGGCATTTCTGTATCCTGAGGCTACCTGGTATCTTCTTTATACTTGTGAGGGGTCTGTTCCTACTGAAGCATATTAGTTGTGCTAAGGCAAACCATTTTGGGGATTAACATCTCTATCATTCTTTTCCAGATATTAGTTAAGAACTAAAGTTATTGGGAGGGGCTGGTAAATAAGTCTTCAAGGTAATACAGAAAAGGAGACTGGGTCTATAAATTATTTTCTATTCCGGGGGACAATTGCTTAGGAATGTGGGAGGCCATTGGTATGATGTTGTGAAAGTCTCATGGTTTTTACATTAACATTCTGTCTTCTAATAGGAACTTGGCCTGCTTAACTTTCTGTTTTCTTCTGTAGCCATAATGACTTTGTTGCCATCTTAGACCTCCCTGAGGGAGAGCACCAGTACAAGTTTTTTGTGGATGGACAATGGGTTCATGACCCGTCAGAGGTAAGGCCTTGATTTCCAAGGGTAACCATTAACTTAACTGTGTCCTTTTGGCTATTATTCCCCTTGGTGTCAAATGTCATTGCTGTCAGGATTGATGGGGCCCTACACTGGAGGATTTCTCTCTTGATTAAAGATGGAAGTGCTGAGTATGATCATTTTTAAAATAGGAGAATTAGATGGAAGAGATGAATTTGAAACCGGGTTTATGAATTGTTTCCATCCATTGTTTCAGCCTGTGGTTACCAGTCAGCTTGGCACGATTAACAATTTGATCCATGTCAAGAAATCTGACTTTGAGGTGTTTGATGCTTTAAAGCTAGATTCAATGGAAAGCTCAGAGACATCTTGTCGAGGTAAGTTCGTAGTATTTGCTCTTTCTTGATGTGTTCTTCTTATAACGCATGTTCCCTCCCAAGGGTAGTTTTCATTCTTTTGCTTTAATGTTTATTTATTTTGAGAGAGAGAGAGAGAGAGAGAATGAATGGGGGAGGGGGAGAGAGAGAGTGAGAGTTCCAAGCAGGCTTTTTGCTGTCAGTGCAGAGCCCGATGTGGGGCTTGATCCATGAACTGTGAGATCATGACCCGAGCCAAAAAGCAAAAATCAGATGTTCAACAAGCTGAGCCACCTAAGCACCCCTTGTTTGTTTTTTCCTTTTCTCCTTAGGAATCTTCTTTTTTTTTTTTTTTTTTATCCTCAGGAATCTTCTGAATCATATATATGTTTTATATATATATAATTTGTATAAATTTTTGGGCAACCCTTGAGCATAAGCCATTTGTCCATTTTGGTCCTAGATGAGTATATGTGTGTGTATGCGTAAATATATATGTATATATACATGTATACGTAAATATATATACATATATATACGTAAATATATGTTTATGTATTTATATAAATATAATTTATATATTTTTATACGTAATATATGTTTACGTTTATATTACGTATATATATTACGTTTATATATTTATATACGTAAATATATATGTATATATGTATATATATTTACATATACATGTATATATGTGTGTGTATACATATGTATATATACAAATACACATGTATATATGTATATATATGCATACACACAACATATATATGAATCGTATATATGTTTTATATATGTATATATGTAAAATTTGTTAATATATATATTTTTGTCTATATACGTGTTTGTCCTGTAAACATTTAGGTCTCCTCTGAGACAAGAAAAACCTCAGTCTAGTGAATTTCATTTCAAATTTTTTTTTTTAATGTTTAATGTTAGTTTATTTTTTGAGAGAGAGAGAGAGAGCGTGCGCGTGCATGAGCAGGGAAGGGGCAAAGAGAGAAGACCCCTAATCTGAAGCAGGCTCCAGGCTCTGAGCCCAATGCAGGGCTCAAATTCACAAGGCGTGAGATCATGACCTGAGCCAAAGTTGGATACTTACTGACTGAGCCACCCAGGCGCCCTCATTTCAAATTTTTTAATGAGGATCTACAGCAAGACATTTGTTTTACATTGTAACCCAATTCTCTCCCTCCCTCCCTCTCTCTCCCCCCCTTTCTCTCTCTCTCTCTCTCTCTCCCCCCCTTTCTCTCTCTCTTCCCCTCCTTCTCTCTCTCCCCCTCCTTCTCTCTCTCTCCCCCTCCTTCTCTCTCTCTCTCCCCCTCCTTCTCTCTCTCTCCCTCCCTCCCTCCTCTCTCTCTCCCTCCCTCCTCCTCTCTCTCCCTCCCTCCCTCCCTCCTCTCTCTCCCTCCCTCCCTCCTTCTCTCTCTCTCCCTCCCTCCTTCTCTCTCTCTCCCTCCCTCCTTCTCTCTCTCTCCCTCCCTCCTTCTCTCTCTCTCCCTCCCTCCCTCCTTCTCTCTCTCTCCCTCCCTCCTTCTCTCTGTCTCTTGCTCACTCACTCGCACATACACATACACATACACACCTGTAACACAAGTCTCATAGCAGAATGTGTGCCTTTGTTACATGCAATGTACTCTATTTTCTGTTTTATCCTTTCTTTCATAGGCCTATAGTTTAAAAAGCTATTTCTAGGGACATATGGGTAGCTAAGTGCATGGCTAAGTTAAGCGTCTGACTCTTGATTTTGGCTCAGGTCATGATTTCATGATCATGAGATCGAGCCCCTCACTGGGACCCACACTGAGCATGGAGCCCGTTTCAGATTCCCTCTCCCTCTCCCTCTGCTTTTCCCTCGCTCACAGACTTTCACATGGGCTTTGAAAAAAATCAATAGTAGGGGCGCCTGGGTGGCTCAGTAAGTTGAGCGTCCGACTTCAGCTCAGGTCATGATCTCACAGTTCGTGAGTTCGAGCCCCGCGTCGGGCTCTATGCTGACAGCTCAGGTCCTAGAGCCTGCTTCAGATTCTGTGCCTCCCTCTCTCTGCTCTTCCCCTGCTCATACTCTGTCTCTCTCTCAAAATAAAGATTAAAAAAAAATTTTTTTTCATAAAAAAATAAATAGTGAAATAAAAGCCTATTTCTAGTAATATTTCAAGTTTTCATTGACCCTTTGGCAGTATCACCCAGCTGAGGCTAGTTGTGTCTGGTTTGCCTTGTTTAGATGCATTAGCTTAATCCTGCTGGTTTGATAGCTTAGCTGGCAGTTTTATAGGGCCTTCCAAGTATGGCAGTCTTCAGGCGGGGGTGAAGGGAGGGAGGGTTACAAAAACCCCACAGTTCTTTTGTGTGTATGTTAACTGCATTATAAGTTTTGGGTTAAAAAAAAAAAAATTCCTTAGGGGCACCTGGGTGGCTATGTCGGTTGGGCATCTGACTTCGGCTCAGTTCATGATCTCACACTCTGAGTTTGAGCCCCACGTCAGGGTCTGAGCTGACAGCTCAGAGCCTGGAGCCTGCTTCAGATTCTGTGTCTCCCTCTCTCTCTGCCCCTCCCCCACTCATGCTCTCTCTCTCTCTCTCTCTCTCTCTCTCACTCTCTCCTTCAAAAATAAACAAACATTTAAAAAATAAATTCCTTGGTAGAGGAAAAGACCTGTATCTTTTTGTTTCTCCTAATACTACTTTTTCCATGGATTTCATCACATTGACTATAGCATCAGAAGAGTGATGTGCTCAGCACACTCACGGTTACCATTTTATTACATTACAACAAAGGCTGTACCGGTCTAAAGAACGGTGCACTGTGTTCCCAGTGAGTGCAGTTTTCCCTTGTGAGTTCAGAGCCTGCCCCTGCTACTCACTGGCTTTGAATTCATGGACAGGTCCTTCAACCTTTTTCCGTAAGTGCAGTATATTAGAATATCAGGGCACAAGGGTGGCTTATGTAGCTTCTAAGAGACCAATCAATGGTATCATAATTGTCTATGAAAATCATACAAATATTGTTTTTATTATATAATCTCAGAACATAAAGTTGGACATTCTTCTTGACTGGTTAGGCAGTGACCAACAGAGTTTAGTAATACTGAATTAAATGATGAGACTGCTTGCAGCCCTCCACTTTTGCATTAGAGGATTCTGGCAAAGCAGCCAGTGAACATATACCCATTATTATACAGAAAGAGGACCGGCATACTTTTGATATTCTCTCTTCCTCCTTTAACCCAGTTTCCAGTTTCCTGATCTCCTTTGTGCCTGTATGGATTTGCCTACTCTGGACCTTTCATATAAATGGGATCGCACAATACGTGGTCTTTGATGTTTGGCTTCTTTCACTTAGCAGGTTTTCAGGGTTCATCCATGTTTTAATGTGTATCAGAACTTTTTTTTTTTTTTTTTAAGTTTATTTTTGAGAGAGAGAGAATGGGAGAAGGAGAGGGAGGGAATCCCAAGCAGGCAGGGCTTGAACTCTCGAATCCTGAGATCATGACCTGAACCAAAATCAAGAGTTCGATGCTTAACCAGCTGAGCTGCCCAGGCGCTCCAATACTTCACTCCTTTTTGTGACAATAAAATTCCATTGTATAGATATATCATTCTGTTTACCTGTTAGCTGATGGACATTTGGATCATTTCCACTTTTTGTCAATTATAAACAATGCTGTTCTGGACATTGTGCTCAAGTTTTTGTGTGAACATGTTTTCATTTCCTAAGAGTGTAATTGCTGGGCCATCGGATAACTTTACATTTAACTTTTGAAGGAATTGGCCACCTGTTCTCCAAAGCTACTGTACTATTCCCTCCGGCAACAGGATGGTACAAAGGTTCCAATTTCTCCACATCCTCACCAATAATTATTTAAAAAAATTTTTTTTTTAATGTTTATTTAGTTTTGAGAGTGAGAGAGAAAGAGAGCACAAGCTGGGGAGGGGCAGAGAAAGACACACACACAGGATCCAAGGCAGGCTCCAGGCTCCAGGCTCCAGGCTCCGAGCTGTCAGCACAGAGCCCAGTGCAGGGCTTGAACTCACGAACCGTGAGATCATGACCTGAGCCGAAGTTAACAGACTGAGCCACCCAGGCGCCCCACCAACAATTATTATTGTGTCTTTTTTATTATAGCCATCTTAATGAGTGTTAAGTGGTATCTAATTCTGCTTTTGGTTTACATTTCCCTAACAACTACTTCAGTGTTAGTAATCTTGTCCTCACTGTTGCAATCATTGTAGCATCAGCAATCTTAAGAGTGTATATCCTTGTTGTCTGTTGCTTGGGTGTTTAAAAAAAAAAAAAAAAAAAGAAAAGAAAAGAAATCTTAATTTTTTTCACATTGTTTGACAGTTCACAAACAATCTGTTTCTCATTTGAAACATCTGTTATCTCATTTGATTGCTATAAAGACATTGTGAAATAGGGTAGAGATACATTACTTTCATTTTATGAATGAAGAAACTGACTGTAGTAGGAGGATTTGTCCCAGGTCATACAACTGACAAATAGAGTAGCTTTTCTCTGAACCTACAACTTTGACTCCTCATCCCCTCTTCTGTCCTCCCCATCATGTTGCCATGTTGAGGAATTTCATGTTCAGGATGACTCAGACTCTTTGCCTTACAGTTGTAGAGCCAGCAGCTTATAAGTTTATGATCTATGATTGCTACCATATTTAATATTAGCTGCCATGTATTGACAGTTTTTTTCACGCACTTTTACTAGTTCTGCAATTTTCCCTTATATTTGGGTAAATATCTTCCAGACCTTTCCAGCTCTCCCCCAGGGCCTTATGGTCAAGAAATGTACGTGTTTCGATCCGAGGAGAGATTCAAATCCCCACCCATCCTACCTCCTCACCTTCTTCAAGTTATTCTTAACAAGGACACTAATATATCTGTGAGTATCCTGAAAGGATTGCTGGGGCATCTGGGGGTTACTAGAACCATCTGATCCAAAGTTAGTAATCATAGAGGTCAGGATTATTACAAAGCTGTGTTGAGAATATAAATCATGTGTATATCAATAGCATTACAGATCCTTTTTTCCAGGGCTGAGTTGTTACTTTTCCAGCTATTGATATCAAAATTCATAGTTACCTTCTGATCGTAATAAATTAGACCCAGAACCATAGATTGTTAGAAGTTCCAGAAACTGGGACTTCTGTTCCAACAGAAGATAAGGCATATTTATCATTTGGGAGTATACAAAAGGAGTATAAGGGGTTTGGGTTTGTGTTTTTTCCCCGTATACTTGATATCTCTAGTCAGTTCACTTGATTCCCACTAAGGTTTTTGTCTCCTAACACAAATCTTCTGTACGTGTTGTGGGCAAGATTTTTGTTTTCACTCTTATTAAGGGAGATAAATAGATGCTAAGGCTTAGGGTTTGCCCTGGACTCAGAATTTTCCTAATTCTCTGTAATGAGAACAAATGATTGATATATAGTATCATTTAAAAGAAATATACATTCTAGTTTAGAGTTTCTCAACAGTTTTTTTTTTTAATTTTTTTCATGTTTATTTATTTTTGAGAGAGAAAGCATGAGCAGGGAAGGGGCAGAGAGAGGGGGAGACACAGAATCCAAAGCAGACCCCAGGCTCTGAGTGGTCAGCACGGAGCCCGACATGAGGCCAGAACTCACGAACCGTGAGATCATGACCTGAGCCAAAGTCAGACGCTAAACCGACTGAGCCACCCAGCCGCCCCTCAGAAGTTTCCAAAGAGCTCTGAGGAAGAATAAACTGGTTTAAAACTGTGCATTTAATCCCATTTAGTGATTTTTTTCTTTCTTAGTGTGACCCAGCCTTGCTTCCCGAGCCCAACCATGTTATGCTGAACCATCTCTATGCATTATCCATTAAGGTGAGTAGTGGGCCTGGCTCTTCCCCAAAATGAGAGGGAAGGGTTAACACATGTTCTCCAGTGGTAATTTGCCCTGCTACCTCACTGAAGCTAAAGCAGGCCGTAATGGTCAAATTGTAGGAGAAGTTTCTTAACTAGTAGGTGGATTTTTTTGTTTGGTTTATTTTAAATCTTAGTCCCTATCCTACGTTCTGGCTAGCTGAATTGCCCTGTGACTTAAAGAACTTTTTTCCTTCCTGGTTTCTTTTTGGATAGCTATAACCTTTGTACCACCTACTTAATTAAATTAGAGTTCATAGCACTAGGATTTCATTGCAGACAAAGCAAGTTTATCTTACCAGTTTGGAGAATCCTCAAATATGACTAAGGCTTTTGCTTTCTAAAGGTGGATAGGAGCTGCTGTCAGGTGCTTCAGTCACATATACCCACTGATTGCATCTCTCCTCTACACTAGGTAAAGGGGAAATGTGACCAGATTTGCTCTGTCACCTCCAACTCTTAGCGTTCTCCTTAGTTTTTCTGCTGCCTCGGAGTCTGGGTTGAAAATTATCCATTCAGTCCCATCACATCTTTGTGGTTTGGCTACTGGAGTAAAGTTTTAGGTAGCTCTGTAGTTACCAAACTAGGCTCATTGTCAGAATTACCTGGGGAAGTTTGTAAAAATACAGATTCAAAGCCTGCATCCCCAAAGATTCTGAATAAGTATGTCTAGGATAGAGCCCCGGTAATTGTTTTTTAAGCTGCTTTTATTTCTTAGATGTGCAGCCAGATTAAGGAAATCACTGATACAGCTGTCTTTAACAGATTATGTGATACTTTTCAAATATATATATATTATTGAATTTAAATTTTATAATAACCTTGTGAGGTAAGTATTATTTTTAACCCCTGTTTTATAGATAAAGAAACTAAGGCTCAGAGAAGGTCATATTGCCAGTAAGTACCGGCGAGAGGACTGAGGTCCTCCTGTCCTCATTCCATGTTCTTTTCTAGTGGTCACTGCACCAGGTCTTTCCAAGTAGGTCTTTCTGTCACCTGCTCCTCATTTTTACCAGACCCTTCCTGGAGCGGAGTTTTGGTTTATTTTATTTTATTTTTTTAGCCTGCCTCGCTTCTGTCATATTTAGGCTGTGATCAGCACACTCTGGTCACAGAATGTTAATCTGAGAAGTATTCATTGTAGATACTACAGCATACGGGAAAATAGGAAGATGCACTGGGATTAGACTGAATTTTGCCTCCTGTAACTGCTGTTTGGCTCTCAATTGATGCTCACAGGCCTGCCCTCTCCTCCTGTGGCATGCCCTGAGGCTGCACACAGCCGGGGAAAGAGTACCTCTTACTCTTCATATTGATTCTGACTCAGGTCAGTGTCTTGATTACTGTAGTTCTGCTTGGCCTTGACCCATTCATTCTCGGTTCTGTCAGATTGTTTAGGCTGTTTGGAGCCACTGGATTGAATATCTTTCCAAAGAAGATTTTGGGGTCCACTTTGTTCAGAGAGAGGGATTCCTGAGTTTTCCTCTTGATTAGAATGAACTTTTTAAGTTCATTCCTGGTATTAAATGGAAATTAGACCTGCTTTGGGGCTTGGAAAGGTCAGGGTGGGGGATCACTGCCCTTTCTTCTCAGTGCATTTTAGACTTTCTTCTAAAACTGAATGTCAAAATATTTTTTCTTTTTTCTTTTTCCATGCAAGTTTTAATTAAGCCCAATATTCAAATCTGAGGTAGGGAAAGGAGTGAGGTAGGAGACTAATATTTCTTCGGCACCTATTATGTGTCAGGTACCGTGCTAGATATTCTCATATAATCATCAGTGCCACCTTAATGGTAGGTGTTATCCTTTGTAATAATGAGGGAAAAGGCTTAGAGGCATCAAGTAGATTACTCAAGGCCACAAACAGAGTTACAGGAGGAGTCGGGATTGGAACTTAAGTTGAACGGACTCCAAAACCAACCTATTTCTATAATTTCCAACTATCTCTGTTAAAAGTGAGTGACTGAAACACTGATGGCTGGGAAGAGCCGCCTGTTGCCTAAACTAATGAATTAGCTGCATGTTTCTTTCTCTTGCAGGACAGTGTGATGGTCCTTAGCGCAACCCATCGCTACAAGAAGAAGTATGTCACTACTCTGCTGTACAAGCCCATCTGAAGGGATCCCTTCCTGCCTCCGGGATTCAAGAGAAGCATCTCCCTTGCCTTTCTGGACTGGACCAGTCTTCACCGGAGACTGGAAGGCTAACTTGCTTTGAGGCTGATGTGTGTGTTTCAGAGCCTTTGAGTAGGATGCTCTGCTTTTGCATCTGATTGCAGATGAGAGCTTTATGAGTTCATGGAATTTATTTTAAGAAAAAAAAATTATATATATATACATATACATATATGAGAGGAAGGTTAATGGAAGCCTCCTAGCTAGATGTGTTCTCTCTGCCTATGGGGACTCCCCAAGACCTGTTTGGGGGAGCCGCAGGAAGGACCGTTACAGGAAGCTTGTTTCCTAAAATGAATGAAGAGCCAACTCTCAGGATCCTTGTTGGGTAGAGATTCTGTCACTGCTACCTTGGCTCTCCAAAGAATGGGCTTGTGCCAGACTTCTGCCCTACTTCCAGCTGCCTCCTTGGCAGGGGCAGCTTTCCTTGCATGGGTTCTCTGTATCCTAGAGTGTGTGGCACAGTCTGTGCTTTTTATGATAACCAGATGCCCCACAGGAACCCTTTTTCTTCTCATTTCACATTCTTGCTTTGATAACCTCCTTCCGATCCTATACCTGACCCTTCCCTAACAACAAAACTCACTGGCAGGTGACCCCTTTCAAAGGCTACGTAAGACCTGACCCACCTCAGAGACTAGGGCTGCCAGAAAGTCTCCTTTTTTAGCCCAGCACAGGCCCAGGCCACTTTGTTACCACTTGTTTTAACTTCTACTAAAGAAAATAGGTCTCAGTGTTGTAAGGAAGGCAGAACGCGGAAGGTCTACTTTCTTGTGTTAGTTTAGTGCCATGGCTTAGGCTGTCTTGGCACGTTCCCATCAGTTTTCCCACCTGGCCTGGCCCTGCTTCCGTATTTTCTTTCACAGAGCAGATACCTTTGAAGATCGGAGTGGAACCAGAGAATGCTTTAATGTCTTTCATCCTTGGGAGATTTTTTTATGTGCCTACATTTTTCTTTAATTAAAAAATGCCTTTTCATTGTTCTTAAGAGACTACATAGGAGAATTTTAGGCCCTTGATAAATGGTTCCCAAGATTTTCTTCAACAAGAAAGTAGTAGTCTACTCCTCTACAGTCTTACATTAATGTGACCAACCCCATGCACATCATTGCACTAAACACTGTTCTAGATACAGATTCAGGTTCACTGGGTGCACCTAAAAATTTCTTTTAACTTCAAGATCCATTACGCCAAGAAGCAGGAAAGTAGCCCTGGTGTTCTAACCGTGAATAGTATTGCTTCCCTGTACCAAGTGCTAATGGAAAATCACTTTGTCTTTCTCTTTTTTAAAAGTGTTTGATGATGAAGTGAGGTCAGTGACTTTCATTTGTGGAATGAAAAGTAGCTATTCATTCCACTCTTGAAATGTTGCTCAAAGATAAAACTTTTTTTCCCCAAATATCTGTGGCTCTTCCATTACAGATAAATGCAAGTTAAACATTCAGCTCTGAAGGAGGCCAAACTTGTTGCTTGAGAGACACCTTCACTGTTAAGATGTGTCCAGCCGCACTGAAAGGGCACCCATAGGTGCCCTTAGGTCAGTTTAGCTACCTCCTGTCTTTCCTATTCAAAGCTGATGACACAGTTGTCTTCGGGTTATGTAGACCTGTTAGATCCTGGGAGGGAGGCAGTAGGGCATTGAGTGGTGGTTTTGCTGGGAATGTAAATTGTTAAGTGCTTTGGTGGTTACTTGCCGAGAGTAAATACCGCTTTAGCCACTCAAGGCTGCCTTCTGCAGCAAAAGGCTTGTGTGGGAAACCTTTTATGGTCCCAACCACTTGTTGAGTGGTGTGTCATTTAAAAAATCCAGGCCAAATCCTATTATTACCAGCTCTCAGGATCTACATTGTCTTCAGTTATAGTACTGTTTTCTCCAATACCCATTAAATAAGTGGGCCACATAGGAGGATTCAAAATCCTGGTTGTTAAATGGAGGATTTTGTTACACTCCTTTTTCTTGTCAACAGTATTGAATTGTGATTGCCTATGTGTTTGTGTATTAAAATTTTTACTCTACACAGGTGTATCAGTAGAGTGGGGCAGGAAAAGAGATCCCTTTAATTTTTCAAGCCAGAGGCTTCTGACTCCAGTGACGCTAGGTTTTGGTGCTGGTGGCCTTGAGATCTTCCCGATCTGGAAATGTAGAGTGTCAGTTTCCCAAGTTCTGAGGTAATCTCTTGGCCAAATGTGACATGAGAGCCCACCAGCTGGTATGGAAGAGGACAGGCAAGGAGAGCTGGGCGATGCCCCCTTCAGCACTGTCCCTTCTCTGCACTGCTCATACACCTCTGGCTCTGAGAAGCCTGTCACACACAGTCTGTCTCCAAGAAACTTCTAGAAGGTAGAGAGGAAAGGAGGAAGGTAGCCCAGAGTGCACCACACTCATTCTTTTATGTTGGTTAAAGGGATAGTTTATTTTCTGCAAGAGAGAGCTTGGCAGATTTTGAAAATGAATAAAGGCAAAAAAACCCCACATTTTTAGCTTTTTTTTTTTTTTTCTTTTTAACCTATAGGAGTTTCACAGAGTCAAAGTTAGATGAGTTAGAAAATCACTCTTTTAGGAGGGCTCACCCTTTAAGAACTGCATAGTGGTTTGGGGGTTGTGAGGAAAAGGAAGAGTGACTGAGCTAAGGAGGATACTAGGAAACTAAAGGCTTCCATAACTCAGAACTAAAAGTAGCCTTTTTGTTGTTAATTACATGAGACCTGACATACTGGAATCCTTGGATCTCACTGAACAGAACCTACTATATAAAACATCCCTTCGTCTCTTGTTCTGTTCTCTACCCTTTTTTCTGAATTCTGCTTTACCTTCAAGCTGACTTTTACCAGAGTCTCAGGTCAAACATTACCTAAAACAAATGTTAGTCCTCTTGCTGGTATGGTCATGGTTATTAGCTTGCATTAAGCTTAGAAATGAATGGGATTTGGTCACTGCAAGTAACACCCCCTAGGGGCATACCTGGCCTCTACAGTGTTGGCTTTTTTAAAAACAATGCTTACGTGGTAGAGAAACCCTGTAAAAGAAGAATCCAAGAGAAGATTCTGAGAGGATTGTACAAACCTCGGCCTCCAATTATTTCTTGTCTCTTGTAGACCTAATAGATCTGAAAAAAGCCTTTTCAAAGTGTCAATACTACATGCATGCTGCTAAAATGAAGTTTGGAAAGAAGTATTACCTCTAGGCTGGGCTTATATTAATCTGAGTATAAATGAAGGAGACATAATAATGATAGAATCCCCTGCTTCTAATTGGGGAAATAGGGCTTTTAAAATTTTGACCTCAACTAAAAATGATATGCAATAGTCTATGTTGTATGTGTTTGAAAAATATTCTATCTCAGAGATTTCTAAGTCCTCACGTTCTAGTGATTTGGGGCACAGGCCTACGAGCAGATACACAATTTGTTCACACATTATTCTGACTCATCCTTAAAACCAAGGCCTTGCTGTCTTCTACCAGGGACTGCTGGCTCGCTCCAGCTACGCATGGGATAGAGCACCTGGGAGGGGTGGGGTTAGGGTCTTTCACAACTCCGGATCTAGGCATTTGTCTCTCCCTAGGTGCCCATCACAGCAGAAGGTAGAAGGCCTATCATTTCTTCAGTGAACCCAAACTTTTGGAGTAAAAGGGCCAAATTTATTTTTTAAATTATAAGAAGGAAGGGAGGGAGGAAAAGAGGGAAAGAAAGAGAAACCTTAAGAGTCTATTACTTATGAAATCCAATTCTTAGCAGTGGAATCCCTCTAGGATTCAAATGTGGGCTTTGTCTTGATTTACTTTTCTTGATTGTGCTTTGAAGTGATTAAATTTCATTAAAAATTAATGTATTAGTTCCATCCTTATTTGGAGTTCAATTAATTGGGTGTAGCACAGTGCTTTTGCAGTAAGATTGCTGTGAAATACCAAACGCTCTGTGGATTTTGTAGTCAGGTTAAATGGTCAAGGGGTATCTACCTACCGTAAGTATTATGTATTTGATCATCTTTTCTGTTCCCACCTACAGAAAACTTACCTTACCTAGCTTGTGGTTTTAGAACAGCCAAAGCTCACTGATGTCCATTGGTCCTAATCTCCACACTGGGCCCATATGTGAGACTTGTTTGAATTTTGGTAAATGGGAGGATGCTGGTTGTTATTTCACTGAAGCATTTTGAATGAGTGCAGCTCTGTCATAAAGGGGGAATAAGACTATAATTTGGAAGGGAATTAAATAGCAAGTCCTCCTTTAAATGGTGCTTTTTGTAACCTTTAGTGCCGAGGTACAGAGCTGTATTCCACAAAGGAATGGCATATGAAAATGGATTTTAAAGCTTTTCTCCAAATGTAATTTGTCATTGGACTTTGACATGTCTGAAAATTATGTGATGTAACAGAAATGTGACATTTTTTCCCATAAAACTGTTGAATAAAAAATATTACACAGCAATAATATTTGAGTTTTTCGCTGGTCACTGATTATCTTATCAAAATCTGCCTAGGGGCGCCTGGGTGGCTCAGTCTGTTAAGCATCCGACTTCAGCTCAAGTCACGATCTCGCGGTCCGTGAGTTCGAGCCCCGCGTCGGGCTCTGGGCTGATGGCTCAGAGCCTGGAGCCTGCTTCCGGTTCTGTGTCTCTCTCTCTGCCCCTCCCCCGTTCATGCTCTGTCTCTCTCTGTCTCAAAAATAAATAAACATTAAAAAAAATTTTTTTTTAAAAATCTGCCTCAGTAGTCTCAGAACCTAAAGAATGCGAACTGCCACACAAACACATTTGAATAAAGAGAGAAGGTGTAGGTGTAGGACAGAAGTGATGTCATCCATCCATCTGCCACTTTCCCTCTTTTTGTTCCAGGCTATGCTGTCATTAACTAGAGGAATGCAGACTCAGTGGTTTGAAATGCAGCACTCTAAAACTGCATAGTTAGCTATTGTCTTGTGTTGGGTTTGCTGAGACCCTAGACCATGGGTTTTCACCCCTGTCTGTACATTTATCACCTATGCAGATTCTACAAAAATATTGGTGCCCCATCCACTACCTCCATCCCCATTTAAATAGAAATCTCTGGTATGGAATCCAGGTATCTGTAATCCCTCTAGGATTCAAATGTGGGCTTTGTCTTGATTTACTTTACCAGGTGAGTAAATTACCACATTACCAGATGGGTCTAATGCACATCCAAGGATGAGGATCCTCTCTACTTATTCTTACTGTTAGATACTTCTATGGAAGCAGATTATGTGCTTCATTCTGACAGCAAATCACTCTCCTCAAGTGGCTTTGTTCAGGGTCATGGTGGTAGCAGGATAATTTTTGTCTTCCATCCCTTATTTCACAGAGTTCTTACAAAGCTGACCCCTGGACTTTGAAACAACACAGTCAGACTCCCTTATACACGCCACTCCAAAGCATCTAAAGTGAGTTACACTTCTTGAGGGAGAGAAGAGAGTGCCACTGGGAGTGACCAGAAGGTGAGAAGAGTAGGGGAGGTGATGACAGAAGTGAATGTGAAGGGGTGAAGTGGGGCAGGTGATGAAGACAAGGGATTGCGGCAACACAACAAAAGTCAACCTCAGCCCCCCCACAGCAGGTCACAAGACTACCTGCAGATAAGGTACAGTGTCAGATGTGATGTGGACTCAGCCTCTGGCAGCATGCTCTCCTAAACATCATGCCCTCTGGCCACTGAAACAGCATGGCACCAGAAATCTATCAAGGCCCAGACTTGCATCGGTGTGTGCTTCCTAAAGCATTTCTCTGGCTCACTTGGCTAAGGGTCTTGTTGGATCCCTTCGATACCCACCCCCCTCCTCTGCACCGACAGTTACTCATAACACAGGTTGTTCAAAGACATCATGAATCTCTCCCCTACACCCATGGCTTGTGTGGCCAGTGGTCATCCAGCCGCACATATGTGAGTCCCTCCCCCCTTTCCCAAACCCATTCTTTGAATCCAGGGCACTTACACCGGCTGAAGATGAATTTCCCCATTCTCTCCCACCAGTTAGAATTCCTCAGGCATTCAGTTGTGCTCTAAAGGACACTCCTGTCTTGTGAATTTTCTCTTTTTCACTGACTTCTAGGGAAGAGGGCAGGGCTCTGTGTCAGAGGTCAGAAGACCTAAAGTCCATACACTATATGGTATTTTTAAACCAAAAGTAGGTTTTCACAAACTTCTCAACTTCTTCTGAATTAGTGTTCCTTTCCCTATAGCTTCCAAAGTGCACCTGCTAGTGATAGCTTATGATAAGAACATCAGGCAAGAATACAGAGCACCCGTGGATCATGGGAGAAGTCTTTACCCCAGGCCAACTGATTCCTCAAAACTATGACCTGTACTGTAACTTAGTTCTTGTTTTCAGGGATCTTTGTTAGAGATTACAGTAGTTCTAGGTCACAAGTAGAAGTTAGGTTTTGGGACTGGGTAGCGGGAGAGGTGTTGCACACTCAATTGGATCTCAGAAAAATATCTCTGGGGGTCAGGCTGAGGACATCTTGGATGTTTGGGGTCTTCTGTTTTATCCACAAATGGAAATATTCTGCCACCCCGAAGATGGAGTTTCTTTTTCTCCCCCAATTAGCAGATCTGGTTCAGAAGGTCATCTAGGAGAGTGACCTAGAGTTAGGATATCTGGGGGCAGAGTAGAAGAATTTGACAATCCCGGGAATCTACCAGATAAGGAGCCAATCTGAGCTCGCAACTTTTAGCTATTAGAGAACTGTAGTAGCAACTAGGTCTAGATGAACTCAAGTTCATGAAACAAGGTAGAACTGTCCAAGGTGAATTGAGATCACTTGTTCTCTTATTCCCTATAGCCATTTGCTGATTCTGGGCATGGGCTGAGGACCTAGCTTTGCCTGGGCAGAGGGCACCTGAAGTTGGTTGGTAAAGTAAAACCAACTAAGCTCTTAGTGGCATGTGGCCATAAAGGGATTGACTTGAAAACTTGAAGGGCTTCAGCCATGTGCCTGGTTTTCCCCAAAGGACACTTATTGAGGCTGAACTGCATGGGATGCTTAAGAGCTAGCACAGGGGCACCTGGGGGGCTCAGTCGGGTAAGCACCCAACTTCAGGTCATGATCTCGCGATTCGTGAGTTCAAGCCCCATGACCGAGACTGTGCTGACAACTTGGAGCCTGGAGCCTACTTCAGATTCTGTGTCTCCCTCTCTCTCTGTTCCTCTCCCACATGTGTTCTGTCTCTCTCTCAAAAATAAATAAACATTAAAAAAAAAAAAAAGAGTGAAGACAAAAGGCTTATAAAAGAGTGAAATCTCCCAAAGTCCCATGGTGCTGAGGTGATAAACTATGGCAAGTGGGCTTGACTGAAGAACATGGTCCCAAGACATTTGTCAAGTATTGAGTGATGTGGGGTAGGACACAAAAGAACTATATCAAAAATTCTTGAAAAATTAAATTAAAAAAAAATTTTTTTTTTAATGTTTATTCATTTTTTTGATAGAGACAGAGTGTGAGTGGGGGAGGGGCAGAGAGAGAGGGAGACACAGAATCCGAAGCAGGCTCCAGGCTCTGAACTGACAGCACAGAGCCCGACACGGGGCTTGAACTCATGGACTGTGAGATCATGACCTGAGCTGAAGTCGGACGCCCAACCGACTGAGCCACCCAGGTGCCCCTCTTTTTAATTTTTAACTAAAAATAAATGGTTTCCAGAGAACTGCTTACAAAAACAAAATTCAAGAATACCTAAAAGAATTAAAAAAAAAAAAAACAAGCAGCACTCAACAAAGTAAACAGTCACAATGTTTGATATCCAATCAAAAATTACCAGGAGACTTGTTTCTGGTCAAAATGAAATAAAAGGGACTAGATTTTTTTTTTTTTTTTGTCTTTATTTTCTGAGAGAGAGAAAGAGAAAGAACACGAGCAGGGGAGGGACAGAGAGAGAGAGGGAGACAAAGAATCCAAAGCAGACTCCAGGCTCTGAGCTGTCAGCACAGCGCCCCATGCAGGGCTCGAATCCACGAACCACAAGATCATGACCTGAGCCAAAGTCTTGATGCTTAACCGACTGAGCCACCCAGGTGCACAACTAATAAGCCAGACAAAATATTTGAAACAATGGTTTGAAGAACAGTGATCCCTGAAATATGTGAAACAAATGAAGTAAGCCCTTTAACTGCCTACGCTGACTTTCTTGAAAATTTCCAGTGGGGTGAACTGCCTGAGTTGAGGACACAGAGCTAAGAGTCTTCAGAATCCAACATTGCTAGAAGCACAGCATAGAGTACTAAGGAGAGGGCTACACACAGAGCTAAATCAGCAGAAGGTTCCCTTGGGTATTCAGCAACATACTGACCAACACATGTGAGAAAGGAAACTTGCTGAGTCTAGATAAAGAACCACCAGACAGAATAAAAGGAACAGTGCCCAGACCTCACACGGGGCCAGAAATAGCCCCTGTTCCTGCCAGACTGGTAAACCTCATAATCTGAGGAATAATGAGTACAGTATTCAGAAGAGTCTTGCTTTAGTTGTGGGGAACAATTAGCCCCAAACAAAATGTTTGTGATAGGCAGAATAATGGCCCTCCAAAGATGTCTATGTCCTAATTCCTGGAATCTATAAGTATGTTGGATTACATGCCAGAGGGGAACAAAGATTGCAGATGGAATTAAGGTTGCTAATCAGTTGACCTTGAGATGGGGGATTAACTCTGGGTTATTAAGGTGGAGGGACCCAATCTAGTAAGTGCAAGAGGGAGGTCAGAGTGATGCAATGTGAAAAGGACTTGACCTACTGTTGCTGGTTTTGAAGATGGAAAAAAGAAGACCGTAGCTAAGGAATGTGGGTAGCCTCTGGAGTTAGAAAAGACAAGTAAATGGGTTCTCCCATGGAGCCTCCATAAAACAAAAAAAGAAAAACCAAAACAAAACCATGCAGACATCTTTATTTTAGGCCAGTGAGGTCCATTTTGGACTACAAAATGTAAACTAATAAATTTGTGATGTTTTAAGATGCTAAGTTTGTTGTAATTCGTCACAGCATCAATAGGAAACTAATACAACACTGATGGTCTCACCTAACATCGCAAATGCAAGAGCCATAGGATCAGATTGTTCCCAAGTAATTTAGCTGTATCCCAGAACAAAGCTAAAGAGTATTTACAAAAAAAAACCAAACAAAACAACAACAACAAAAAAAACCTGTACCAAACAAGACAAAACCATAATGAGAAAAAAAAAAAAATCAACTCAAATTGACTCAGAATTACACAAGAGGTTAGAAATAGCAGACAATGAACACTGGAACAATTATTATAACTTTATTCCACATGTTCAAAAAATCAGAGAAAAGACTAAACATTTTAAGTACAGAACATATCTGATGTGATATTGAACTTTAGAGATGAAAACCACAAATTGTGAGAGGAAAAACACATTGGGTGGAATAAGCATTAGAGTAGACACTGCAAAGGAAAGATCAAACTTGAAGACCTAGAAAGAGAAACTACACAAGATAAAACAGGATGAAGAAAGACTTATAACAATGAATAATACATCAGTGAATTGTGGAAAAACTTCAAGTGACATAATAACTTAAGAGTACCCAAAAGAAATAACAGGAAGAGGAACAGAACAAATATTTGAAGAAATGTGGCAAATTTTCCCCAAATTTGATGAAAACCATAAAGGTACAGATCTGAACAGCTCAGTAAACCCAAGCATGAGAAACAACAACAAAACCCAAAACACTAAACTAAGGCAAATAGTAACCACATCTTTCAAAACCTGTTATAAAGAGAAAAGTGTAAAAGAACCTTGGGGGGGGGGGATGTTATGAAGAGAGCAACAAAGATAAGGATGCAGCAGATTTGTTATTAGAAATAATGGAAGTTAGAACACAGTGGGGAAACATTTTTAAAGTACCAAAAAGAAGAAGGGGAAAAAAAAAACAAACCCTGCTACCTTGAACTACTTACCCAGTGAAAATATGTTTCAAAAAATGAAGGTGAAATAAGGACTTTTTCTTATACTAAAAAGCAGAAAGAGTGACTTCTGCTTCTGGGCAGACAGCTAAGACATATTGTTTCCTATTCCTCTCCCTAAGAACAACCAAAACCCTGGACATTATATATAAAACAAACATAAGAAGACACTGAGAGGTAGAAAAGGCAGGCTGACTAGGGACCTCAGGATGCAAGGAATGAGACAGTGATGAGTTCCCTGATCTCTCTAGGCCAGCAAAGGGGCAACCCAGAAAGACATAGAGGCCATGCAGAGAACAGTAAGGAGGCACTCCTACCCCTCCCAGCCTGGGGTGGAGGACATCAGGGGGACCTAGTGTGGAGTAGAACTCCCATCCCTGCCAAATTAACAAGCACCCTTCTTGGGCATCAGTAAGGCTGAGTGGGGAACCTGAACATCTACCCACCAACACCCTCATCTCAATACTGTCAGAGGAAGCTAGTGAAAATAGATTTAAGTAAGATCCAGAGTCTCATGATACAATGCCCAAACTGTCCAGATTTCAATAAAAAATCAGCTATCATATCAAGATGAGGAAGAGTTCAACTTAATGAGAAAAGACAACTAGTACATGATAACAAAATGACGCAGATGTCAGAGTTACCTGACGAGGGTTTTAAAGTCATCGTAAACATGCTTTAAAGAGCAACTACTAACACACTCAAAACAAATGAAGGAGAAAGTCTCATCAAAGAAATAGAAAATCTCAGTAAAGAATAAAAGATATAAAGAAGAAACAAATGGAAACTTTATAACTGAGAAATACAATAAGATAAAATCTCAGTAGATTAACTCAATAGCAGAACAGAAGAAACAAAAGAATGAAATGGAAATAGAACAACAGAACTTAGAATGAACAACAGGGAGAAAATAAACCAAAAAGAAATGAATTCAGCCTCAGAGAACTATGAGTCTATAACGAAAAAAATTTTAACATGCCTATCATTGGAGTCCCAGGAAAGAAGTGTGTGGGGTTTAAAAAGTACTCAGAGGAGTAGTGACTGAAAACTTCCCAAAGACATAAATCTGCAGCTTCCAGAAGGTGATCAAACCCTAAACAGGATAAATCCAAATAAATACACGAAATTCATCATAACCAAACTTCTGAACACCAAAGGGAAACAAAAAAAAAAAACAAAAAAAAAATCAAAAACCACTTGAAACCAGTGAAAGAAAGGACACCTTACCTAGAGAAAGAAAACAGTTCGAATGACAAAAGACTTCTCATCAAAACCATGGAGTTCAGAGGAAGCAGCACATTTTTCAAGTGCTAAAGGAAAGGAACTGTCAACCCAGAATCATATATCCAGTGAAAACAATACTGCATTTCACAAACTTTTATATTTTATGTTTTCATTTTCGTTCACTTCAAAAAAGTTCTACTTTTCCATCTAATTTTTCTTTGATCCATGGAATACTTAAAAGTGCTGTGTTTATTAGTTTCTAAATATTTGAGAATTTGCCATGTGTCATGTCTTCTGTTATCGATTTCTAATTTAAGTCGATTGTAGTGATAAGACATATTTTTATTTATTTACTTTGATAAAATGTACTTTGTATGAATTGAATCCTTTTAGATTTAATGAGACTTGTTTCATGGCCCCAAATATGGTTGAACTTGGTAAATGCTCCACGTGTACTTTAAAAGAATATGTTCTCTGGACACCTGGGTGGCTCAGTCGGTTAAGCCTCTGGCTCTTGGTTTCATCTCAGGTCATGATCTCACAGTTGGTGAGTCTGAGCCCCACATCAGGCTCAGCGCTGACAGTGTGTAGCCTGCTTGGGGTTCTCTCTTCCTCTCTCTCTGCCCCTCCCCTGCTTGTGCACTCTCTCTCTCTCCCTAAATAAATGAATAAGTAAACTTTATAAAATAAAATAAAATAATACGTTCTTTGCTCTTTTGGGTGGAATATTCTATAAATGTCAATTAGGAATTTCAGTTGATAGTTTTGTGCAAGTCTTCTCTATCCCTACTGATATTCTGTCTGCTTGTTCTACCAGTTACAGAGGGAGGGCTGTGGAAATCTGTGATGATGGCTAGTGATTTGTCTATCTCTTTGTGCAGTTCTATCAATTTAATTTTCTGTATTTTGAAGCTCTATCATTCACCGCCTAAACATTTCGAATAAACTTTATGGGTTCTTAATAAATTGACCCCATTGCCAATTTTAAATGACTCTCTTTAATCCTGGTAATATTTTTTGGTCTGAAATCTACTTTGTCAGATTTTAATATAGCCACTCTAGCTTTCTTTTTAGTAATGTTAGCATAGTTTATCTTTTTCCATCCTTATACTTTTTTTTTTCATTTTTGGCGGTGGGGGGGGATATAGCTGAGAAACAATGTGACATCAGTTTCAGATGTACTACATAGTGATTCAACATCTCTATACCTTATGCTATGTTCACCACAAGTATAACTACCATCTATTACCATGCAACACTATGGCCATGTCATGGACTATATACCCTATGCTGTACCTTTTATTCTCATGATTTATTCATTCCATAACTGGAAGCCTGTATCTTCTACTCCCCTTCACCCATTTTGCCCATCCCCACCCCTTCCCTCTGGAAACTATCAGTTTGTTCTCTACATTTATAGGTCTGATCCCGCTTTTTGTTTATTCACTTGTTTATTCATTTCTAAATTTTTTAAATGTTTCTTTATTTTTGAGAAAGAGAGAGAGACAGTGTGAGCAGGCAATGAGCAGAGAGAGAGGGAGACACAGAATTGGAAGCAGGCTCCAGGCTCTGAGCTCTCAGCACAGAGCCCGATTCAGGGCTCAAACCCATGAACCGTGGGATCCATGACCTGATCCAAAGTCAGACGCTTAACCAACTGAGCCACACAGGTGCCCCCATTTGTTTCATTTCTTAGATTCTACATAAGAGTGAAATCATATGGTATTTGTCTTTCTCTGTCTGATTTATTTCACTTAACATAATACCTCCTAGGTCCATCCATGTTGCCATAAATGGAAAGATCTCATCCTTTTTTATGACTGCATAAGTATTCCATTACACACACACACACACACACACACATCATCATCATCATCATCATCATCATCACATATTCTTTATCCACTCATGTATATCTACAGATATTTAGGTTGCTTCTATATCTTGGCTATTGTGAATAATGCTGCAACAAACATAGGGGTGTATATATCGTTTTGAATTGGTGTCTTCATTTTATTTAGGTAAATACCCAGTAGTGGAATTAATTATTGTATCATATGGGATTTCTATTTTTAATTTTTTGGGGGAGGCTCCATACTGTTTTCCACAGTGATTGTACCAATTTATATTCACCTGAGTGTTCCTTTTTCTCCACATCCTTATCAACATTTGTTATTTATGGTTTTTATTTTAGCCATTCTGACAGGTATACGGTGAAATCTCACTGTGGTTCTTATTTGTATCTCCCTGATGCTTCTTACACTTTTAATCATATAGCCTTTATATTTAAAGTGGGTTTCTAATCATTTTTTCAAAACACAGCAGGCTTTTGGAGAAATTGATAAACTGATTCTAAAGCTTATATGGAAATGCAACGGACCTAGAATGGCTGAATCAACTTTGAAAAAGAACAAAGTTGGAAGACTAACACTACCTCATTTCAAGACTGAAGCTTCAGTTATGAAAACAGTGTGGTATTGGTCTAAAAATAAACAAATAGATAAATAGAATAGAATAATTCTATTTATTCAGAAATGGACCCACACATCCACCATCAGTTGCTTTTCAACAAAGGTGCCAAGGTAATTAATTGGGGGAAAGGATAATTTATTCAACAAATGGTACTGAAACAATCAGGCAGCCATATGGAAAACAAAATGAAACAAAAACAAGCAAAACCAAACCCCTCAGGGGCACCTGAGTGGCTCAGTCAGTTAAGAGTCCAACTGTTGATTTCAGCTCAGGTTATGATCTCACGGTTCGTGAGATCAAGTCCCACGTAGGGCTCTGTGCTGACAGAGCAGAGCCAGCTTAGGATTCTCTCTCTCCCTCTCTCTCTGCCCTTCCCCCACTCACACTCTTTCCTCTGTCTCTCTCAAAATAAATAAATGAACATTTAAATAAACCAAATCCCCCAAAACCCCTCACATTACAAAAATTAACTCAAGAGTTTTTCATAGACTTAATTATGTTAAAACTACAATATTTCTAGAAAAATACAGAGGAGAAAACTTAATGACTTTGGGTTTGGTAAAGATATCTTAAATAAGACATTAAAAAACACAAACCATAAAGGAAAAAAATTAATAAGTTAGATTTCACAAAATTAAAACCTTTTTCTCTTGAGAGGATATATTTTTTTTAATGTTTATTTATTGATTTTGAGACATGGGGCTCAAACTCATGAACAATGAGATCATGACCTAAGCAGACACCAAGAGTCAGATACTTAACTGACTGAGTCACCCAGGCGCCCTTTACAAGGATATTCTTATGAAAATAAAAGACAAGTCACGGACTAGGAAAAAATATTTGCGAAACATGTATTTGACAAAGTTCTTATACAGAGAGCATATAATGAGCTCTTGCAACTAAATAATAAGAATACAAGTAACACAAACAAAAAGGGCAACAGATTTGAACAAATGCTTCACCAAAGAAAGTATACTAATGGGAAATAAGCATGTGGAAAGATGCTAAAATATCACTAGTCATTAAGAAAATGGATGATGACATGCCAGTACATGCCCACTAGAACGGCTGAAATTTTAAAAACTTAACCACATCAAGTATTGAAGAGGGTGTCAAGCAACTAGAACTCTTATACACTGCTAGTGGGAATGTAAAATGTATAGATAGATACTTTGGAAAACAGTTTGGTAATTTCTTTAAAATTTCAACTATTATATGAGCTATTCCATATAATATGAAAATACGAATAAGAATATAATATTCTATTATATGAACTATTCCACTCATGGAAGGCAAATAATTGAAAGCATACGTTCACACAAAAACTTATTCAGAGCAACTTTTTTGGTAATAGCTACAAACGGGAAACAAAAAATGTCCCCAACAAATAAATGGATTAAAAATTGTGGTGTATCCATACAATTAAATACTAGTCAGCAATAAAAACAAACAACTTCTGACACATACAAGTATTAGTGAGGATTCTCCAGAAAAACAGAACCAATAGGAAATATAAATATATGTGTGTTTATGACACACACATACATACAAAACGGGATTTGGCTCATGTAATTATGGAGGCCAAGAAGTACCATAATCTGCCCTCTGAATAATGGAGAGCCAGCCAGGAAAGCCAGTTATATAATTCAGTCCAAGTCCAAATGTCCAAGAACCAGAAGCTCCAATGCTCAAGGATAGGAAAAGACAGACATCCTAGACCAAGAAAACAGAGTGAATTCTCCCTTCTTTTTGCCCTTTTTGATCCATTTGGACCATCACAAGATTGGATGATTCTCACTCACACTGTTGAGGGCAGATGTCTACTCAGTCTACCGAATCAAACGCTAATAAACACCCTCACAGACATGCACAAAAATAATGTTTTACCAGCTATTTGGGCATCCCTTACTTAGCTCAGTCAAGTTGACACATAAAATTAACCATCACAACATAATAACATGGTTAACACTCAACAATGTTATGCTAAGCAAAAGAAGCCAGACAGAAAAAGAGCATATACCATGTGATCCAGAAATCAGATCAGGTGACTACCTGGGGAAGGAGGTGTGAATGGTAGAGACAGGAGAGAGGGTGAGGTTACAAAAGAGCAAGAGGAAACTTGGGGGAAGATAGTTATGTTCACAATCTTGATTATGGTGATGTTTCCACACACATATATACATACATCAAAACATCAAGTGTGTACTTTAAATATATGTAGTTAATTACATGTCAATTATACCTCAGTAAAGCCGAAAAAAACTTAAAAAGTAAAAAAAAGATGGTGAAATAAATGTTTTTAGACCAACAAAAATCAAGGAAATTCAACACCAGCAGAGGATGTTACAAATATATAAAAAGTAATTTTTATGGGGGCGCCTGGGTGGCTCAGTTGGTTGAGTGTCCAGCTTCGTCTCAGGTCATGATCTCACAGTTCATGAGTTGGAGCCCCGCGGCAGGCTCTGTGCTGACAGCTCAGAGCTTGGAGCCTGCTTCTGATTCTGTGTCTCCTTCTCTCTGCCCCTTTCCTGCTCATGCTCTGTCTCTCTCTGTCTCTCAAAAAATGAATAAATGTTAAAAAAAAATTTTAAGCAATTTTTATGAAAGAATGAAAAGATGAACTCCTAGTTGAAAACACAGCAATGCAGAATGGAATGAAGAATATTGGAAAAGGTCGATACATGTATATAAAAAGTTTAGTGACTTCAGGACTTTACAACAATAGCTTGTCAACAACAATGCAAAAGGTAGAAGTGGGTATAGGGAGTTACAGTTTTCTAAGATTGTAGCGGTACTGTGAAAGTAATCATTTGTATAAAAATGTAATAAATCAAGGATACATGTTGATATTTCTAAGGTAAGCTCTTAAGGAATCGTAATTGTTAGCAGGTTAATAGAACAATGTGATAACATAAAATATTTGTCTAATCCAAAAGAAAGCAAAGAAGGAGGAGAAATAGATGGTATATATAGAAACCAAGTAGTAACGTGGTGGATATAAACCCACCTATAATAGTAATTACATTAAATTTCAATGAACTAAAATCTTCAAGTAAAATATTAAGATTGGCAGACTAGCTAAGCAAAAACCCTGTCCTTGAGAACATAAGGATTTGTGTTTAGTTTGAAGGCTATTCTATATGAAAATAACTTCATATACATGCTCAGGAAGAGACAGAGAAGCTATTATAGAGTATTTTATTTTCCCAGCAACATTCGCAAGCTCAGAAGCACAAACCCTGATCCATATGAGAAACAGGAGAGCGTCAGACCCAGAGAATGTTAGATTGACTTTTGTGAGAGAAGAGATAATTTTCTCCAGATATCTTATTTTCCCTCCAGCAGGATAAGCTGGTCTCTGCCTGACATTGCTGTTCTCAAATACAGTTGACAACACTTTTAAGATCCCTTAAGTCATGCATTGTATAAGGTCACCTCTGTGTCCCCGGATGTAACCAGAACAGTACTTTACCCACTGGATCTCAGTAAACGCCTGAAATGAGTTCTAAGGTAGAGTCCTAAGACATCTAGACCATCAGAAATGCTATGTTTGCAGAATCAAATGCAGTACATAGAAGAACAGAAAGACGGGTGGAGTTTATCACGTTCCTTAGAAGGCGGTTGAGCGTCTGTAGTAGAAATCAGTATCCTTGGATTTTGACTCCACTTCTACCCTACAGTACTTTATTCCTTTGTATCTCAGGCCTTTTAAACACTTGTTTAACTTGTATTCTTTTTTTTTTTTTCATTTTATTTTTATTTTTCATCCTGGTAAGTGATGAGGTTTTTGGGGATGACAGGGTTAGCGGGATCCAGAGCCGACGGCCAAGAAAGAATTCTTGAAGACGTCTTTGGTGCAAAAGAGGTGGTTTTATTAAAGCAGGACCCGTGGGCAAGAAGAACTGCCCGGGACCATGAGGAGAGACTGGCTATATACTATAGAGTCGCGGGGAGGTGGCGGGCAGGTAAAGTACAGGGGAAGTTTCCAGTGAGATTTTCATATGCTAAAGACTCACAGGATAGTGGAGGCCTGCCTATTGTCAAGCTAGGGTTGTTTTCCCCTCTAGCAAAACATTAGCATTAAGACAGCAGGGAGTTCCTGGAGAAACTTACTCTGCTGTCCTCAAGTATTTGTCAGTGGACTGCAGGATATAAGGAGATTTAGTTCTATCTGTCATTTCCTTCTGCCTTTGTTTCCCTGCATCTCTATGGAGGGGTGATGGAGACTTAGGTCCTGCAGGACCATGATCTCTATCAGTTAACCTTCTTTTCCCCCGTTCCTTTGTTCTTGGGCAGCCAGGAGTGCCCAGGAGTATCACACATGTCCCACCCCCACCTGGAGGCGGGAGGGTGGGGGAGGGAGTGGGAGGGGTGGGGGGTGTTTGCAGCCCATCAGTTTGCCTTATACTCCCTCATCAGTAAGTGTACTCTTTAATCCTTATCCCCTATTTCCCTCATCCCCCCACCCCTCTCCCTTCTGGTAACCATCAGTTTGTTGTTGACAATTAAGAGTCTGTTTCTTGGTTTGTCTTTTTTTTTCCTTTGCTCTTTTGTTTCATTTCTTTTTTTTTTTTTAATTTTTTTTAACGTGTATTTATTTTTGAGACAGAGAGAGACAGAGCATGAACAGGGGAGGGTCAGAGAGAGGGAGACACAGAATCTGAAACAGGCTCCAGGCTCTGAGCTGTCAGCACAGAGCCTGCCGCGGGGCTCGAACTCACGGACCGTGAAATCATGACCTGAGCCGAAGTCGACCGCTTAACCGACTGAGCCACCCAGGCGCCCCTTGTTTCATTTCTTAAATTCCACATATTAGTGAGATCATATTGTACTTGTCTTTCTCTAACTTATTTTGCTTAGCATTATACTAGTTCCATCCACGTTGTTGCATGCAAACTCAGGTTTTTTTCTTAAGTTTATTTATTTTGAGAGAGAAAAAGAGAGAGAGCGAGACAGAGCGCATGTGCACAAGTGGGGGAGGGGCAGAGAGAGGAGGGGGGGAGAGAGAGAGAGACAGAGAGAGAGAGTCCTAAGCAGGCTCCATGCTGTCAGCGCGAGCCCTACGTGGGGCTCTATCTCACATAACGTGAGATCGATCATGACTTGAGCTGAAATCAAGAGTAGGCAGCTTAACCAATTGAGCCACTCAGGTGACTCCAGGCTTTTTTTTTTTTTTTTTTTTAAACTGAAAACAGATCTATCTTAGGAAAATGGTGAAGATTGCAATTACTTGATATTCGGAATATGAGGATGAAATCTGGAAAGCAGCTTCTCAGAAAGGAGATACATTATCACTCATCACTGTGGGAATGCTCAAATTACATGACTCACTAAATATGCCTTTTTCCCTTCAACTGATTGGCTAGGACAGGTACATTAGTTTTATTATCAGCAGCTTCTGAAGATCTTGGCAATCTTGTCTACACTGAGCCAGCCAGGAGCTCAAGTGCTGGGGGAATCTACAGAGGCTGAAATCCTCCTGAGACCCAGTCACTGGCTTGAGACAAATCATTCAGCTATTAGAAGAAGCAGCTATGGAGATCAGGAGATCAATACGGTCACTGGGCACTTCTCCTTTCACACTCTGCATTTTTTATCCATGTTGCTGTAACAGCACTCTTCATGCCGTTTGGCAAATAATGGCTCCAAGAAAAAGGGCTCCTCAAGAGCTGGGATAACACTGGTTTTTCTTTTGTTTTGTTTCGAAAGGTGTAACTCGCTTTCCCCCTCTTTTTAAATTAGTCAATTATACATAAAACTGACTATTTTAACAATTTTAAGGATGCAGTTCAATGGCATTCATGCCATTCATTCATTTATGAATTCGTTGAATGCAATCATCACCCCATCCATCTCCAGAACTTTTTTCACCTTGCAAAACTGAAGCTCTGTTCCCATTAAACAATGCTTCATTTCCCCCTTCCTTAACCGCCAATCCCCTGCAACCACCATTCTATTCTCTGTCTCTATGAATTTCAGTACTCTAAGTACAAAAGGAATCATACAGTATTCGTCCTTTTGTGACCAGCTTATTTCACTTAGCATAACGCCTTCAATATGCACACACATTGTAGTCTGTATCATCCTTTCCTTCTTTTTAAAGCTGAACAACGTTCCATTGTATGCAAACACCACATTTGTTTAACCACTCACCCATCAATGGACACTGGGGCTGCTTTCACCATTTGGCTACTGTGAATATTGTTGCTCTAAACATGGATGTACAAGTATCTGTTTGTGTCCCTGCTTTTAATTCTTTTGGGTATATATCCAGAAGTGGAATTGCTGGATTATACGGTAATTCTATTTAAAAAAAAATTTTTTTTAATGTTTATTTTATTTTTGAGAGAGAGAGACAGAGCATGAGCAGGGGAGGGGCAGAGAGAGAGGGAGACACAGAATGTGAAGCAGGCTCCAGGCTCTGAGCTGTCAGCACAGAGCCAGATACGGGGCTCGAAATCCTGAACCGTGAGATCATGACCTGAGCCGAAGCCGGACGCTTAACCAACGGAGCCACCCAGGCGCCCCTGGTAATTCTATTCTTAATTTTTGAGGAACTTCCATAGTATTTTTCATAGTGACTACACTGTTTTAGGTTCCCATCAATAGCGCACAAGGGTTCCAATGTTTCCACATCTTCATCAATACTTGTCATTTTCTGGTGGTTTTCTGTTTTGGTGGTTTAAGTTTTTTTTATAACAGCCAGTCTAATGGGTGTGAAGTGGTGTCTCATTGTGGTTTTGATTTGTATTTCCCTAATGATTAGTCATGTTGAGCATCTTTTCATGTGCTCATTGGCCATTTGTATATCTTCTTTGGAGAAATGTCTATTCAACCCCTGAGTCCATTTTTTAAATGGGTTGTTTTTTGTTATCAAGTTTTAGGAATTCTCTAATCTTTTGGATATTAATCCCTTATTAGATATATGATTTACAAATACTTTCTACTTTTTTCACGTTTTTTTTTTTTTACTTTTATGATATAAAGTCCTTTGATTCACAAAGTTTTTCATGTTGATGGAGTCTAATTTATCTATTTTTTTCTTTTGTTGCCTGTGCCTTTAGTGTCATAGTCAAGAAATCACTGCCAAATCCAATATCATGAAGCTTCCCCCCCTGAGAGTTTTGTAGTTTTACATCTTACGTTTAGGTCTCTGATCCATTTTGAACTACCTTTTGTATATGGTGTTAAATAAGGGTCCAACTTCATTCTATTGCAGGTGAATATCCATGTTTCCTAGAACCATTTGTTGAAAAAACTGTCCGAAATTTCACCCACTGAATGGTTTGGCACCCTTAGTGAAAATCATTTGATGATATATGTGAGAGTTTATTTCTGGGCTATCTATTCTATTCCACTACTCTATATATCTATCTGTCTTTATGCCAGTACCACACTGTATTTGACTACTATAGCTTTGTGATAAGTTTTGAAAGCACAAAATGTGTGGAGTCTTCCAGCTTTGTTCTTTTTCAATACTGTTTTGGCTAATTGGGGTCTCTTGAGATTCCATATGAATTTAAGGATGGGTTTTTCTATTTTTGCAAAAAACGTTGTTGGGATTTTGACAGGGATTGCATTGGATCTGTAGATCATTTTGAGCAGTGTGGACATCTTAGCAATATTCAGTCTTCCAATCCATGAACATAGGCTGTCTTTTCATTTGTTTATGTCTTCTTTAATTTCTTTCAGCAGTGTTTTGTGGTTTTCATTGTACAAGTCTTTTACCTCCTTGGTTAATTCCTAAGTATTTTATTCTTTCTGAAGCAAATGGAAATGTTATCCTAATTTCCTTTTTCAATTGCTCATTCTTAGGGTATAGAAATACAAATGATTTTTGTACATTGATCTTATATCCCGCTACTTTGCTGAATTCATTTATTGGTTCTAACAGATTTTTTGTGTGTAAAATCTTTATAGAGTTTTCTACATATAAGATCATGTCATCTGTGAACAGAGGTAATTTTACTTCTTCCTTTCCAATTTGGATGTCTTTTAGCTACTTGCATTCTTATTCCACGAATCCTCTGAGGGATTCTAGGCACTCTCCAAAGATGCAGCAAAGATCTTTCTTTAGGGAAGACCCTGACTTATACCATCCATTCTCTGGGACATTCTCCTGTGGTGAGCTCTGATAAGAATTAGATCGTCGTTGAAAATTCTCACTGTTTTACCTTTTCATTAGCAAGAGATGTTCTTGTCCTGAACTACATGCCCCTCCTCTATGTTGCTATAATATCCAAAGGTTAGGACAGTTGCCACATTCTGACAAAACCATCTGTTTTTGAGTACTTACTCCCTACCAATTTAAAGTCTTCAAAGAGAAGGCGACTGACCTCTATGCCTCCAGTGCCTAGAATGGTGTCAGGAAAATTAGTTACTCAATTAAGTATTCATGATATGATGTGTATAAAAACCTTTGTAAACTGAAAGTACAGAAAAATATAATTATTCCTATTTATTTACGTCCAATGGTCCTTTTTCCTTAGCCCCTCCTAAGAGAACCATTAAGATAAAATTCTCTAACACTTCAAGCATTTCATTCCTGTTAATCCAACAGTTTTGTAGTGGGCATCACTGTGAAGGCGGCTCCAAGGTCAAGCGCTGGGATGTGCAGCAGAGCCTAATAGTTATATCCTCCTCCCTTCGGAGTTGATTATGCCCAGCAGTATAGAACCCTGGGTCCACCTGTAGCTCTTCTTGGCCAGGTACACAAGTTCACTGTCAGGTGAGTTACTCTTCCAGTCCTCACTGCTCAGCCCAGGCTCCTCCTTAAGGTGTTGGATGTTGTTGTAGGCACCCCTCAGTTTCCCCTCAAGCTTTCTGATGCTAGCCTGAACTTCATTCTCATTCCCTTTGGCTATCAAGACACCATCAGCATAACCTTCTTTTTTTTTTTTTTTTTTTTTTAAAGTTTTTTTCAACGTTTTTTATTTATTTTTGGGACAGAGAGAGACAGAGCATGAACGGGGAAGGGGCAGAGAGAGAGGGAGACACAGAATCGGAAACAGGCTCCAGGCTCTGAGCCATCAGCCCAGAGCCTGACGCGGGGCTCGAACTCACGGACCGCGAGATCGTGACCTGGCTGAAGTCGGACGCTTAACCGACTGCGCCACCCAGGCGCCCCTCAGCATACCCTTCTGAATGCTGTTCTCATTCTCTAAACCTGTAGACACTCTTCGAACTACTCTCTTATCTATGTGTTCTCAGGGCATAGGCTAAGCACAAAGTTTATTCAGCAAACACACATACCAGGGACTATCGCCTGGTCTTGGTTGCAGTTCCTAATGACCCCTTTAACACACACCTCAGTTCATCATAAACACAGAGAACACCGGAGCAGGAAGGAACTGTCTAGTATACAAGATAAGGCCAAGGCCTGCCTGATTTGTCTGGCAAAAATACAATGAGCCACTTTTAGCTTCACTCTATTACTTTCATAGACAGTGAAAGGGAGAGTAGCCAAATGTGCCATCCTCCTGGGCCACTGTCCTATATACCAAAACATACAACACCAAAAAAAGTGGGGGGGGGGGGTTTAGCTGATAACCGCAATGTGAGCTGCAGAACACCCACTGCTAAGGAGCCAGTTCTGGACTGCAGCTGAATGGTTTTATGGTCTCAGCCATACCTTGAGGTGGGGAAGGGGCAGGCAAAGCATCATATCTCACCAAAACTTGGTAGGTATTGATAGCCTATCACATGACAGCTTATAAGGAGAAATAGAGAGGTGATTGAAATCTTCCGGGCAACTTCTCACAAGCCTCCCACCCTCTCATGCTCTAGTGGATGAAAAGATATTCTACCAGGACTGATTCAAGCCTGTGCCTATGTGACTATGTGAAAACATATAAGGTCTCCAGGGTACCACGGTGGAGCCGTTCCTCTATAAGAAACTTGGAAACCTGGAAAAATTAAGGATAATAACCTAATTTTATAGATGAAGAAACTGAGACTTGCAAAGGTTAACAAAGATGAACTTGCTAGAGCTCCCACAGGTGGTTGGTGGGAGAGCTACCTTTATAAATCCAGGAGCTTCGAGACTCCCTAGTCTGTGCTCTTCACGCGGTGCCACACCACCTCATATTAGAATGTCAGGGGCCTGCAGAATAAACCGTGTTTTCTCACTTTTAAGACAAATAAATCAGAAGATTCTTGCCCAGGAATAATATATTCTCATGGTCTCTATAGGTCTACTTTTTTTTTTTTTTTTTAACGTTTATTTATTTTTGAGACAGAGAGAGACAGAGCATGAATGGGGGAGGGGCAGAGAGAGAGGGAGACACAGAATCCGAAGCAGGCTCCAGGCTCTGAGAAGTCAGCACAGAGCCCGACTCTGGGCTCGAACTCACGGACCGCGAGACAGTGACCTGAGCCGAAGTTGGATGCTTAACCGACTGAGCCACCCAGGCGCCCCTCTATAGGTCTACTTTTTATGCTCGGTGAACTTTCAATCCTTAGCTGATGATATTGAACCAAGGAATACATTAAGTAATAATTAACACGCATCGCAATTATAATGTTTTTAGTAATTATATGTATGATGTTTGGCTGTTAGAGATAATCTTCATGTGAGCAGGACTTGTCTTGTCCCCCTGCCACATAGTCAATAAATATTTGTTGAATAAATAAAGTCATTATTTACATTATTAAACAACTAATTTTTACCAATATTCCTTAGTTCTAAGTGTATTCTTCACCCAATCCTTTACTGAAGCTGGAGTAAAGCAATAAAACCATAGATTGGGAAAAGACATTATTGATTTTAATACCAGATCCACCACTTAACTAAATATGGAGGGGTGCCTGGGTGACTCGGCTGAGCATCCAACTTTGGCTCAGATCATGACCTCGCGGTTTGTGGGTTCGAGCCCCGCCTTGGGCTCTGTGCTGCTGACAGCTGGGAGCCTGGAGCCTGCTTCGGATTCTGTGTCTCCCTCTCTCTTTGCCCCTCCGCCACTCGCACTCTGTCTCTCTCTCTCTCAAAAATGAATAATAAACATTAAAAAAAATTTTTTAACCTAAATATGGAATAGTAGATAATGTCTTTAATCTTTTCAAGCCTCATTATCTCATTTTACAAAATGGAGAATATAACATTACACATTTGGATGATTATGTGTGTGAGAGAGAGACAGAAAGAGAGAGAGGGAGAGTAACCTCAGTGTCTAAGTCACTCAATTAATGTGAATTCCTCGTTCTCCAATCCTTTGTGCACTAGTTGCAGACATAGGAATCACTTACACCAAATCACACAGAGGACTTGTTAAAAATCTCAGGGCATAGGGATAAAGCACAGGAATCCCCCTTTTCCCCACAATTTCCTGGGTCACTCTTACACAATCACTGAAGAAGCAAAGTAAATAGGTAGCTGAAAATCTGAAGAATCACCTCTTAGATGATCAGTGGATGGCTCAGCCCCTTCCTTGACATCAAGGAAAAATACTTTGAAACATGGGAATGGGGAAGAGAATAACTAGTACAAGGTTTCTTAATAAGAAAGAAGAAACGACAGCTGTTGAAATAACAAGGGGCTGGAGGAGGGAGAAAAAGAGGCACACGTATTGTTTGAGAAAGGATATTCATTATTATAATTTTATGTTTAACAAAACCTCACTACTTTCATGACACAGACTATAGAAAAGAAAAGTTCAATGACAGCTCCTTGACAGGGAAGGCTGTGCATTGGGAAGGTTCTATCTTTTGCATTATCAGAGAGTGTCAAGGCCATGGGAAAAATTAAACAAATGGGCATTTCAGGTCAGTAACTCTGGGAAATAGAGAAAATAATCCATCATAATATCTTGATATGGTTCAATTGTAGGTTTGAATGTGAGAACAAAGCTACATTTTACTTGCCCAAAGTATCACCCACCTAAGTTTGTTAGGAGCTTAAGCCAGGCAAGCCATTTTGTGATGATTCAGGATAAAAGGACTAGCATTAGGAATTATGACATGAAAAAAAAATGATCATAAAATTATAATTTTTTTAACCCTCCAGAGAAAACACATGCTACAGGGGAAAGCAATGTCAGCTTTGTGCACTGAGAGTCCAGGGTTCTAGCATTATTTCTGCCATAGACATTGTGCAAATTTGATCAATCACTTTACCTCAGTTTTCTCAGCTATAAAATGAGGATAGTAAGTAAATGACCTCTAAGTTTCTTTTAACCCAGAATTATCCTGTGGTTTGATGAAGTTTAAACAATTCATGTCAGGCAGTGAGACAACAGAGCACAGAAGTAGAGGTTAGAGCACTTCCAGTGCTGTGTACCAACAAAAAGTCATCTTCATAATTGTTAAATTTTCAATATCTGGTCCCTGGCACTGAAAAACAAATGAGTTGCCTCATCCTCCCCCCTGGCTGCCTCTAGATTCTGGAAAAACAGCAAAGGTCTCAGAGCTTTACAATGTCACTTGGGAAGAAATGTGAGTAAAATGAGAAAAAGGAAAGAAGAAAAATCTTGAAATAGTGACCAAATGGTAGAATTTGAAGAGTTAATTCATGACTATGCTTCTAAGCTTGGGGATGATATTTGGATAATGTGTGAACAGGTCAGATGATAGCAGCCCGAGGCTATGGTCAGTATGGCTTGGCATTGTTTTGACCTTCAGGTGTTGAATTTTCCTGGAAATGTCCTGAAAGTCACAGAGACAAGTGAAATCTGAAGCCATGGAAAGACATAACAATGCTATACTATAGCCATGTAACCCAATTTTATGAGAAGATTCAACTACTGCAAGAAAACGTAAAATTGACATTCAAAAAGCCCTAGGAGAGGGGCGCCTGGGTGGCTCAGTCTCTTGAGTGACCTACTTCGGCTCAGGTCATGATCTGACGGTTAGTGAGTTCAAGCCCTGCATCGGGCTCTGTGCTGATAGCTCAGAGCCTGGAGCCTGCTTCGGATTCTGTGTCTCCCTCTCTCTCTGCCCCTCCCTCCCACACGCTCTGTCTCTCTCTGCCTCTCAAAAATAAAGAAAACTAATAACAACAAAAAAAAAAAATTTAAAGCCCTAGGAGAAATATAGAAGCTGTTGAAGATTACCACGAATGAGTAGGTATAGCAGTGTGTTGGGAACCAAGGAGCACGGCCTGAACTTGCAGAACTGTATGTCAGTGACCACAACTATGCAGAGAAGCCTTTTGTTCACAGGAGCTCATGGTGACAAATTCACACATTTACCTTGTCAGATCCAGGGATGCTGTCAATAGGATGCTGAAGTTAAATATAACCAAGGCAGAGTCAAAAATCTTGACCTTTTGGGAGAGTATTTTGCACAGGAATTGAAACTGTTCAACAGAAACATGAAAGCTTTGTCTGGGCTTAAGTGTATGCAAATCATGTTGCTTCTGATCCCAAAGCAAGCATAAAAATGGGAAAAGACGACTTGAAATATGTTCATTGGTCAGCTAGTCAAATAACAGAGTTTATTAGTTTGAAGGCTGAAATAAGGAGGAAATCAAATACAGCTGATCCTTGAACAACTAGGGGTTTAGGGACACTGACTCCACACACACACACAGTCAAAAATCTGTGTATAACCTTTGACTCCCCAAAACTTAACTTCTAAAAGCCGACCATTGTCAAGAAAGCCATACCAGTAACATCAATAGTCAACACATATTTTGTATGTTAAATGTATTATATACTATATTCTTACAATAAAATAAGCTAGAGAAAATAAAATGTTATTAAGTAACTCATAAGGAAGAGAAAATACATTTATAGTACTTTATTGCATGTATCAGAAAAAATTACACATACATAGACCCATGCAGTTCAAAGGTCAACTCTACTCTCCTTAACCAGTGGAAGACATGTTGGAAACATTGTGGATCACTCATTCTTAAGGTTTCAAAAGCTAGTGCACATTAGATTTCACAACTAATTAGTTGAGTTTATTGGCCTATAACTTACTAACTGCCTAATGCTCTGTGAATGAGGCAGTTGTGTGGGGGGGGTGGTAAAAGGGAGGGCGAGAGTGAGAGAGAGAGAGAGAGAGAAGGAATGAATGAATGATTTAATGTCATTTTATCTGTATGACCCCAAGGATGAATGCTTTCAAACTCCCTATGTTAGCAAGGATGACGTACACATAATGGCTTAACTGGTACAAGTCTCAGGGTAATCACTGATCACATCCATTTGTTTTATGTGTATTTCTTGGTCATGCTGAGATTGTTGGTTATGATGGAGAATTATCCAGAGCCATTTACTCTTATCCTATATGGTGATTCTGCTTTTCCTTACACAATGCCTTTCTACAAACTATGGATTAGAAATTGAGACTCCTGAAAGAAACATCAAGTGCCTCAGTAATAGACTGTATCTAGTATTCTTAACTATTAATAGTACAGGAAACAGACTCATGGGTACAACTTCCCAGTGTAAGTTAACACAGTGCCTCAGGTGGACATTTGTCAGGCTGTACAAGTGACTGCAACTTGTAGTAAGATTCCTGCAAGGATTTTCAGGACTCTTACCCAGAAGCAGATGACTTTGCAGAAGTAGATTATGTACCCCCAAATCAATAAAACACAAATGGACCAAAACAACTGTCAAATCGCGGTTAATATTCTCTTTTTAGTGGCCACATGAGAAAACCCCTTTTCTTTTTATGATACCCTGCCTCCTCAATTTAACAGAGTCTATATATACAAACTGGAATGAAACATTGTTTAAATGGCATTTTGCATCAACTAAATCTTTGCATTAGTGAAAAAACATTCTGTGGAAATCTCACTACAGATTATAAATGAATTCATCACCAAAATAGTTTAAGAATGATTCTACATAAAATAATAGAGATTGAATGGCCTATAAAACTACTCAGCATAAGGTAACAAGGGTTAAACATACTGGGAAGTGCCTTTATTAAATTCCTTTACTTTCATGATCTTGTAGTTACTTATAAATATTCAATTAGAATCTTTACTCTTCCTACCAGAACATAATTAAATATATAATATTGTGACCTTGATCTTACCACAAATCTTGTTAAATTTGGTGTGCAGCCCCATTCTACAGATTATTCTGTAGAATAAGGTGAAGCCATGCTTCACCTATAGAAATGATGCCTATGAAGTCCTCTCAGGAAAATGGCCTCTTACCTGGTGGATAGCTTATGGAATCCCAGACTTACACATACTGAAAGGCGTCCCTTCCCACAGGCCAGCAACCCTGACAAATAGGGGGCTCTCTGGGAAAGAGGACCATACAGTTTTAGGTGTAGCAGGTAAATCTTGGTGGGCGTGGTTTGGATAATTATTAATCCTTATCTCCTTAAAGCTAAGAAAATAAAAGACTTTGTGCACCCCTAAAAATAAATTACAACCCTGGAGGTTTTATAAAGCTTCTAGAAAGAAGTTAATTCCCAGGCTTACTTACAACTAGTATCTTGTTATATTAACTATATATTACTATATATTAATAAGAATGTTTCTGAGCATTGGTTAACATTTTTTTTTCACATCTAGGCAAACAAAACTTGTCAAATAAGATAAAAATGTAAAACAATTGTATGGAATCAGAAAATTTCTAAGCACTCAGGAGAATGAAACCATGACTTACGGTGGAAAATTTGTCTACAGGGAGGAAGTGAGGTACAACTGACATTTTGCCTTTTTATCATTATGAATAAAAACTTACACCATGCTCCTCAGTCAAGAATATAAACACATCTAAAACCCGAGGTAAACACAAAAGAACAGAGTCATCCTATTTAGCTTTGATCCTCCCCAAAAGATAAAAAAGTTAAACATTTCTCATAAGCCTGGACTCTCTAATGGAAACAACCTCATTATTCCTTCCACATTTACTAGCTGCTATTCTATAAAGTACAGCCTTCCCTCCTCCATCTTTCAAGTATTCTACACGGATTATACTCTGTGATTACTGCATGCATATTATATGGATTCCTTTCTTATTCAATATGTTATAATCCATTATAGTCATTATTCCTTTTGCTGTTCTAAATTTGTGACGGTCTTCAATTTGACAGGGGAGCTCCTCAAGCTGGCTTCTTTTGACTTGTCTCGACTAATCTTTGAGCACAAAATATTCCAAGCTCACTTTGTCCTTTGATTCTCCCAACCTCAAATCAGGCATTTATACAAGGAGTTTACATTCGTGGAAAATTATATTTAGAAACACAGACAAGCCTTAGGGGGGGAAGGTGGTTTTGCGAACCATTTAGAGGAAAGTAAGAGGGTGGGGATAAACCCCAAACAACACGCCTATAGGATAATGCTGCTCAGTCCAAGGCCCTCTGCCCCAACTGGCTTGGGTGAGGCTCCAGCTTTATCCCCTGGGATCTTCTAAGAACTCTGTGCCAGAGTTCTCTCCCCAAAGAGGCTCTCATTTCTCCCTCCCCAATTACACTGCCTCTGCATGGGCATCTGAGGCGTCTTTCTTTCATTTTTTCTTATTTTCATCCTTTCTTTTTTAAACCTAAGGAACACATTGATATATTATCTTTAAGTGACATGATAAAAGAATGCATAGGGGAAAAATTCAATTCGTCTCCTACACACTAATTTCCCCAAGAATAACTACTGGTAACAGGATACACACTACAGTTCTGGCTCATTTATAATTCCCCCACTGAATCTGACTAGCATACTTCATTCAGTCTAAGCGGTGAAACCTTTTTTCCCTTTTCTCACACAAAGCGTCCACCCTCCCCTCCCTCGCTCAAGGGTGATTGATGAATGTCCGGGTTCTCGGATGTTAGGTCGCGCAAAGATGGTGGCAGGAGGGCTTTGGCCGAGTCTCTGGGCCACAGGAAATTTAAAAAGTGGACGGCTGGCTGCGGAAGGCTGGGGGTTCTATGATTCAGTCTTCTGCCTGGCAATGATCCCCGGGTTCCAACTGGGGGGACTATCCGCTCCTAAACACTAAGTGGTTGTTTGTTTGTTTGTTTGTTTTTTTAAGCCGCTTGTAGCCAGGAGAGAGAAGCATACCTGTTTTCTTCTCTATACATCTATTTTAGTCGGTGGTTGTCGGACTTTTTATTTTCGAGGTCCTGAGTAGCCTCGTTCTGTGAATTTTCTGGCATCTCCGGCCCAGGCAGCTTCCGGCCCGGCGTGAAGCTCTGTGGCCACACGGGGGCGATACGACGACCCATGGCTTTCCCCAGCCCGCGCCATAGAGAACCCGTGCTCCAGGTTCAACTTGGCGGGATTTGATCAGCCAGCCGTGAGCTGTGCCGGACCCCAGGTTCTTTGCTTTGCAGTTGCCCCAGCCCCGGGATGGTCTCGAGCCGGCTGAAGGCCCACGCTTCCCAGACCTAGAGCGCTCCACTGCTCGGGGTGTCCGGCAAAGACGCTAAAGTGTCCTGAGCCGAGAAGCAGTCGAGCTTCTGGCGTCCATGGAAAACGTTCCCTCTGCTTCCTGTCAGACCGTGGCAACCCTTCCCAGTGTGTGCCGGGGAGGGAGCGGGGAAAGTGGGGGGGTGGTAGCGAAGGAAGTGAAGCAAGCGGGAAAGCTGAGAAGACAGCGAGGAACGCGGGGAGAGGGGATCAGGAACAGAATCAGGGGTTGGAGCCCCAGGACGCCCCACGTCCGGTTCCAGGAGCACCGGGGTTCCCGGGGCAGTGGGAAGAAGACAACGGCAAAGCAAAGGAAGGGAACACTTTTTTCTGGCGGGAAACTGGTAATCCAGGCAAAGCAGGTGCACTCGGGGGAGGCCCCCAAAGCCCATCCCTCTCGCTGATTCCATCCCCCTTCCCCCCCCCCCCCCTCAAGGGACCCGATCTCGGTCCCCGACACGCCAGCCGACAGAGCGGCCGCAGAACGTGGCCCGGGGCGACCCCTGGCGGGCGGGGGAGCAGAGCTCGGACCCCCGAGGCGAGCAGAGCCCGGCAGGAGGCGCGGCCGGGAACGCCGGTGGGAGGAAGGGCCTCCACACACCTCGGAGAGGCAGCCGGTCGCGTCCCCGGCGGTTCCATGGTGTAATGGTGAGCACTCTGGACTCTGAATCCAGCGATCCGAGTTCAAGTCTCGGTGGAACCTGTCCCTTTGGGCGAGCCGCGGCTACATTTTACTCTCCGCTCCAAGGCCCCGCGAGGGGCACGAGCCTTCCCGCTCCCGCTGCCCTCGGGCCGGGGAGGGAAACTCCAGGGACCACGCGCGCCGCTCCCGCTCCCGCCGCCGCGTCGCCCGCGCTCCGCCGCCGCCTCCGGACTCGGGGACCAGCGAGCCCGGTTCCCAGAGCGGCGCGCCCCGCACGAGCATTGCAGCCATGGCGAGGAGACCCGGCCAGCGCCGCCCCTCGTCGGGCTCACCCTCGGGCCTCTGGGTGAAAGCCACCGGCCGAGGCCACTGAATCCTGCACCGCGACGCACGTCGCGCGGCGCGTCCCATACTGGCACCGATCGGCCTGCACCCGTAGAGGGCAACTTACGTGCGAAACGGCGTGTCTTACCTCAGCCGGGCGGTGGTGACACTGAAGTTTCGGGTCGTGGGTTCTAGCACAAGGTCGGGTGCCATTTCATTTCAGTTTCCGCGGCTCCTTTCCTACCAGCTACCAGAAGAGTCCAGAGTCTCTGCTGAGGCCAGTGGGGGTCGCAGTTGTCCTGAAATACGTGCTTCAGTCCGTGGCCCTCGTGCGGAAACCCTCAACTCTGCCCAAAAGGGAGATTCTGGCCGGGGATTCTTAGTGCCTGACCCGCCGCCTCCCACGGGGCTCCCCCTTCTTCCTGCCTGGATCTACTCCAAGAAGACACCATAGGAAAAGAAAGCCGTTGTGTTTTCATTCTATTCAGAGTCTTTGTAGTTTTAAAGTTCTTTGTAGATATAAACAGATTCTCATTTTGGTGGCCTGGAATGGCCGAGAGAGAGAGAGAGAGAGAGAGAGAGAGAGACCTTAAAAGAGCTAAAAATACTTTTGTAAAAGTAGCATAAAGGTATAGGAATAACACTACCCAACTTTAAGACTTACTATAAAGCTACAGTTAGGGATATATTGTGAATAAGCAAAGGCATAGACAAACAGACCAGTTAAATAGAATGGAGAGTCCAGAAATAGGACTACGGAAATATGTCCAACTGATTGTTGATTAAGGTGTAAAAGCAATTTGATGAAGACTTTTTTCTTTTCAACAAATTGTGTTGGAATAATTGGACATCTAGATGAATGAAAATTCCACCTACACTACACTTTATACAAGAACTAACTCACAATGGAGCACAGACTAAATGTAAAATGTAAAACTCAAAAATTTATAGAAGGAAGTCTTCATGACCTGGGGTTAGGCAGTGTTCTTAGATATGTCACCAAAAATTCTATCCAGTAAAAGAAAAAAAAATCAATAAATTGTATTTCATTGAAATTAATAATGTTTGTTTAAAAAAATAGCTGAGAGAATGGACAGTTACAGATTGAGAGAATAAAAATCAACAAATCACAAAGATGACAAAAAGGTTGGTGACAAGATGTATAAAGAAATCTTAAAATTAACAAGGAAACAACAACAACAACAACAACAACAAAAAGGCAAAAGATATGAACAGACACTTCCCTAGAGGATATAAGCACATGAACATCATTAGACATTAGGGAAATGCAAATTAAAACATAATGAGATACCATTACACACCTGCTAGAATGACAGTACCAAGTGTCTAAGATAAGAAGTAAGCAGAATTTTCATACGCTGCTTGTGAGAATACAAAATGACACAGCTACCCTGGAAAAGATTTGGCAGTTTCTCATAAGTTAAGCATGTAAGTACTATATAATCTAGTAAACACAATCCCAGCAATCTGCCTTGAAGAAATGAAAATTTATGTTCACAGAAAAATGTGTACAGGAATTCTCATAGGCTTTATTTGTAACAGCTGAAAGTACAATCATTGAATATCTTTCAAGGGATTAATTGATAGACAAAACAGTGGTTCACCCACTGGATGGAATACCCAATGATAAAAAGGAATTCTTGATGTATACAACAACTTAAAGAAATCCCTAAGTCACTGTGCTGAGTAAAAGAAGCCAGTCTCAAATGGCTACATACTATATACTTCCATTCTTAGGACATTCTCAAAAAGACAGAACTATAGTGATGAACAGATCAGTGATCCCAAGGGCTTATGTTTGCCGGGGAGATGTGACTGTAACACTGTAACAAGATAGCACTAAGATTTTTGGTGAGATGAAACTTATGTATTCTAATTATGGAGAATTTGTACCAAAAGAAAAAGTCAGTTTCACTGTATGATAATTGAGACAGCGGAAACCATACATTACGAACTGAACAAACTAGATGATGAAAAGCTGGGATGCCTTCTACTTAATAGTAGGTCGGTTGCCTAAACTCCTAAGAATTCGTTTCCCAACCATGCTGGATGCTTTTCTTCAGAGTCTGACGCATAAATTAAAGTTAGTGGTTCCAGATGCACGCTCTTTCCTTTCTCACAGCCCGTCAGGCCCTTTTGCAGTCTTTGCCTTGCCCCTTGGGGGGCGAGGGCGGGAGCCGGGATAGGGGTGCCGAATGCGGGCGCTGCAGACTTTGGCTCGCGGCGACCTGCGGCCTTACCCCAGGTTAGGCGGGTGGAGGGCTCAGGCTGGGAGCACCGCCACGGGGTACCTCGAGAGCCCGATCTAACTGCCGACGGTCACCAGTTTCAAAGCGGGAAATCGCACCATATCTCCGGCTTTACTGGGGGTTTGTTTAAAGAGGAAAACAGTGAGTTAGACAACGTCACAACTCGGATTCAAGCCAAGGTACTAGGGTCGCATCGCGGAGTACTAACCACTAACCATCACCGCACGCCACCGACTGGGTGTGCTGTGGTTGAGGGCTATTAATTGACCTCAATAGCCGCAACGTTTTCTAACTGGTTTTTCTTTCAGTTGCTAGTGTTGGTGCCTCTCAGCTTTCTTTTCACTCCTGTCCTCCCTTTGCCCTTTCTTCCTTGCTCTCCAGACTGCCACCCGCTTTCTTCTCTTCAGCTTTTCTCGTTCACCTTTCTCCCTGCGCCCACCGGCGTCCCCTAGGCTGAGGCCGCCGCACCTTCCAGGGTGGGGAACTCAGTGACATTCTAGGTTGTGTCCTCTAGACGTTTCCACGATCGGGACCTTGACCTGGTTCTAAAACAGCTTCGAGTATAAAGATTTTAAAGAATGGCTGCCTTTCACGTCTTCCCATTCGGGGTATTCTCCAAAACTAAAATTGACAGTGCAAGGTGAAATTCTTGGTGCCTTTCGTGTCCCCTCCAGGCCCCTGCGGCGGAATGAACTCCTTCACCGAGCATTTTATTGGGCTCCTACTAAGTGCCAGGCAATGTTGTAAGCGAGGGACTGCACCGTGAGCAAACCCAAGGTCCCTGCCCCATGGAGTCTACATCAGGGGCATCCCAGGGGGGCGGGGAGGGGGGGCGCGCAGCGCGGTGGAGGCACCGCCGATTCTGGTGCTTCGCGAGCGCGCCCGCCGGTCCGGATCCGGGGCGATTCATGGACAGGGGAAGTGGAGCAAAGAACTGGAAAATGGATGACGTCAGACCGAGAGACTGCGGTTGTCACCTGGGGGCCTGTTGTTCGACCGTCGGAGTTCTGCACTCATTCGGAGCTCCACGTCAATATACCCACATTTAACTGGCCACACGACTCCGGGCCTCAATGCGCCTGCGCCCTCAGGCTTCTGTGCCCTAGCTCGGGGATAAAGAACACTTCTCTGTAAGTTTGTACAATGAGGTGATTATGTATAATATACTCCTCCCCCCCCCCCAGTTTTTTATTTAAAAAAAAAAACCCTTTTTTACATTTATTTATTTTTGACAGAGCACAAGTGGGGCAGGGAGAGGAGACGCGAATCCGAAGCAGGTTCCAGGCTCCGAGGTCAGCACAGAGCCCCATGCGGGGCTTGAATATTTAAAAATAAAAACCCTTCTTTACATTTATTTATTTCTGACAGAGCACAAGTGGGGCAGGGAGAGGAGACGCGAATCCGAAGCAGGTTCCAGGCTCTGAGGTCAGCACAGAACCCCATGCGGGGCTTGAACTCACAAACCACGAGATCATGACCCTAGCTGAAGTCAGCCGCTCAACCGACTGAGCCACCCAGGCGCCCCCCTCCCCGGTTTTATTGAGATTGAAATGAGATACAGTACTGTAGAAGTTTAAGGTGTACAGCATAATGACCTGACTTCCATATATCGTGAAATTTGGTGAACATCTATCATCTCATACAGGTACAAAATTTTTTAAATGTATTTTTTTTTCCTTTTGATAAGAACTCTTAACTATTTAATAAGAACTTTCAAGTATACCATACAGCAGGGCTAACTAGAGATATCATGCATTATATCTATTCATTTATCTGATGATTGGAAATCCTAAGATTCCGACCACGAACGTCAGACTATTATGTATATAATACAATTGACTCACAACAACCCACAGCCACCTCCACCGGGTGTCTCTGTGGCGCAATCGGTTAGCGCATTCGGCTGTTAACCGAAAGGTTGGTGGTTCGAGCCCACCCAGGGACGCTTGTGTTTCTGGCTGTGTTACCTTTCCTCTTTCGACCCGGGATATTGAATTTATGGCCCTGTCCTCAGGCACCACAAGCAAAGAGTGCCCCGGGATATTGAATTTATGGCCCTGTCCTCAGGCACCACAAGCAAAGAGTGCCCCTTTGGGAGTAAAGTTTTGGGGCTCCAGAGCATACCTAATCTACACCGGCAATCCATCTTCCCTACTTTTCTGAGGATGGTTTTTACAGATTAGCATATTTGGAATATTATAAATCCCTCAAATGAAGAACAAGAGAACCTGAGGCTCATGATCTGGATGGGAAACCTAACTTGTGCAAAAAAGTTACTTGACTTTTCTGTGCCTCCATTTTTACATGTAAAATGAGCCAAATGGAGTACTTGGGTTGTCCAAAGTTTAGATGTGTAGGGAAAGCAGGTAGCCAGTTACTCTCACGTAGCAAATGTTTCAGTACAGATTAGCTCTTACTAGTGCCATTGCCATCAGCGTTTTTGTTACCCGCACTGTTCATTTTAGTTAATATCCTTCTTGATGTAAATAAGTCATTACTCAAACAGTCTCTAACTGATGGTCATGCAATTGGTTCTAACGCTTATTATCACAAATACTACTGCAGGGAGGGGCACCTGGGTGGCTCAGTTGGTTAAGTGTCCGACTTCGCTCAGGTCATGATCTCATGGTTTGTGAGTTGGAGCCCGGCGTCAGTCTCTGTGCTGACAGCTCGGAGCCTGGAAACTGCTTTGGATTCTATGACTCCTTCTTTCTCTGCCACCCCCCTAACTTGTGCTCTGTCTCTCAAAAAATAAATAAATGTAAAAAAAAAAAAATACTACTGCAGGAAACAGCGTTACACAAATATGTCATCACTTGTTTTCCTCTCTACAGAGTCCCAGAAATGGAACTGCCAGATCAAAATATTTGCACATTTCTAATTTTGCTAATTCCTGCCTAATTACCCTGAAGAGAAAATGTAGTCGGTCATATTCCCCATGTTTTATGAGAACATTCTTTTCTCCACTGTTTTGCCAAAATTGGATAGTACTTACCTACCATTTCTTTTGAACCTATTTTTGCTAACATTTTTATAGACCTCGAGTGGGAAGGCGTTCTGTGCATGACACCAAACCCAAAATACTTCCATGAAAAGAGCTATTAATATGACTATATATACACTTATATTCAGGGTACAAACAATAAACTTTAAATTTACATACATGTACATATGTGGCAAAAGAATTATTTTGTGTTTGGGACATAGCTTTATCAAAGTTATATACACTCATAAGTTTATTTAGAAAAACAGCAATCCTCCTTTACTACTCTTTGACTTTTAAATTGTAGACATTATCTCTCTTTCACATACTCCTCCATCAACACCCACACACCCAACACACCTCCCCTGGCCTTATCCTCCAATATATTTGTATCGTAATTTGATGGGTCAATTATTATATTATTTAAACTGTGTAAACTCTATATTCACAGTTGAGCCACGTAGGATACAAATAGCAGGAACAAAAGACCACTGTCTTCAGGGGCTCTTTTTCTTTCAACTTTTTCCATGTTTACTTATTTATTTTGAGAGAGAGAGAGAGAGCACACAAACAGGGGAGGGGCAGAGAGAGAGGGAGAGAGAGAGAATCTCAACTAGGTTCTGCACTGTCAGGACAGAGCCCAACATGAGGCTGGAACTCACCAACCAAGAGATCATGACCTGAGCTGAAACCAAGAGTCCCACACTTAATGGGACTGAGCCACTCAGGCACCCCAAGGACTCTTTTTTTAGTGGATTAAGCTGAAGTTTATTTGCTCTTTGGTCAAGCACCCTCCCCGCCCCCCCTTTTCATATTCCAGGGAAGTACAGGATCTAGGTCTGATTGGCTCAGCTTGGGTTAATGCCCTCTCCTGGAGCAAACGAAGGCAAAGGACCTTCATGAACAGTACCGGGAAGACGTTACCCAAAGAAAGAGCAATAATTCCAAGAACAAAAGAAGAAAAATGCTGGGGTGCTGGGTAGTCAACAGCAAAGACAAGAAGAAAACTGTATCACTCTGCAATGGGTATATGTAGCAGAATACAGATCCAGGGTGAGGGGAAGGAGTTTTGAGAGATGTAAGCCTTGGGTATGCTGTATGGACTGAAGTCACACACACCTATGTGGGGCTGCCGAGGGGTGGGGAGCTGAGGAGCATCTGCCCGTCCTAACCCAAGGAGACTGGTGAGGGGCTGTCCTGGTCACTCAGCTTGAGTTAGAACAGTTCAGGTGGGAAAAGAAAGGGAAGGGGATCTTCTCTTTGAAGAAAAGTCTGGAGCTCGGATCTTGGTAGGGAGTGAGGCTATGGTTGGTCAGATAAGGGTACTAAAATCTATGTGTAAATGCAGTTCCATTAAAAGAATCGCTCTAGTAAAGGAGGAGGGGATCTAAAAGGAATGTCTGCGATCCTATGGAGAAAGCCCATTGAGTAACCATGACTCTGGTCCCCTTGCCTAGTCTCCTGGCCAGGCCCTCAGACTCCCTGCTCTGGAAGAGCACAGTCTGCTCAGCCACCACATGTCCAGCAAGGACTGTTCCCTGGCAGTCTTCATGGTGTTGGGTGCCATGACCCTCTCCAGGCCCGCTACTGCCAGCAGTAGTCTTGCAAGGTGAGAAAAGGGAGGGAAAGTCTACTTGCCAGTTAATGCCAAGGAATCCAACAAGGTCCTGATTTGGTTCCCAATAACTTGCAGGTCTATTTACCCTCCTACTCTGACCCCCACAATTAATGAAAAGAAACTGCAAGGACAAACGCCAGCCAAGCAGGTTCGGGCTTTCCAGGTAGAGCCGAAATTCTCTCCCCCACACGTGGGAGCACTGTAGAGGGAGCCGGAAGGGGCAACCGAACCAGTGCGTGAACTCGCCCTCGGAGGGCGCCCCTTCTCTTTCCTACCTCCTTACTTTTCTTGTCTACGCTTTCCCGTTTCTCCCCACCCGCCCTCGGGCCCTCACCCCCTTGCCTTTCAGACCCTCAAAGCGAGCCCTTGAAAAACAGTAGCATTTTACAGTCCTTTGTAAACCGGTGGAATCCCCAAAACTAAGAGAGATCTGGCGGCTTACACTTTCACTAACTATGACGTCCTTCAGAAATCCCAGATTTTTTCTACCGAGTAGAGGAGAACGAGCGTGTTTCCATCCGGTATCATCCTATGGCGCCTTCAGTCCGTGGAGCAGAGTCGCAGCAGGACGGAGGGGCAGAACTCGGAGCTGCTCCGGCTCGTGTCACTTTTGTCCCCCGCAGGAGCCCCGTGGGAGGCGGCGGGTCAGGCACCAAAATCCCCGGCCAGAATCTCCCTTTTGGGCAGAGTTGAGGGTTTTCCGCACGAGGGCCACGGACTGAAGCACGTATTTCAGGACAACTGCGACCCCTACTGGCCTCAGCAGAGACTCTGGACTCTTCTGGTAGCTGGTAGGAAAGGAGCCGCGGAAACTGAAATGAAATGGCACCCGACCTTCTGCTAGAACCCACAACCCGAAACTTCAGTGTCACCACCGCCCGGCTGAGGTAAGACACGCCGTTTCGCACGTAAGTTGCCCTCTACGGGTGCAGGCCGATCGGTGCCAGTACGGGACGCGCCGCGCGACGTGGTGCAGGATTCAGTGGCCTCGGCCGGTGGCTTTCACCCAGAGGCCCGAGGGTGAGCCCGACGAGGGGCGGCGCTGGCCGCGTCTCCTCGCCGTGTCTGCAATGCTCGTGCGGGGCGCGCCGCTCTGGGAACCGGACTCGCTGGTCCCCGAGTCCGGAGGCGGCGGCGGAGCGCGGGCGACGCGGCGGCGGGAGCGGGAGCGGCGCGCGTGGTCCCTGGAGTTTCCCTCCCCGGCCCGAGGGCAGCGGGAGCGGGAAGGCTCGTGCCCCTCGCGGGGCCTTGGAGCGGAGAGTAAAATGTAGCCGCGGCTCGCCCAAAGGGACAGGTTCCACCGAGACTTGAACTCGGATCGCTGGATTCAGAGTCCAGAGTGCTCACCATTACACCATGGAACCGCCGGGGACGCGACCGGCTGCCTCTCCGAGGTGTGTGGAGGCCCTTCCTCCCACCGGCGTTCCCGGCCGCGCCTCCTGCCGGGCTCTGCTCGCCTCGGGGGTCCGAGCTCTGCTCCCCCGCCCGCCAGGGGTCGCCCCGGGCCACGTTCTGCGGCCGCTCTGTCGGCTGGCGTGTCGGGGACCGAGATCGGGTCCCTTGGAGGGGGGGGGGGGGGGGGGTGAGGGTGGAATCAGCGAGAGGGATGGGCTTTGGGGGCCTCCCCCGAGTGCACCTGCTTTGCCTGGATTACCAGTTTCCCGCCAGAAAAAAAGTGTTCCCTTCCTTTGCTTTGCCGTTGTCTTCTTCCCACTGCCCCGGGAACCCCGGTGCTCCTGGAACCGGACGTGGGGCGTCCTGGGGTTCCAACACCTCCCCTTCCACTCCGGATCCTATTTCCTTCCCGTCTTTCTCGCTGTCTTTCCTCACCAGCTCTCTCAGCTCTCCTTTCTCCAGCAATCTCAGTCTCCTTTCCTTCCTCCTTGGCCACTGCTCCGTTTCCTTCTCTTCGCTCCCCCTTCCCCAAACCACCCCGGCCCAGGCCAACGTAGGAATGGGCTGCCCGGCCTGAGAGGACGATGAGGAAGGCAGTTCTCTCTGGTCAGGACTTTATGGGGGTCTGTGCTGGGGAGGCGGAGTGAGGTGGTCCCAGCGGAATGGCGAGGGTCCACAGCCGGTCCTCCAGGGCCTGGGCAGGACGGGCTGATCGAAGGCGACCCAAAATAAGCAATGGAGACCTCCGGGCGACCTCGTCCTTTGCCAGCCGTTAAAAAAGTTGTTTGTTTTTTTTTTCTTTTCCCATCAATGTCTATTTTTGAGAGACAGAGCACGAGGGAGGGGCAGGCAGAGGGAGACACAAAATCAGAAGCACAGCCCGACGCAGGGCTCGAACCCAAGCCCGACGCGGAGCTCGAACCCATGGAGCTGTGAGATCATGGACCCAGCCGAAGCCGGACGTTTAACCGACTGAGCCACCCAGGCACCCTCCTTGCCACCCGTTTTAAGTGAAAGGACCACGGCACCTCCTTGTGGTCCCTTCAGGGGGACCTGGGGTTGACATCACCTAGGATGCTGCAGTTTCTTGTAGGAAGAAAACGAATCCAAGCTTCTCAGTTAGACGTAGAAGGTCCACTCGAACCGAGCCCTTACCAAGCAACCGTCCCCGCCGGTTCTCCTGGAGGGGTCGGTAGCCGCAGAGCCGGCCACTCTTGGCCTCCGTCGTGGAGCCGCTGCCGAGTGCCCGCACGAGGGCTTCGGGCCGAGTTCCAGAGCCGCGCAACACTTTGTCTTCTGTGTGTGGTGCGCCCAGCGCAGCCTCGCCCCAGGGAGAGCTCCAGGGTCCAAAGAGTCAAATCAGACGGCGTTGCCGGCTTCATTCGAGGACAGGGTCCTCTCTCCATTATGAATCAGATTCAAACGGAAGCTGCCAGGGCCCCTGTACACCACCCCATGAGCAAGGTTCGCCACCCACGACCTGCGGTGGTGTGGTCAGGTGTAAGTAAGTGACAGCATTTTCCCTTGGCTTATTCCTCGGTGGCTGTATTTGCATCTCTCTCTCTCTCTCTCTCTCTCTCTCTCTCTCTCTCTCTCCTCTCTCTCCCTGTCTCTCCCTCCCTCTCCCTCCCCTCACTTGGTCGTCCCACCTTCACCTTCCTCTTCTTCAACTTTTCTGGTTCACCCCTCCTTCCAACCCACAGGTGTCCGCGCAGACTTGAGGCCGCCGCAAGGTCCCGGATGGAGGGCTCAGTGCGATTACAGGTGGTGCCTTCTAGACATTTCCACTATCAGGACATTTGCAGGATTCAGCTACCAGTGTAAAAGTTTTAAACAACAATCACTTTTAAAGTCTTTCACATCCTCCCATTCTGGGGTCCCTTTTAGGACTAAAACCTAATAGTCCACAGTGACGTTTTTGGTCCCTCCCAGCACCCTGCCGCGGAATACATCCTTCACCGAGCATTTAGTGGGCGCCTACTAGGTACCAGACCCTGCAGTGCGCAAGGGGCTGCATGGTGGGCAGACCCCAGGTCCTGCCCGAGGGAGGTCTGGTCCGGAGGCACTGAGAGGCGGCAGCGCGTTGTGCGACACAGGCCTGCTTGTCCTTCCACAGTCCGGGTCCAGGTCGAGGGACTCGCGGTGAGCGCGACGGGTGGCGTGCAGCGAAGAATGGCAAATGGATGACTTTGGCCCAAGAACCTGTGGTCGTCACGTGGAGCGGGGCCTCTTGTGGGGGAGGCAAGGGGCAGGCCGGGAGGACCCAGGGCCTGGCATGCGGCATCTAGTGGCCACTTGCTAGTGTCAGTGCCCAAATACGCCAGGTATTAAGACTCAGCGTCTCCAGCACCAGCTGGCTTTGAGTGTGTTTTTGGCACAGGATGGAGGGGATGGGGAGCAAGTTCTCACCCATGGCAACGCTGAGATTTTGTAATACCCGGTCTCAGTGGTATAATGAGCGGGTATGGCTGGCAGTGGAAAGGTTGGTGGTTCCAGCTCATCGTGGGAAGTTCTAGTCTTCACTGACCCTTATTTTCCTCTGGCTTTCAGTTCTCAGAATTTATCAGAGCTTCTCGAGCTGGTTTTTTTTTTTTTTTTAATGTTTTTATTTATTTTTGAGACAGAGAGAGACAGAACAGGGGAGGGGCAGAGAGAGAGGGAGACACAGAATCCAAAACAGGCTCCAGGCTCTGAGCTGTCAGCACAGAGCTCGACAGAGCCCAATCTCACAGACTGTGAGATCATGACCTGAGCTGAAGTCGGATGCTTAACCGACTGAGCCACCCAGGTGCCCTTGAGCTGCTTTTATCCTTCAGGCAGCGACCTCACTCAGCAGCTCTGATTCACCCCTACCCTCCCTTTTGCTTTGGGGTGCAGGTGGGGCAACTGTGGAGTCTCAGTCGTCCTGAATTCACTTGGTTCTGTCCTGTGGGATGGTTTCTCCTCATCCTTAACAGATGCCTCTAGTCCCTCTGCGCCATCTGAAGACCAGAGGCCAGCTTGACCTATCTGACAGGACATTTGGATTCCAGGGGGACTGCTGGGCCAGAGGCTGAAGGCACAGGCATCAGAATCACCCACTGGTCAGTCTCTAGGTTGGTGCACTTCATCGCTCAGTATTAACTGCACCATCACAGGATGCCACAAACGCTTTGGGTTGAGGGTGTCACGTCCTTACTTTTTTATTATTATTATCAATAGATAATAATGTTATTAAGTATAGATAATAGATAATAGGTATTATCTATCTATTATCTATTAGATAATATTATCTATCTATTATCTATTAGATAATATTATCTATTATTATATATTAGATAATATTATCTATTATTATATATTAGATAATATTATCTATTATTATATATTAGATAATATCTATTATCTATTATAATATATATTATATATTATTATCTATTATCTATTCTATATTATTATTATTTATTATTATCTAATATTAGTATCTAATATTATTATCTATTGTCTAGTAGGTAGTAGATAATAATAGATGTTATTTTTTAAAAAACAATTTGAGGGGCGCCTGGGTGGCTCAGTTGGTTAAGCGGCCGACTTCGGCTCAGGTCATGATCTCACAGTCCGTGAGTTCAAGCCCTGCGTCGGGCTCTGTGCTGACAGCTCGGAGCCTGGAGCCTGTTTCAGATTCTGTGTCTCCCTCTCTCTGACCCTCCCCCGTTCATGCTCTGTCTCTCTCTGTCTCAAAAATAAATAAAAACGTTAAAAAAAATAAAAAAAAACAATTTGAGATTTACAGATAAATTAATAAATGAGTTCACATGCACCCTGTTCTTCCTCATAAACTTCCTCTCTACGTTCTTCCATTACTGTGGTACATTTGTCACAAGTGATGTTACAAGTGACACATTATTAATTGAAGCCCATAGTTTACATTAGAGTCTATTCTTTGAGTTATACAGTTCTGTGGGTTTTGACACGTGCATGTTGTGAATTCACCACTACAGTGTCATACAGAATAGTGTCACTATCTGAAAAATCCCAGGGTTCTTCTTATTTGTTTGTCCCTCCTCTCCTCACAGACCTATGGCAACCACTGATCTTTTTATTGGTGCCACAGTTTTGCCTTTTCCAGAATGTCCTGTAGTTAGATTCACACAGTATGTTGACTTTACAGACTGGCTTCTTTCACTTAACGCTATGTATTATTAAGGTTTGCACAGGTCTTTTATGGCTTGATGGCTCCTTTCTTTTTATTGCTAAATACCATTTTATGAATGTACCACTGTTTGTTTATCTAGTCACCTAGCAAAGGACATCTTGGTTACTTCCACTTTTTGACAATTATGAATAAAGCTGCTATAAACTGCAGGTTTTTGCTTGAATGTAAGTTTTCATCTCACTTGGGTAAATACCTAGGGCTGTGATTTCTGGATCAAATGTAAGAATATGTTTTTTTTTTGTAAGAAACTGCCAAAGTGTCTTCTAAAGTGGCTGTACAATTTTGTGTTCCCATCACTAATGAATGAGAGTTCCTATTCATCCACATCCTTGCCAGGATTTGTTATTATCAGTGTTTTGGATTTTAGATACCCTTTTTAAAGAATTTTTTAAATGTTTCTTTATTTTTGAGAGAGAGAGAGCAAGTGGGGGGAGGGCCAGAGAGAGAGGGAGACATAGAATTTGAAGCAGGATCCAGGCTCTGAGCTGTCAGCACAGAACCCAACACAGGGCTTGAACCCACAAACTGTGAGATGATGACCTGAGCCAAAGTCTGACACTTAACCGACTGAGCCACCCAGGTGCCCTGGATTTTAGATATTCTAATAAGTGTGTAGTGGTATCTCATTGTTGTTTTATTTTTTTTAAATTAATTTACTTATTTTGAGGGTGGGGGGAGGGGCAGAGAGAGGGAGAGAGGATCCCAAGCAGAATCCACGCTGTCAGCAAGGCGCCCTCTGAGGAGGCTCCATCCTATCAACCCTGAGATCATGATCTGTGCCAAAATCAAGAGTCAGACACTTAACCAACTGAGTCACCCAGGTGCCCTTCATTGTTGTTTTAATTTAAATTCTCTAATGACAGATGATTCTGAGAATCTTTCATAGGCTTCTTTGCCATCTGTATATCTTTTCTGATGAGGTATCTGTTTAGATCCATTGCCCATTTTTAATTGAGTCATTTGCTTTCTTACTGTTGAGTTTTAAGAGTTCTTTGTATGTTTTGGATACCAGTCCTTCATCAGATACACATTTTGTAAAGATTTTATCACAGTCTATGTCTTGTCTTTAATTAGCTTGATGGTGTCTTTCATAGAGTGGAAAATTTTGATTTTATTGAAATCCAACTTAATCAAGTTCTTGTTTCATGGATTGAGCCTTTGGTGTTACAGCTAAAAAGTCATCACCAAACCTAAAGCCACTTAGATTTTCTCCAATGCTGTATTCTAGAAGTTTTATAGTTTTACACCTTACATTTAGGTCTATGATCTATTTTGTGAAAAGTGTAAGGTTGCTGTCTAGATTCTTTTTTTCCCCCTAGCATGTAGATGTCCAGTTTCTCCAGCACCATTTATTGAAAAGGCTATCACTATATATTCTCCATCAAATTGCTTTTTCTCCTTTGTCCAAGATCAGTTGACTCTATTTATGTAGACCTACTTCTGATTGTGTTCTATGGATCTGTTTGTCTGCGTTTTCACAAATTCCATACTGTTTTGATTACTGTAGATTTATAGCAAGACTCGAAGTTGGTAGTGTCGATCCTTTGGGGATTTTTCTACTTCAGCACAAGAACATGCATAGGTTCATGGAGGTAAAACCTCACAAAATGTGGAGCCCCGGGAGTTTTAAACTCTTAAGCTATTCCACACTCAGCTTCCAGCAACTTGAAGATTTCTATCAGTTGCTGACTCCAGTAAGCTCTTCCAATAAGCTGTGATTTCCTGAATTAGCTTGTCCCTCTAGTTTTTGGGGTCACGTACCCTATGACCTCACTTCTCTGGTCTAAGAAGAGTTGTTAATTTTCAGTTGCATCCGCATTTTTTATTGTAAGGATGACAGTGGTGACTTCCAACTTCTTTTCATGTTGGAGTAGAAACCTAGTTTGATTTTTTTTGAGTAAATAACATATATGTGATGGTTAATATTATTTGTCAACTTGGCTGAGTCAAGGGGTGCTCAGATTAAATACTATTTCTGGGTGTGTTTGTGAGGGTGTTTGGGATGAGATTGGCATTTGAATCAATGGACTCAGTGTTGCCTCCTATTATCTGGCTGGGCATCATCCAATTATTTGAGGACCTGAACAAAACAAAAAGTGGAAAGATTGATCCTTTTTCCATTTTGCCTTTCTGCTTTAGCTGGCACATCAGCTTCTCCTGCTCCTAGATTGGAATCTATACCATTGACTCCCTTGGTTCTCAGGCATTTGGACAGACTGAAAGTACACCACTGGCTTTCTGGGTCTCAAGCTTGCAAATGTCAGATCATGGGGGCTCTTAGCCTTCCTAACTGCACGAACCAGTTCCTCATAATACATCTCTATTGGTCGTGTTTTTCTGGAGAACCCTTACACAATATTACAAAATTGTAAATGTACACATCAATGATTTTAGTATATTTATAGGGTTGTCTGTCACCAGAGTCCAGTTTTAGAACAATTTCTTTGCCTCCCCAAATCCCCTCCAGCCTCTTTGCAGTCAGTCCCTAATCCCTACTCACCATGCCTATACCTAAACACAAGAACAATTTGGAAAACAGACATCATTAAATTTAAATGTTTATTATATTGGGACTTTATACAATGGATCATTTTCTTTGGTGATAACTAGAAGAGAGATTGCATCATAGGGACTTTGTTTGGGGGAACTTAACCTATTAGCTGTTCTACTGCTCTCCTTGAAATGGTTTGCCTGTGCGAGTAAGTGGTACTTGCTATAAAATCTTGTCTGGTAGATCAGGAGAACAAGAACTAAAAAAGCAAAACAAAACAACAATAACAACAAAAACTATGTGCTGCGGAAATGGTGATAAATGCTGAAATCACAGATAATGTTACCTGAAGCTAAGTATTATACCATCTTTATTCGTAAAGAAGTTTGGATGGCGGGGCGCCTGGGTGGCTCAGTCCGTTGGGCGTCCGACTTCGGCTCAGGTCACCATCTCGCGGTATGTGAGTTCGAGCCCCGCGTCGGGCTCTGTGCTGACTGCTCAGAGCCTGGAGCCTGTTTCAGATTCTGTGTCTCCCTCTCTCTCTGACCCTCCCCCGTTCATGCTCTGTCTCTCTCTGTCTCAAAAATAAATAAATGTTAAAAAAAAAAAATTAAAAAAAAAAAAAAAGTTTGGTTGGTAACATTGGAGAGACATTTCTCCAGCACCTGAAATGCCCTTCACAGTGTCCTTTATTTTAAAAGGGCTTGGGAAGAGTCATGTGAAAGTGAGCATAAGATTTTTACTGCACTTCTTTGATTTTTTTCTCTTATAGGAATTAGCATACATGTTTCTGAAAATTAAAAAAATCAGGAAAGTAGAGATATAGAGATATAGAGATAGACGTCTGAATTAGTTGGTTATTGATGCATGTGAGCAGATTACAGAAAGAGTGGTTTAAAACAGCATACATTTGTTATATCACAGTCCTGTAGATTCCGAAATCTAGAATAATGTGTGTGGGTTCTGCGCTCAGAATCTCCCAAGTCTGAAATCCAGGCATCAGCTTGCTGTGATGTGATTTTGTAGACGAAATGTTGGCTCTGTCTCTCATGAGGGGCTGCCCTCACCATCTCCCTCCTCTGGGGTCCAATTCCCTGATCTGATTTCCATCTGTCATGATTGTTTCCACTTACCTAGGTGGCTTAGGAGGAAGGCTAGATCTGTGGGGTCCCAGAACTGATCTCTGCCATCTCCTCCAGGAAGAGAATAAAAGGACAGAGGTCTTCATAAAGAAATGACCCCCATGAGGGCTGACATCCCCCAGCGAATGGAACAGAGGAGGAAACTATAGGGCAGTGGAGGTGCTAAAAGCCCAGATCACGGAAGCGGGACCCACTTCCCAGAAATGTCCCCATTTCCCATTGAAAGCCATCTTGAACGAAGGACTTGATCTCAAAGCTGAATCAGTCTGGTGAGCACTGGGGCTTTCAGAGTCTGCATCCTATGCTCATTGTTTACTAATGGGCTTCTTCCTTACCTGGGAACCTCCTTGGAATTTTTGTCTGAGATGCAGCTTCTTATCCCCATGGAATTTGAACAAGCACCACAGTGACTCTGATGCAGGTGATCTTCAGCCCCACAGCTGGTGCCCAAGGACTGGAGCCCTGTCTGCTGCATGATGTCACATTTCACATCCAACACCCCAGTGGTTCATGCTATTTTCTAACTATTTACAGTATACGTTCTCTATTTTACACGAGGAAAAGGTGCTCAAAGAGATAATTACATCATCCGCCAAAGTGTATGTGACGTATGGTAAAGCTGGTTTTAGAATCCTGGACTGCTTTTTTAATTCTGTACTTTTATTGCTTTGGCACAGATCCGGGATAGGATGTGTTTGGAACTAGAGATCGCTAAAAGGTAGTTATTCCTGGTAAATGTTATTTACCAGCTTGACAAGTATTTACTGAACGTTTTCCCTGGCAGGCTCTTAATGGAGGCACTGCAGAGATGGGGTGAACAAGGCAGACAGAGCGCCCGCTGTCAGGAAAATAAAACCGCACAAGAGCCAGATCTATCTATCTTTAGATATATATATCTGGATACTTTTTAATGTTTGAGAGAGAGAGAGAGAGAAAGCTCTCATACATGTGTGCATATGAGTGTGCATATGAGAGAGAGGGAGAGAGAGAATCTCAAGCAGGCCCCTCACTGTCAGCACAGAGCCTAGCTCGGGGCTTGGTCTCAAGAAAAATGAGATCATGACCTGAGCCTAAATCAAGAGTCAGGGGCTTAACTGACTGAGCCACCCAGGCACCCCAGGAGCCAGTTTTTTATAGATAATCACATAAGTACATTTTATTTGTGATTATGATAAGTATTATTTAATACTTTTTGTGTTCTGTGATCCTAATCTATGAGTCAGTGATTTAAAAGAGAATATAGGGGTATCTGGGTGGCTCAGTCACTTGAGCATACAACTTTGACTTAGGTCATGATCTCACGGCTCGTGGGTTCAAGCCCTGCATCTAGCTCCCCCCATCAGGCTCCCCATGTCGGGCCCTGTGCTCACAGCTCAGAGCCTGAACCCTTCTTGGAATTCTCTGTCTCCTTCTTTCTCTATGCCCCTCCCTCACTTGTGCTCTCTCTCAAAAATGAATAAATAAACATTTAAAAAAAAAACTAAAGTGAATATAAATAACAGAACTATAGAACTGGGATAAAAGATTTGTACCCAGAAAGGCCCTTCTGGTATATTTAACAGTGGAAATATCTACATTTGATCCAAAGTCCTCTGAAATTTACTAATTAATTTATTTTTAAGTTGAGCTTTTAAAACATTTTTTAAAAATTTTATTTAATTATTTTGAGAGAGAGAGCGTGAGCAGGTGAGGGGCAGAGAGAGATGGGGAGAGAGAGAATCCCAAGCAGGCTCCAAGCTGTCAGCGCAGATCCAGATGTGGGGCCCAAACTCACAAACCATAAGATCATGACCTGAGCTGAAACCACCTGGGCCACCCAGATGCCCCTTTAAGTTGAACTTTTAATTTCAGTGTCCCCTGAATTTCAGATGTGGGTTCTTGGAGGGTATGACTCCACAGGAAAGCTTGTAGCCAAGGCCTGTGTGGTGTGTCTGCTGCCATCAAGTGATGAGGGAGTTTGGGAAAATCTCCTCATCTCTCTGGGCCTCAGTTTCCTCATCTGTAAGATAAGGTTGTCATTCAACTTCTCCAAAGTCCCTTGCTGCTCCATCTCTCAGAGCACGAGGGACTGAGGTGCCTGTTAAACATGTCCTGGGGACTGCAGCTGAGACCTGACTTGGTCCCTTGTCTGTGTGTCTCCTGCAGGAGCCCGGCTGAGCCCACACTAGAAACAGGACCGAGGGAGCCGATGGAAGACAGAAAATCAGCAGGTGTGGAGCATGAGAATAACCCAGAGAAGGACAAAGGTAATGGTGGAACGGTGGCTGCCCAAGGACCTGAGAATACGGGCAAGTTGAGCTCAGAACAATCTGGAGAAACTGAGGAACGCATACAGTAGCATCCAACCCTGCAAGGAGCAGCCTGAGGCGAGCAGTGAGGACTGGGGGTGTAAGGCACTCCACCGTGAACGGTGCACCCACCAGGGAGCCCCACAGGACAGACAGGGGTTGGTTTGCACTGCCGGGAAGCACCGTTTCTAAGGGTAGGATGGTGTGACCATGAGGCTCTGCCCCAGTCCCCAAGCTTCGACGTTGGAGCTGCCCTGACAGTGGATGGCCTCCAAGGAAGTGTGGGTTTGAAGGGATCAATGGCTTTTGGATCAGATTTGGAGATGTCCATTCTTACCACAAATCGTTTTGCCCTAAGGCGAGGAGGGGCCAGGGCAGGGGACCCTTGCATCTGAAGTCGTAATACTAATAATATTCTTCTGAATTTCTGGTCAGGAATGTGGAAGGCTTTACACATAATATCTGTTGACCAGTGATTTTCTTGACTATTGGTTGAGTGCTTCATTTTCCTGAGGCTGTGTTCAGAACTTGGAAATCAATACGATTTCCCGAGGAGGACAAAGCAGTGGAAGAACGATGCAAACACAATATGGTAGCTCTCCTAAACTGGGGTGTTGTGTTGTGGCAGAGCAGAGGATTGGAGTGGGGGCCAGGCCCAGGACATCTCTTCCCAATGACAGAGTGAGCCATTGAGAGGAATCCCCGAGGAGAACCCCGTCTTCATCAGAGCTCACCACAGGGCAGTGTCCTGGGACATGGAGAGGGTAGGGCAGGTTCCTCTCTGAGGGAGGGGATTCGCTACGTCTTGGGAGAAAGCAGGGGACCCCTGACTGGACATTTGTGACTGGAATGGAGTTGAGATGGTCAGAGATTGGCAGCAACTTGTATTTGATCAGTGAAAGGAAGTCCCTGAGGGCCTCCTCAGTGCTTGGCTCTGTGCTAGGAACCCCGAATACAGTGGTGAATAACACATTCTCCCAACTGTCCTGGGGCTCTCAGTCTAGTCAACAGGAAGTCATGAGAAGTGTAGTGGTGGTGGGTTCCTTGGAGGAAATGGCCAAAGCTGCCTGGCGATGACCTCGGTGATTGTCCTGGTCTGCCTGTGTGTTTTCCAACAGCTGGGTGACCTGTCCTGCCCAATGACCCAGGGCCTCAGCCAGATTTCAGCCTCCTGGGATACAACAAACACCTGGGTTCTATGTTGTCCAAACCAGTCAACACTGCCAAGGTCTCCAGAGGAAACGGCTGGTATCTGTAGCTACTACCCACTATGTCTTGGCCAGCTGGAGAAACAGAGGCAACTTCCCTAAGTCTTACAGGGTCATCCTCTCCATAATGACCAGTGATGACCCATCTCCTCTAAGTTAAATGCTTTCCAAATTTCAATATTCTTTCTTCTCATCAAAAATAATGTAAATATTGCCCATGTTCCTACAATTGTAGAAGTGGGCAATTTTATCCTCAAATTGTAGATCAAGAACTAAAGTAGGAGGGAGCAAAGCAAGTTTATGAGGAGAAGGAAGGGACCTGGGGCTAAATTCCTTGCTTTCTGATTCCTCGTGGTTGATGAACACAATGACTTTTATACTCTTAGAAACAATAAAATAGTACCTCTGTTTTGCTCCTCTATGTACCCCATTCATTTCTCTCTTCTATAACAAATCTGCTTATCCAGACAACTTAGCACCTGAATTAGGTGAGCTCCATGAGTGCACTTACGGTGCCCCTGAGGGCAAAGCCAATTACACTGGGGGCTCCAGAGGGAAGTTATACATACCCTTCCCAAAGAGAGCCTAAAGATGACTATTCCCAGGTAGCCCTGGTTATCTGTAGATGAGAACATCTATATGTGACCTGCTATCTCTGAACCTACTTGCAGAAAATCAAAATGGTCTTGAGGAAGGAAATGGACAACCCCCAATATGCCCCAGGTAACTCTGAGGGTTTCTGGGCTGTGAATTTTTCTAGTGGCACCTGGAGACCTTAGATCCAGGGAGAAACAGAAAGTACTGCATACAACTATTCCATCCATTCAGGAATGGCAGAATATCCCTTTGAAACATATCATCTATGTTCACGTGGTAGTTGTATAGGTCTCTATTTCTTACTCTCTCTCCTGTTGAGTAACCTACAGACAGTGGACACACATGAACTGACCCAACCCAGGGATTCTTGTAATCAGGTGTTCTCTCCTGCGTGGGTAAGACCCAGGTGAGATGCATATCAGCATTATGTCTGTTGGGCATCATCATGCTGGCAGGTTTTTTGATAGCAAGAGTGGAAATTGGAGAATAAATTCATGTTATATCACATGTTGAGAAAATGGTCCCTGTAGTCAGAATATCTAAGAGTCCATAAGTCCTCAGGAACTTTATTTACTTGGACACTCCATGTGAAAGTCAATGCAATGTAAGCAGAAGGGTTGAAGCCACTATATGCTGTGTCCTGGGAGTCATGACTTTAACACACAGGGAGAGGTTAGTCTCCTCCTCCGTCACCTGCTTCTGAGGCCAGTACACAGAGTATCTGCTGTTCTGTCTCTCTCTACTCCTCATACAGGAGGAAAGATTTTTCCCTCCAAGGGGACAGCTACTTTGCTTTCTGCGACCACTCCCTTGCCTCCCATCAACACCAGCTAGGAAGCAACCATGGTGTCTGATCCTCCTGGTTTCATCTTTTGTCGTTCTTGCCCCACCTGGCACAGCATGGAGCTTCCGGAAGCTGAAAAGAAGGAAGTCCTCCAGGACACGCTGAATGAATGTGTTTTGACTCCTTCCATTGGCCAAGAAGGCCGTGGCTGCTACCAGCCTTACAGGGATGGCACATTCCCATCAGATGAACAGGAATTCAGCTCTGCTCTGGATGTAGCCTGTGAATGCTCCCATTCCAAAAGGGATGAAACTCCACCCGGTTCCCCAAGTAGTGTCCATAATCTTTGTTGCACACACCCTGTGCAGACCAAGAGATTTAATCCGCAGAAGTGGACCATGTACTCACAGACAGTTTCCACCCAGGCTCTAGGATTGAGTTTGAAATAAGACATTCCATGAGTCAGTGAGCTTGGTTCGATTCATGTCTAAGCCATGGCACTTTTATGTCTGAGCCACCGCCCATCGCTGCTCTCAAGCTGGTCCTGCCAGACTCCTATACCTCTCTACCCCAGGCACAGGAGGTGGCTATCAGACCTCCAAATTTTGGATTAATCTCTTATCTCTCTTGCCAGGCTCTGATTTCCATCCTTGAACCATGTTTCTGAATATATGGCCACCCAAGGCTGTTGGAAGCCTTTTCTATATCATAGGAAGTGTCACGATCCAGGTTCACTGTCTCTACCTGGTCTGTCTCTTCCTTTTCTTCTTGTCTCAAGTCAGCTGAGAACCAGGACAGGACTACGTCTATCATACGTTGTATGTTTCTCTGCAGCAAGGCAGGGCCCTGGAACTTCCCGACCCCATGAACAGCCCCAGGTTCTCTGCAGCTTTGAAGATTATTTTGATTTGATGGTGTATAGATTCCAATCGTCAGTTTAATCTCAATGGCTGATTCCTCAAAACCATTAACCTTCGGCATTTCAGATGCAAAAAGCCTGAACATTGCAGCAATGCTCTAGGAAGCAGCCAGGTCGTTCCCCAGGATCTCTGGGAAAAGGGATACAGATCTGTCTTAGGATATTGTGATGATGGCCTGTCATATCAGGGACATTTATTTGCTCAAGAAAGCAATCCCAGTGATTTTTTCCAGGCCTCTACTGAATCCCTCCTGAATGACTTCTCTCACAATTACCTGTTATTACTCTGCTTATATTTCTGTCCTGTGCTACATGAGTGAGCATTTGTGGAGAGGAATCTGCTTAATGGAACTCTTTCTCCACCTTATTTGCAGAAAACAAAATTGATCACAAGGGGCTTACCAGCAAGCTGTGTGTGGGAACCCATTCAGTCCTCACAGGGACACTCCCCACAGGTGTGCGTGTCCTATGAGAGTGGAGAGTGCTGAGACTCAGCAAGGTCACTCCACTTTCCCAAGACCCCCGGCAAGTGCACAGTGGGACATCAGACCCTCACCAGCTCAGGCTCTGTCCTCTGCTCTCCACTCGGTCCTGTCAGGGACTAAATGGGGATGGTGCTCACTCTTTCCTCTTTGCTTTTGTACCAAATTATTTGAAACAGTTATAAATGTAAAGAGAACAGTTGTGAGATGCCCCAAAGACCCCTGTGACCCTGCAGGAGTGCCAGCTCCTACCCTGTCAGTGCACTTTGTGGTGTGAGCAGAGCCAGGGCTCATCCAGCCCCTCCAGGAGCTCAAGGTCTCCAGGAGACGCTCCATGAAAAGCAATCAGGGCTGAGAGGTCCCAGACGATTTGTGTTCTCACTAGGGGTCCCATGGTGGCTCTTCACTTGGCTGCCTGGCACCCCGGTAACCCTGCAGAGCTCTGTGTCAGAGACACTGACAGCCAGGTCTGGGTTTCCATGGGGGCAGGGATGGGACAGGTTAAGACGCGTCTCAGGAGGGTGATGTGTGTGACATGGCCTTGCATTAAGCCTGGGCCACGAGAGGCTATGAGGATGGGCGGAGATGAATGAAGGCAGCATCTCCATTATGCACAGCCCGTCCCCGGTGCAGGTTCTGGTGGGAACATGGGAACAGTGTGTGTGGGCTGTGATTTCCACAGGGGAGCTGCAGGAGTGCTGCCGTGCCCCATCCTCCCTGCACAGGGACCAGCCTTGGAGAAACAGCTGAATCACAACCTACATTCCAAACTCATCTTTTATCCAGGGATTTTCCCCACCTGCCAAACTAATTATATTGGGCAATACTTCAGAAGTTTGATAAAATGTTTTCCCTTTTCTCCTGCAAGTGCATGAGTATTGTAAGCATAGATTTAATACTGCCTGGTAGTTGAGAAAAGAGCAATAAAATGCCATGAGGAAATTAGGAGTGATAATTTTGAACATTCTTAGACCTTCATTCAAAGTAACAATGAGACTGGGAAATGCATCTGAGAAAGAAGGATCTTTATCACACAGGCCTTCCCAGGATAAGGGCAGCTGAATATCTCAACACATACTTCCAAGCTTAGGGATTAACCTAGAGAGTCAGTAACACCGCTCATTACCTGGCCCCTAAATAGCCAGGGGCCGGAGAATACTGTGGACTCCAGCTGGTTGGCATTGAGCCAGGTGTGGGAGCCAGAGGCCCCAGAGGGGTCAGCACAGCCCATGCACTTAGAGGAGAGGACAGCAGGGAGGGCTTTTCAGGAGGGAACCCAGGTGAATGATGGCAGAAAGAGAGTGGGGATAGCTCAGAATGTGCCTGAGGCCTGCTGAGGACAGCTTGGGCTCCTGGGATTGGAAGGAAGGTGGCAAGATGTGGAGCGCCAGAGGAGGGGCTCTGGGGGAGGCACAGTCACCACTGCAAGGGGGCAGACCTGGGTGAAGGTAGCATCCTGTGGAGGCTTGTGGTGAAGAGAAAGAATGAAGCGACTGGTAGATGTGAAAGGTACTACTGGGAGAAGACAGGATCCTAAGAGCAGAAGGCACACTCTGCCTCTCCTCAGTCCTTGACATCTGTTAGAATGACTGCACCAAAGAGAGAGATCCAGACACTGGTGTCCGCTAAGCCACTCAGAGCACTCACTCGTTCCTACAGGGAACTTTGTTGCTCCTTCCAGAAAGCCCAGACACATGAAAGGGAAAGTGGCATAGCAGACATGTATTCCAAGGTAACAGAAACAGAAACAGTCAGATTTCAGCTTACAGCCATCAAAAACCCAGGAAATCTATAAAAAATGACATTCTGGCCTGAATTTAATGTACCTAATGAAGCATTTGTAGATATGAAGAATATGAACTGTCACTCAAGAAACACACAACTCAAGGGGCACCTGGGTTGGCTAAGTCAGTTGAGTGTCTGACTTGGGCTGAGGTCATGATATCATGGTTCATGAAGTCAAGCCCCACATCGGGCTCGCAGCTGTCAGCACAGAGCCTGCTTTGGATCCTCTGTCTTCTTCTCCCTGGTCCTTCCCCACCTGTACTCTCTCTAAAATAAGTAAAACATTTAAAAACAAACAAACAAAAAGTTCTTCTTTAAAAAAAACCACAACTGGGGCGCCTGGGTGGCGCAGTCGGTTAAGCGTCCGACTTCAGCCAGGTCACGATCTCGCGGTCCGTGAGTTCGAGCCCCGCGTCGGGCTCTGGGTTGATGGCTCGGAGCCTGGAGCCTGTTTCCGATTCTGTGTCTCCCTCTCTCTCTGCCCCTTCCCCGTTCATGCTCTGTCTCTCTCTGTCCCAAAAATAAATAAAAAACGTTGAAAAAAAAAAAAAAACAACAAACCACAACTTAAAAGAGAAATGGGCAAGAAATAAGAAATGAGAAACCAGAATTAGTAGAACTAGGAAAACCCTGAAGAAAAGAAATTCTCTGATAAAGAGGCTGATCGACAAGGTTCATAAGGGCAACATTTGTCCCAAATCATAGGAAACAATGAGTACAGAAATTAAAGCATCAAACAGAATGGAAATGAATAAAAGATATTAAGAAAGGAGCAGAGAGGGAGTCACAGATGCCTGGGAGAGACAGAGGGGAAGAGACAATGCTAAGACCCACCCTCACAGATATAAATTTTGTTTATTTTTTAATGTTTATTTTTGAGGGAGAATGAGAACGTGCATGGGGGAAGGCCACAGGGAGGGGGACAGAGGATATGAAGTGGGCTTTGTGCTAAGCAGGCTCTGTGCTGGCAGTAGACGCCTTGAATCGAGGTTCGAATCACGAATGGCGAGATCATTAACTGAGCCAAAGGTGGACGCTTAACTGACTGAGCCACCCAGGCACCCTAGAACTAATAGATTTTCGAGAAAAAGAGCAAAACCTCTGATGCTGCATACGCCTTCCCCACCACCAAAAGAAGCCAATTTACATCCCATGGAGAGAAAACCAATTTACAGTCTACATCCCAACCAAACATACAAAGCAAGGCAATATATTTTAATGCACATCCAGACACACATATGTACTCTTGCCCGTAGGGGAAAGAAATATAGCCTAAAAGATACAGAGACTCAGGAGTAAATACCAGAAGAGAACCAATAACATTTACATCACGATGGTGATGGATTGGAGCCCTGAAGGAAACGTAATTCACCAGTCCCCAGTGATTGTCAAAATAAACACTTTAATGATATAGAACGGGGAGGGAGTGTTCTTTTCCACAGCACAATGCCAGCAAATACACATACACAAGGATGATACAATTAGAATTTTTCCAACATACAAACAGATACGGTTGTGACACACTGCAGGGATCACTAAAAGATGGTAACATTGTAGAGACAGACTTTACAGAGAGCATCTTCGCACATTCTCAGATGTCACACCCAAACAGAAGACCATAAACGATCTGATAGGCCCCCCATAGAAGGCAACCAGTGCTGCTCTCACAATGATGGTGATGGCAGACTAGACGCTCTGGGTCTCTGGGTGGGCAGAGCTGGGACACACACAGGATTAACTAGGGAACGCCCAGGGGAAAAGGGTTAGCCTGAATTTAATCAGGAGGAAGTGATCAGACACCTTCAGGATGCAGACCATCAAGCCAGACATCTGGCCTGTCCCCTACAAACAAGGAAGTGTCACCACCACCAGAGACAGCCACAGAAAGGTGAGGAGATGTTTGGGGTTCGAAAGGACTACACAATTACGATAGCACAATCTTCTGAGTCCTTTGGAACCCAAGATATCTCTTCTCCTTTTTGTCGTCTTATTTGTGCTGTGGACACTGGCTGTTTGAAGAAAGACAGGCCCGATGTCTTGTTCCATGGTCGAAATTCTGTAGTTGTCTGATCCCTACCTCGTGCTCAGATTCAGGCTAAGCCTCTTCAGCAAGAACGCTGCGTAGTTAATGCTGTCTGCTCCTGGCACAGCCCAGCTGGTGGCCCAGAATGTCCAGTTTGACATGGGGTCTATTGCCACGTTGCTCCAGCCTCCGCTTATCCGCAGTATGGAATGGAGAGGAGCCAGACTGAAGGTGTCTCACAAGGGCGTGTGGTCTGGGCATTGGTTGCCTCGGCGACTTATCACGACTGGAGTCAGAAGAGCGAGAGTTCCTCTCATCAAACCAGACTTTTGGAGTAAAAATCCCAGAGAGTGGCTTGTGATCGAGATGTCGATTCTCAGCAAAGGATCCCTCGCATGTTCTGTTTGGGCTTTAGCTTGATTTGCTGCTTTAGAGTTCTTTTCAGCAAGTGGAGAATGATGGGGTTTTATGATGGGGTTTCGTTTAAATGAGGAGTATCTTTTCTTAGTTCCTGGAGTCTTTGGTATCTGAGACAGAGAGAGAGAGAGGCAGAGGAATCAAATGTGAGTCTTGTTCAGGTCCTGCTGACGGCTGAGCCTGGAGGGATGGCTCCGTGGTGACAGAGGCCAGGGGCGAGCTGAGCCCCCGTGCAGAGAAGGAGCTGAAGGGGGGTCTGCAGGCAGGCTGAGGGGGAGAGTGAGAGCCACAAGTCTGAAGCAATAGCCCCCTCAATTGCATCCAGCCTACACTGTAGGATGCAGGGACCCCTGTGCTCCCCGCAACAGGCGCCTGGTGGCATCCCAGCTCAAGGCTGCCCTGAGCTGTTGCCAGGTCCCGAACATCCCTCCCTCAGCAGCCACCTCACCCTGGAACCCCCTTCATCAGAAGCAAAGTGATGGCTTTCTCATGTCTCCCATGGAGGGATGTGCTTACCCCCGACACACACGTTCAGAAACAGACTGCTGAAGGAAGGAGGGGGCCCTCTGCAGACAAACATACCCCTTCTCACCCTGCCCTGGTCTTCTGAAGGGGGAGGCCAGGCTATGGAATGAGCCCCAGGATGTGAGATGCAACAGGGGTCTCAGACTATGTCCCAGTTCAGTCCTGCCGTGTGCAGATAAAGAATCGTGAGGGGCTGATAAGGACCACCTGTAGCCGTGTGACCTGTGCCTGACACCCTGGAACTGAAACCCAGGCTTCGGGCCCTTCCCATCCATGTGGGGGTCGGGAGACGAAAGCCTCTGATCTGGGGGTGTGGGCAGGCAGTAGACGCTGTTGGCCGCTTGGCTGGATGGAATTAAGGCTTTGCACAGAAATCCTGCCCCAAAGGGGCTGAAAAGAACCCCAAAGGGAGAAACTCCAAGGGGAATGACGAAAAGAGCGGGGAGTGTACCCAGGGCCTCACCCCTTTTTGCTCAGGGACCCCAACAGCCCCTGCAGGGCACCTCACGCCAGGATACACCTGAGGGAACGTCTAGGAATATTCTCAGTGGAGACACTCGGAACTCTGCAGAGAAAACGGAAGAGCCTTCCTTTTAGTCGTCTAGGTTCTCCTCGCACGTTTCCCAAACTGTCCCTGAGGAGAGAGTCTCTCGGTGTTGACACTAATGTAAACGAGGGCCTGCAAAGGGCAGAGGCAGACCTAAGCTTCTTTACTGAGGTTTTATATGAGGAGAAAATTTGATTAAAACATTTCCTTTCCATCTGCAGTGCACCTGTCAGGAGGCTGGGAAACGCATTAAGTGAAGAGTCAACCGTGATTTTCATTGCACGAGGAGGAAAAAGAGCCCTGAATTCCATTACTGGTAATCAGGGAAGGGAGTGTTGTTCTTACACTGGGTTTCTAGGCAACATTTCTTTCTTACTGCATCCTATAGTATAAAAATTGTGAGACACTTGGATCCAGAAGAGGGAGTATTCATCGAATTCATTCATGTGTCTTTGTCCTCTTCTTTCTCTGGGCTCTATTGAGGGAGGAATGTCAACTCCATCAGGGGCTGATACTCAGCTTGTCCACAAAATGAGTGACACACACACGGGCTCCTTCTATATGGCTTATGAACATCCTATAGATCCACAGTCCTTCTGATTCCTAGGTGCATACCAGCAGAGCTTTAAAACATCTCCCGTTACCCACACCCCAGCCCAGAATATTGAAATCAAAATCTCAAGGTATTGGGTGAGGGCATTCACGTGAGTTCAAAGCTTAGTCAGTGTTTCTTTCACGACAGCGTGATTTAGAACTATTAGCTAAGCTACTCTGTTTCAGACCACGGTGTTCTTGTCCTCATCTCTGCCACCATGACGATACCGGCCCTAAAGATTTTGGTCTTCCTTCGGACACCCTCCCATGAATCCCTGTTCTCAGCTGGACTTGTATGAGGCACACACAGATTGTCTCGTGTTCCCCTGGATCTCGCGGGGACTTCACACAGCTGCCCAAAGTTAATTCAGTCAATGCTCGCGAATGTGCTCTGGCCGGAGACTCAGCTCAGTTCCTTTCGGTGGATCCTTTTATGAACCAGTTGAGCATGTAGACACGGTAACGGCAGTGAAAAGGGAAGACAGGTGGATGCCTGCACATCTCATGTCTGTGCAGGTTGGAAACCTGGCCTCTGCATCTGTGTTTGGCCAGTGTCCCTGTAGAGTGCCATGACTGTGTCCACCTGATGCCAGCTCTCTTGAGGTCCCAAGGAGAGTACACTGAGTCCTGGAAACCCCACACACATTATCACAGGCCTGCTCACCTGGGGCCGAGGACAAACCTGACCCCAGGCAGGCCGTGTGGCAGTCCCAGAGGTGACCCATGTGGTCGTGTAGTTTTTGTCGGGGTGCTCTTTCTCCTCAGTTTTAACACTTCTTATTCACATGGAGAAGCTGAGGGGTAAGTGTCGTCCTAGGTCGTGTTCCCGGAAACACCCCAGAGGAGAAGCCATGTGCAAGAGACATTAAGACGATGTTCCTGATGGGGCATCTAGGTGGTTCAGTCGGTTAAGCATCTGACTCTTGGTTTTGGCTCAGGCCACGAGCCCACAGTTTGAGGCTTCAAGCCCTGCATCTGGCTCTGTGCTGACAGTTCAGAGCCTGGAGCCTGCTTGGGATTCCCTTCCACTCTCACTGCCCCTCCCCGACTCCTGCTGTCCCTGTCTCTCTCAAAATAAATAACTTTAAAACAAAAATTAAGAAAAAAAAAAAAAAAAGACAATGCTCTGGGAGAAAGAGGTCATGGAGCTGGGGAAGCAAGGAAGGAAGTCAAAGAAGCCACGAAAGTGGGTGCCTTCTACCAAAGTGCCACGTGTTTCGTGACACATGTAAATGATGCTGGTCTGCTGAGGGGGGCCGTGGGGCCTAATTCTCCGCGGCCGTGAGGGCATGGGAGAGGGAATCCCAGGACAGCCCCCGTGGGGACACAGCACAGCTCACATGGCACAGCTGATGGAGATGGGAGGGCCCCCAAGGTGGCAGTCCCCCGTGGCAAACAGAGGCAGGACCAGACAGAGGCAGGACCAGACAGAGGCAGCGGCAGCTGGGGGAGGGACCAAAGGAGGAAGAGAAAAACAGTTTGGGGTGTGGGCGGAGCTATAATCTAACAGAGCAACAGGAATCCATACTCCAAGAGCCACGGACGCCATTACCTCTGTGCCCTAAGCTTGAAGGCCACGGAATCTGCACGCGAGTCTGCCCTCGCCAAACTGCACTTTTCTCTTGATCATCTTCTGTTTCATCACACCCAGGGCATTAACGTGGCCAAAGACTTGACCTGCACACTGGTTGGCCACCGAGCCCTCAGCAGCGTCACCCTCCAGCTTGGGAGGGTTCTTCACACCCATGGAAGCTTCCAAACCCTGCTCTGAAAATAAAAGCACATCAACAGGATGCACTGTTAGTCATGATCTTCCTGTGACCAAATCCTCTACCTACGCTGACATCGAATAAGGACGGTGGGCAGGACGAGAAAGGCCATCGGGAAGTTCACGTGTGAGGGGCGCCGAGGGACACGCTTTGATTACAGCCTCTGTTGTTGACCTCTCTCACGCTACCCTGTAAGGATAAGAGCACGAGGAGGGCAACATGCCCCCAGCGCCAAAAGTGAAATTGAGAAAAGTAGAATTGGTCAAAACACACAGTTCTGACAAAGAAGAGACAAAGGCCAGGAGATGGTGCTCAAAAGAGACTGTCCTATTCAAGGGAGGAGTCAAAGTTGAAGGCAAGCCTTTTGAGAGTCACCGGGAAACCAAAGCTGGGGAATTTACAGAACACACCCCAATATTTGATATATTTCATATATGTACACTATGCAGAGCATACACACCGAATATATGTAATGTGTGTGACATAAGACATAAATATGTGTGTCTATAAGCACATTCTTATCTAATTGAGTAAATGGGCAGTTAAGGGTTGGGGGACATCGAGCATAAAGTTCTAAACACTCTTCGGTCAGTTGCAAGTGGAAAACATAGACAAATCTGAGAAGGATGAGAAGAGTTGTGGCAAGAAACAGGTGAGCTGTTAAGCACCAGGGAAGAATTACAGGGCAGATCAGGCTGAGAATCAAACAGAGTAAAACCACCTGCCCCAGAGTGATAGTTTGTCTTCCCCCAAATTCATCTGTGGAAACCCAATTCCCAACGTGATGCCGGGTGGGGTGGGCCTATGGGAGGCAGATCCCCCCAAGAAAGGGATCTGTGCCCTATGAAAGTGACCCCACAGAGCTCCCTCACCCCTCCACCCTGTGAGGACAGAGCAAGAAGGCGGCCACACATCACCAGGAAGGAGGTACCACCAGGCGCCCAATGTGCCACTGTTTGATTTTGGTTCTACTCAGCCTCCAGAACGGGAGACACAAATCTCTGCTCTAAGTCACGCGGTCTATGGCAGTTTTGTTATCACAGCCTGAATGGACTAAGAAACCCTCCTTGGACAAAAGTCTGGCATGGAGCCATGTTTCCTGCTGAGGCCTGTGTGGAAGGTGAGCCACAGAGAGGGACTGAGCCAGCAGGAGAGTCTGGGCCGGGACCACGGGAGTCAGGGAGAAGTGGCAGAGAGGCAAGAGGGAGAAGACAGTAAGAACCTCCCATCCTAAGCCACCTGTCAGGGCTGCGCTTCCCTGAACTCCCACTGAGGCGTCCTCTGGAGCATCTCCGCGAGGCGACAGGGCTGTGCCCTGGTCACCTCACTTGGGAACTGTGTCTCCTCTTTTCTCAGATGAAGTCGGCGCCTCAAGGAGGACACCCAGGCTCCAGGAGGGACACCAAGGGTGGGAGGGTAAAGACGACACAAGCCAGGGGAACGCTGAAACGCTCGGTCTTCATGAAATGTGAGCTGACGCGGATCCTGATGACAACGAAGCTGGGGACGTGCTCGTGGAGATGAGGGGGGACAAGAGGAACTAGATGAAGTATTGGAGAACGGAGTGTGCACTTTAGGAAACTGGCCCCTTATAGTTGCAGAGAAGGGAAACCAGGCAAATGCATGGGAAACTGTCGTGGGGCCAGTATTTCCACTGCTACTGTGAGCGCCTAACAGGGAATATTGGCTGCCTGATGGATGTTGAAGGAGAGAAAACACTGGCCCACAAGCCTTGCTGAGAGAGTCCGGGAAGATGGGGTCCAGCGAAAGCGGAGCCAGTTAAGAACAGCTCTAGCACACGTGAAACAATGCCACGGAACCATTTTCCAAGTGTTGAGACACCACAAAGACACAAGAATTACGCATTACAGATTCATCGATGTTCTCAAGCCATTTTGCTCACTCGGGCCCCTGGAAATTATGTAGCTTCATGCTCCCAGCATGGATGGGATGGAGATCCCATTTTCAATGGTTTCAGATGAAGGGTCCGAGGGGGACATACATGAGATGATGAATAACTTGGCCAGTAAACAGCCAGGAGGCTGAAACCATGGCACCTGGGCAGACAGAGCTGACCCTCAGCCCCAAGCTCTTTGGAGCTGGAGCGTTGTGAGTTTGGAGCTGGGCAAAGCATGCCTGCAAGAGGCCCCATTGCTGCCCCCGCCCACAACCCTGTGACTAGAGCTTCCTACTCCCCCCGCACGTCTCACCTTGGAAGAGCGGCCGTTGGCTCCCAGAAACCATCGTGGCTGCCAGTCTCCTGATGGCGGGGGAGGGGCGGAGCCTGGCTCTGCGGTCACCACAAGCCAACTGCTGGTCCAGCTGCCCTGGCACGGAATTGGCCACCTGGGTATTGGACGGTGGCGGTGCTTGTGAAGCTTGCACCTCCGGCCTTGGGAAAGTCAAGTTTCCACTCGATGGCCCTTCGGGACCGGGCACCTGCATCGGGGCTGAAGCAAGAAGACACTTCAGTGGACAAAGCCCAGTTTTCTTAGCACTGCCAGAACTTCCATTTGTGATGTCCTCCCGCCCCGTCCCCCACTGTCTGTGAGACCAGCCAGTGAGCAGGTACAAAGGCAGACGTCATGGAGACGAAGGCGATGTCACCGTTGTGTCTATGCCTGGGCATGCTGAGATGGCAAGTGTCCAGGACGCAAAGTCCCTGAAGGGAAGGTCACCCCCTGGAGTCCAGACGGCTTTGCATGGGAGGCGAGCTCATGCCTATTATTCTGCAGTAGTACCCTTCGTCCTACAGCCTAGAGAGAAGGTTCTAGAGAGGCCTCAGAGCAGAACGAGAAAGAATTGCTGATATGTGCTCCAAAAGAAAAAAGAAGAGGGGGAGAATCGGCCTCAAGGCTTCAGATGCCTGTTTCTCCCTGGCTGGCCCCAGTGCAGGGAGGCTGGGGCAGGGCAGCCCTCCTGGGGCGACCCTGCGGCAATCACAGCCCACACACACTGTTCCCACGTTCCCACCAGAACCTGCACCGGGGACGGGCTGTGCATAATGGAGAGGCGGCCTTCATTCATCTCCGCCCATCCTCATAGCCTCTCGTGACCCAGGCTTAATGCAAGGCCATGTCACACACATCACCCTCCTGAGACGCGTCTTAACCTGTCCCATCCCTGCCCCCATGGAAACCCAGACCTGGCTGTCAGTGTCTCTGACACAGAGCTCTGCAGGGTTACCAGGGTGCCAGGCAGCCAAGTGAAGAGCCACCATGGGACCCCTAGTGAGAACACAAATCGTCTGGGACCTCTCAGCCCTGATTGTTTTCATGGAGCGTCTCCTGGAGACCTTGAGCTCCTGGAGGGGCTGGATGAGCCCTGGCTCTGCTCACACCACAAAGTGCACTGACAGGGTAGGAGCTGGCACTCCTGCAGGGTCACAGGGGTCGTTGGGGCGTGGAGCAACTGTTCTCTTTGCATTTACGACTGTTTCAGATCATTTGGGTAGAACTGGGTGCTCTGGTACACAGGGAGGCAGGCGCCCCAGGAGAAACAACTAGCAGCTCAGCAACGATTTAACAGATGCAGCCAATGTGGAGCTGACCACAAACCTGTGTGGAAAGCCAGGGAGTTTGTAGGAAGCCACACAAGAAATACAATTGGCAGCAGAATTGCACAAGTAGCAGAGGTCTCCTTTTGGAACAAAACAAAATCAGGAAAAAACAAAGGAGGACTGTCACCCAGCTGTCTCCGGGTAAGACAGCGGTGGCTGAGATTCTGAACCCTTTTTTCCATTTTCTCCATTTCTCCTCTCGAGCCTCACTTGGTACCAACAGCCTGCATGTCGGACGGGGCCGGGGAACAGAGGGCAGCCTGGGACAGAAGGAAGGAAAGGGCTCTGAGCCACAGGATGCCTTTTAAAGAGTGAATCCGAGAGCAGAGTTCAAACTGGTACGAGCCTACAGGGCCTGTTGGCAGGGATGCAACTCTCAGCCGATTCAGGTTGTTGAAGACACAGAGGACAGGCTTCCTGGGACCCCAGCAGGAACTTCGTGCCCCCCACAAGAACAGGACTCACCATCTACATCCACGCCCAAGAAGACTTCCTCTTTATCAAAGGTGAATGAGGCACTCCTATAAGGCCTATAGGTGTCTGACAGGTCATGGCCAACGCAAGGAGTTAAATGACATTCCCCCACTGAGTCCTGTGGGACTTCATCCTCTGGGGCCACTGGCAGCTCCCTGCAGAGCCTGGTGTTGCTGGGAGGACGAGACATGCAGAAAGAAGGTTTAGTCAACATGCAGTGCCAGCTTGTTTTGAGGGCAGGGCGGAGAGACTGGTCACAGAACACAAGCGGGATCCCCACAAAGGGAAATGAAGCAGTCTGCCTGCAGCTGGGGCCACAGTGTGGGTGCACCCGGGATAGGTGCGGGGGGAGGGGGGGCGGGGACGGGGCAGGTGCTCAGGGCATGGCCTGAGCGCCAGCTTATGGGGCAGGAGTCGGAATCACCCCAGGGCACAACAGTCATGACCCACAGCACACCAGAAGACGATAAAGCAGCATCAACACTTTGGCATACACTGTGTGGAGATTTACACAAAGCACCAAGAGAACCCCAGGCTAAGGCAGCATTGTAGACTCCTGGATATCTCGTGGGCCCAAGGCCGACGTGTCTAAATACTGAGACGTGAAAACTGCTTTCCTAAAACCATCCTTGCTGTGAATGCCCGCCAATGTAGTAAAGGCAACCGGCAGAGAGAGCTGTGCATCTTACGCGGGACCTAATACGAGGAGAGACCAGGAGAGTGCAAGGCATCCTGGGACTGCTTAGTCCACCTGCGTCGGTGGACTACAGATACTCCATTTGAGAGGGATTAATAACGGGGCTGTGCAAATACCACATGACACAGAGGACCTTGCTGAAGGACCACCTTGTGGGTGTCGGAAGGGATGAAATAGGTGCATTTAGCACTTTCTAGATTGGCCTACATCTGAGATCCCCAGATGTCACCACTGAATTAAAGCCCATGATTCTTCAGAGTTACCTGGGGCATGTCGGGTCCTGGTCTTCTTCATCGCAAAGATCATTATGATTGTCTGCAAGTAAATACAGACCGGCCAGTCACATAAACGGAGCAGCACTTGGACATGAAAATTAAGTGTCCCACGCAACTAGCACACGGGCACTAATGTCCTTAGGTGGGCAGCAGGGCATTGGGAGAAATAATCCAGGAGGCCTCAGGAAGTGTCTTGGGAATGTGCCTTGGCTAGCTTTCCTAAAGCATCGGGCAGGATTTCCCTGATCTGGTAGAGCCCCATCTCAACAGTCTGTCTGCAGAGGTCAACCTCTGTTTTACCGCAGATTCTGGTGAACGGCTTACCTGCATTCTCAAAACTTACTGCAACCTTCTCTCACTAGCTTCCCTCCTGAGATACTCTAGGTGGCAGGGTTTTAGGGAATTTCTACAGAGGCCAGACTGATGCACGGAATCTGCAGACCCTCAAATCAAAGGAAATCTTTTGTCCGTGATCCCTTTTGCTACACAGGCACATGGGCCATGCACGGGGTGGGGCCATGCACGGGGTGGGGCCATGCCGGGGCTCAGCTATGCTTCAGGGAAACGTACAAGCAAGCTGACGGTAGAGGTGGTTATGTCCTGACACTCAGACGACGACTTAGGGAAGACAACCAACACAGAGGACACGGACACTGGGGACCAGAGCAGTGAAACCAGGGAAACAACAAACACAAAGACATGGGTAAGGCTGTCGTCGCCTTGACAGGCACAAAACTTCAAGGAACATTGTTTGGGATGAAAGTGAGAGGATGGCAGTTGAGGAGAGACATTGTGTGGAAATCAGGAACAAGACAGACTCCTCTGCGTGTGCCTCACAGATGAGTGTGAGTTTGTCACACCCGCCCTGACCCCAATGTCCTGACTTGTGTCAGGAGCCACAGGCATGGCCTGAGATGAGGAACACAGGGCAGGGCCCTGATGCAATTGATGTCTGCGCTTAGAAGTCTATCCTAGAGCCTGACTCAGATCCATAGGTCTACGGGGCTGAAACACCTGGATAACAAATTCCAACATAAGCAGAGTAGGGATACCAAACTATGGGGTCGACCTGGGAGTCCAGTTGGAGCTTTATCACCTTCGCAGTGGAGGACTCACTAGCTACTTCCAGAGCAGGACAGACATCCAGATCCTCATATGAGTTGATGTTGGCCCTCCTGTGTGTCCAGGGGGAATCAGATGGGTCAGGAAGAGCTGAGTAAGTCAAATAGCATTCATCCAGTGAGTCCTGTTGGACATCCTGCTCTGCACTCTCCGGCAGCTCCCTGCCGAGCCTGGTGGGGAGGGGAGGTCTGAAGATTAAAACAGGAAAAGTAGACACCACAGCATCTTACTGGTTTTCACGGGAAGCCGAGAAGTGTAGTCATAACGTAGGGGCAACCCCATTATTGACAGGGAAAACTATCCTCCTGTTTCAGGGGCACAGTGTGGATGCTATGGGGGCAGGAGAGGCAGAGAGGGAGAGACAGGGAGACACACACACACACACACACACACACACACACACACACAGAACAGAGGTGTTCAGGGCACTGGCCACAGAACCAACTTCTGTGCACCAAACTGAACTACTGTGGAATGGATGTCATGACTCACAGCACACATGGAGAATCCTAAACATGAGTTCAACCCTTTTGCATCAATTTTGTTGATATACATTCAGTGGCTAAGTGAACACATGTTAAAAGGCATCATCCACATGCAGAGATTTGTGTCTTCAAGGACTCTTTCTCTTACTATCGTGACATCATGTGAGGTTCCTTGATTTTTTTGCAGTTATCCATTTGCTACAGCAGATCCTCAAAGAGGTAACACCAGAGAGACAGAAGTAGACACGTCTGTCACTCTCCTGTTTCCCAAAGGAGAGATCAGGGCAATACAGAGCACCTCAGGGAGTGACAATTCACCTACTTCAACTGACTGCCGGTTATCGAAATTGAGGGATCATTAAAGGAACTTATCCACATAATACACGAAGACACACGTCATGGCCAAAAAAGATATTCTGAGACTGGAGAATGGATGAAATAGGTAAATTTGGCGGTTTCTGTTTTTCCTTTGAAATGTAGAGTTGAACCACTGAAATAACAACCCATGATTCTTCAGACTTACCTGGCGCATGTCAGGTCTTGGTCTGGTTCCTCCTCTTGATGGGTCTGATTTTCTGCAAATAAATACAGACGGGGCCAGTCACATTAAACAGATCCCTGCTTGCACATTAGTAACCCAGTGTTCGGTGCCACCCGGGGACTCAGCTATGCTCAATGAGAGCACAGGTTGAGTGAGAAGGATATTTCAGGGTGCCTCGGATAGTGTGACGACTGGCTTGATTTCCTGGCCTGAGCCATTGGGAGAAATTTGCTTTCTCCAAGAGATCATCATCACAATTTCCTCTGTTTTGAGTCTGTGCAAACACTTTCAGTTCTCTTTTTCACACAGATTCTGGGGACCTGGCCTCTCTACTTTCTAAAAGGATTACTGCAGTTTTCAGCCTTCTCTCGTGAGATACCTGGTTGGTGACGGCTTAGTGGAATTGATACACTGAGATGGAACAGAGAGCATGCAAGTACAAACCCTCAAATTAAAATGAGTCTTTGGAGCTACACAGAAACCTTGGCGCAATTCCTGTTGATGAGGGAATGCCAACGCACAGCTCTACTCCTGGAAACACGCAAACGAGCTGACGGTAGAGGCACGTAGGGTGGGTTTTCAGACGAGGCTTAGGAAGACAAGCCAAAGCACAGAGATAGAGAATGAGGCTAAGAACAGGAAAGCCAAGGTTACATCTTTAACCCTGGACAAGGATTCCGACTGACTGTGGCAGGCATGGATTCTTAAAGGACCTGGCTCAGAGATGAAATGGGGAGCATGAAAGGTGAGAAGAGGCATTGCATCCAAGGTCTGACAGACACCTTCTATGGTCGTGTTGCTGAGGCGAGTTGTATTTGTCATGCCGCCCTTGGGTCCAATGACCTGACAGTGAAGCCCAGGGGACATGGGCATGTCCTGGGAGTAGGAAGGGAGAAGAGTTCCCTGACCCACATGAAGTCTGTGCTTGAAACTCCATCCATCCTGGAGCCTGGCTCAGATCCAGATGTGTGTACAGGGCCTGCACACAGGGAGGAGCTCTCTCAGCACAGCACAGGTGTGGGGCACAAAGACCAGGAGATGTACGGGGCAGTCCAGCTGCAGCTTGATCACCCTGACAGCGGAGTACTCACTGGCCATTTCCAGAGCAGAAGAGACTTCCAGTTCCTCAGGGAAGAAGATGGCGGTGCTCCTGTAAGGCCAGTAGGAGTCAGACAGGTCAGGAAGAACCGAGTATGTCCAGTAGCGTTCATCCAGAGAGTCCCACGTGATTTCCTCCTCCACCACCTCTAGCAGCTGTCTACGGAGCCTGAGGCGGGAGGAAAACTGGAGATTAACCGAAGAGGGATCTGAAACCGTATGTCCTGTCTGGCTTTGATGGAAGGCAAGAGGCATTTTCACAAAAGCAAAGAGAGTGCCTCATTAATGAGAGAAACAACTCTTCTTTTTGTGCGGGACAAGGTGTGTCTGTCACAGGGGCGGCAGACAGAAAGGACAGTAAGCGCTCTGTACACTGGCCACCTAGCAAGCTGATGAGGAAAGAGCCTGAATTAGCACCGTGCCATCCAGTCCTGACTCAAACACACAGAGTCACAGGACAGCAGTGGCTCCCTCCCTTCCGTTCAAATGCCCTTGAGTCCTGCATGGAGTGGCCCAGTGCGTGCAGCTTCTGGGGCGGGCTGCTGTCTCAGAATTCTCATGCCCTGAAGGCCTGTCTCTCTCAATATCACGGCATGATGGCACATTTTCGCCTACGTACATTCTTGCTCTGAAATACATGCCCACAGGCTAAATCGAACGGGGCAGAAAGGACATTGCCTCTCTCTCTAAAGCTGGGGAGAATGAGTGAGTGCAGGACTCCCTGTGCCTTTAGCTCACCTGGGCCAGCTGACTGTGTGTTACTCAACTTGAGTCGTAATTAAGAAATGGGACCAATACAAGTACCACAATGAAAACAGAAACCATTGTGAAAGCGGATAATTGGCCATTGACCGAATGGATAACATGGTTCTATCCAGCACTTTCTGCCTTTCCTTGCTTGGATCTGAGGTCTGCAGATGCCACCACTGATTTCCCAGCCCCCAAGTATTCAGAATTACCTGGGGGCATCTGACTCTCGCCCTTTCAGCCCCTGGTGACCAATTTGGTTGTCTGCAAATAAATGAAGAGAAAGAGTTCCATTAGGCAGATTCCCCTCCACAAATGCTCACTCCCATGTGCCGTGTAGCAGAGGACAGAAATAGAAGCACAGTCATAACAGGCAATTGTGAGAGAAATCATTCAGGAGGGATTCAGTAGGGCCCTGGAAAAAATCACCGGGATTGCCTTCTTGAGCCAGCAAATGTCCCTGATAAGACAGGTCATGATCACAGTATCCTAAGACACGTCGACACACACAGGAAAATTATCCCTTTTCCCAGAGATCTTGGGGAAGGACCTGGCTGCTTCCTAGAGCACTGCTGCCATGTTCAGGCTTTTTCCATTTGATATCCTGCAGGCCAATGGTTTTCAGGAATCAGCCGTTGAGATTAAACTGACGACTGGAATCTACACCATCAAACCAGAATAATCTTCAAAGCTGCAAAGCACCAGGGGCCGTTCATGGGGTCGGGAAGTTCCAGGGCCCTGCCTTGCTGCAGAGAAACATACAACGTATGATAGACGTAGTCCTGTCCTGGTTCTCAGCTGACTTGAGACAAGAAGAAAAGGAAGAGACAGACCAGGTAGAGACAGTGAACCTGGATCGTGACATTTCCTATGATATAGAAAAGGCTTCCAACAGCCTTGGGTGGCCATATATTCAGAAACATGGTTCGAGGATGGAAATCAGAGCCTGGCAAGAGAGATAAGAGATTAATCCAAAATTTGGAGGTCTGATAGCCACCTCCTGTGCCTGGGGTAGAGAGGTATAGGAGTCTGGCAGGACCAGCTTGAGAGCAGCGATGGGCGGTGGCTCAGACATAAAAGTGCCATGGCTTAGACATGAATCGAACCAAGCTCACTGACTCATGGAATGTCTTATTTCAAACTCAATCCTAGAGCCTGGGTGGAAACTGTCTGTGAGTACATGGTCCACTTCTGCGGATTAAATCTCTTGGTCTACACAGGGTGTGTGCAACAAAGATTGTGGACACTACCTGGGGAACCGGGTGGAGTTTCATCCCCTTTGGAATGGGAGCATTCACAGGCTACATCCAGAGCAGAGCCGAATTCCTGTTCATCCGATGGGAACGTGCCATCCCTGCAAGGCTGGTAGCAGTCACGCCCTTCTTGGCCAATGGAAGGAGTCAAAACACATTCATTCAGCATGTCCTGGAGGACTTCCTTCTTTTCAGCTTCCGGAAGCTCCATGCTGTGCCAGGTGGGGCAAGAACGACACAAGAGGAAACCAGGAGGATCAGACACCATGGCTTGCTACCTAGCTGGTGTTGATGGGAGGCAAGGGAGTGGTCGCAGAAAGGAAAGGGACCATAGCCTTGAGAGAGAAAAGGTTATCCTACAAGAGGCAGAGTGTGGCCAGGAAGGGGTGGGAGAGAAGCAACAACAGATAGATCCTCAGTCCACTGGCCACATAACGAGCAATGAGGAATGAGACTCGACCATCCCAGTATGGTACAGTCACGAGACCAAGGACAAATGGGAGTCCATGCCAGGGGCAACCGCCACGTGCCTGAGTCATGTTGAATTTAACATAGACTGATCAAGCGGTTACAGCTCTTGAGTCACTGTGCACTGCAGAAACTTGTGCCCTCCAGGCACTTTTCTATCAATAGTGTCACATGACACCCCAACCTTTTGGTTTGGGTTAGGTAATTCCGTGTTAATTTTGCCAGCTGTCTGTCTATCAGTTCCTTTGCTGGTTACCTTCCTACCAGGGACCTTTGAGAACTGTGTAGAGACGCGTCTCCTCCTGGCGTTCATTTACAGGACAGAACGGGTATTTTGGGCGTACGGGGAATCCTCAGGCTGCTGAGTTCATCTGGGGCTCCCCCAGACAAGCAGCCCCGCGACCGCAGACAACCGAGGGAACAGGGCCATTTGCCGCTGAGGGAATTCAGTCACTACCATCTGCAGCTCGGCTGATCCCTGCATCTGCCACCTGGACTCTTGTGACCTCACCTACTGTTCTTTCGGAGTCCCTATCCTTTTTCACCCACACCTTACCGGGTCCCCAGTATTCATTGTTACCTGGTGGTGAGGGATTCTTCTGCTTGTTCATCCTCCTCCTCCTCCTCCTCCTCCTCCTCCTCATCTTCTGCAAACAAATTCAGAAATCTCCCGTGATGTGGAGCTCCCACATCACCACTATAAACACAGGGGCTTATATGTCCTAGCGACATAATTCTCTATGCATGACTAACTCTTGTTCTGAAGCTCCAGGGCACTGCCCTTGAGAACTGTTGCGGTATGGATTTCAGATCCAGCAGGGAGTGTCTCTGATTCGGGGGCTCACCATGACTGAGACTGGGCAAAAGTTTAAACTGTCTCTTGTCCAGATCCGTGGATGCCTGTCCAGTTTCGATCTGACTTCTGCGAAGTGTCTTGCAGGTGCCACAGTCATGCAACAGGCGCAGGCCCTGTGTGCTCCCAGTGCTCACGTAGAGTCTCCTCCTTACCCGGAGGACAGCACAATCACCCGGTCCCAAGTCCCTCCACATGTGGACTCATGGGTCCCCAAGTGGACGTCAGTGTTATGGACGGGCCGTCTGTATGAAGAGTGTTTCAGTCTAAACGACGTTCCACCTCCAAGGCCTACTACATCCAATACCTCATTCAACTCCACAAAGTCAGGGGCTTTATTTTTCCTGAAGTGCATTCGGGAACTTTCCGCATGTGATCACCACAGCTATGACAGGTTACTTGATAGACAGATGAGGAGACAGTTATGGAGAAAGCGAAGATCACTCTCTCGCCCACAGTCAATAAAGACAGCTCCTGGGCGGGAGCCTGGAACTTCCCGCTTAGCTCAGGGCTCCCTGCACTCGAACAAGCTGCCTCCTTCCTCGTCCTCCCTTCTGGGCTCTGACACTGGTGGAGGCTGCCTCCTGCCCTAAAGGCAGTTCCCTCGGGGAGGACACAGATGGGTGGAGCACCGTGACCTCCACCCTGTGCACTTCTCCTCTCCTTTCCCACCTGCTAGTCCGGGTCCTCTGGTGGCCCCATGTGTCACATGGAAACCAAGACAGCGGCTGCCAACAATGTGAGGGGAGGCGGGAGATGTCTGGGGAGCCCAGGACCTCGGAGCAGCTCAGTGCACTCAGGGCCTGTGGCCGCCTTACCGGGGATGAGCTGGCGGGCAAGGCACTCTGCCAGCCTGTGTCCCTCGGCCACTTGCTCCTGGATGCCCTGGCCTTGGGAACGCTCGGGGTCATCGTGGGTGAGGAGGTCCTTGAGGTGCTGATCGACTGGCTCAGAAACTTCTCTTCCTTCCCGTAACTTCTGCCACAACTGGGTCAGCTCTTCAGCCTGAGCTTTAATCAGGATATGATATTGCCTAAGGTGGGACATAGAGAAAATTTTAAAACACAGAGTTGAATAGATTCTCTGAGAGCTTTCAGGGACGTTTCTGTGATTTTCCGCAAGGAGCCCTCAAGGCCGCGTTCTGGCATGTGTGTGGGGCCCTGCCTGTGACACAGAAAGAAGAAGGTAAAACAGGCTCCTCTGTGTCGGGGAGTCTCCTTGACCTCCTCTGCAGCTCCTTCTTCTGTAAACAAAGCCAGGTGTCTTCCTCAACACCCGTCAGAGAGATGTCCCTTCAGGCCCTCGCTGCGGCACAGCCATTTCCTGTGAACCTACACGGTGTGCATCGTGCTGTGCATGGACCCAGCGCCAGCCACAGAAATGTGGACAGGACAGCTGGTGTGGACTACACAGGTCAGGAGAACGGCAGGGTCAAGAGGACAGCATTGTCTGAAGGAAAACATGACCGACAAGCTGTCATCCCTCAGGAGGTGACTGTGTTACAGGCAAATGAGGTGGTGATCTCACAACATTGTGAATGTGGCCAATGCCACAAATTGTTCACTAGAATTTGGTGACTTTCAGCTCAATAAATGATATTTATTTGACACAGAGTGAATGATACATGGAAGCCAATGAAAATGAAACACGACAGGCCAAAACCTCTGGGATGCAGCAAAGGCGATCAGAAGAGGGAAGCATAGAGCAATCCAGGCCTTCGTAAAAGAGGAAGAAAAGTCTCAAATACACAACCTAACTTTACACCTAGAGGAGCTGGAAAAAGAACAGCAAATGAAGCCCAAAACCAGCAGAAGAAGGGAAATGATAAAGATGAGATCAGAAGTCAATGATATGGAAATAAAATAAAACGGAACACATCAATGAAACCAAGAGCTGGTTCTTTGAATGAATTAACATTATCGGTAAGTCCCTAGCCAGCTTTAGCAAAAGAAAAAGGAAAGGGCCCAAATAAATAAACTCAGGAGTGAAAGTGAAGCGACCACAACCAACACTGCAGAAATACACACAAAAAAGAAGACATTATTATGAGCAATTATATGCCAACAAATGGGGCAATCTAGAAGAAAAGGACAAATCCCTAGAAACATATAAAACTCCCCAAACTGCAATAGGAAGAAATAGAAAATTTGAACAGATACATAACAAGTTGAGAAATTGAATCAGCAATAAAAAAAACACCCAACAAACAAGAGTCCAGGGCCAGATGGTTCCCCAGGGGAATTGCACCTGACATTAAAGAAGGGTCCGTACCTCTTCTTCTGATGCTGTTTGAAATAGAAATGGGGGGAAAACTTCCAAACTCATTCTACAAGGCCAGCATTAACTTGACCCCAAAACCATCCAAATCCCCACTAAAAAGGAGGCTTGCAGACCAATCTCCCTGATGAACACGGATGCAAAAATTCTCCACAAGATACTAGCCACCCACACCCAACAATATATTAAAAGAATTATTCACGGGGTGCCTGGGTGGCTCAGTCGGTTGAGCGTCCGACTTCAGCTCAGGTCATGATCTCAAGGTTCATGAGTTTGGGCCCCCATCGGGCTCTGTGCAGACAGTCCAGAGCCTGGAGCCTGCTTCGGATTCTGGGTCTCCCTCTCTCTCTGCCCCTCCCCCACCTGCGCTCTGTCTCCCTCTGCCTCTCAAAAATAAAGAGAAAATTTAAAAAAAAAAAAAAAAAAAAGAATTATTCACCACAATCAGGGGGGGATTTATTCCTGGGCCGCAAGGTTTGTGTTAATATCTGCGCATCAACCAACCTGATACATCACATGAATAAAAGAATGGATAAGAACCACATGATCCTCTCAATAGATGCAGAAAAAGTTTTTGACAATATCAGCATCCTTTCTTGAGAAAACCCTCAAGAAAGTAGGGATATAAGGAACATACCTCAAGATCATATATACCGATTACAAAAGACCCACAGCTAATATCACCTCAGTGGGGAAAAACTGAGGTCCCTAAGGTCAGGAACATGACAGAAGGTCCACTCTCACCACTGTTGTTGAACATAGCGTTGGAAGTCCTAGCCTCAGCAACCAGACAGCAAAAGAAATAAAAGGCATCCAAATCAGCAAGGAACAAGTCAAACTTTCCCTCTTTGTAGACAACATGATATTCCACATGGAAAACCAGAAAGACTCCCCAAAACACTGCTAGAACTGATGCATGGAATCAGCAAATTCGCTGGAATATGGTCAACGTACAGAAATTGCTTGCATTTCTCTATACCGATAATGAAGCAGCAGAAAGAGAAATCAAGGAACTGATCCCATTGACTAGGGTACTGAAAACCACAAAATACATGGGAATGAACCTACCAAAGAGATAAAAGATTTGCTGTAACTATAAAAAGCTGTAAACTGTAGAAAACTTATGAAAGAAATTGAAGACACACACACAAAAATGGAAAAACAATCCATGCTCCTGGATCTGAGGAACAAATATTGTTAAAATGTCATCAGTGGGGCACCTGGGAGGCTCAGTCGGTTAAGCATCTGACTTCAGCCCAGGTCATGGTCCCGCGCGTCGTGGGTTCGAGCCTCACGTCGGGCTCTGTGCTGACCGCTCAGAGCCTGGAGCCTGCTTCAAATTCTGGATCTCTCTCTCTCTCTCTGTCCCTCCCCTGTTTGCACTCTGTCTCTCTGTCTCCCAAGATAAAAGAAATACTAAAAAAAAAAAAAAAATGCTTTTAATCTGAATACTACCCAAAGCAATCTACAGAGTCAATGCAATTCCTATCAAAAGAACACCAGCATTCTTCACAGAGCTAGAACAAGTAATCCTAACATTTCTGGACTTCAAGTCATATTATGAAACTGTAATCATCAAGACAGTATGGTATCACCACAAATACAGACACACAGAACCAGGGGACAGAAGAGAGAACTCAGAAATGGACCCACAAATCTATGGCCAAATAAGCTTCGACAACACATGAAAGATTATTCAATGGAAAAAAGACGGTCTCTTCGGCAAATGGGGTTGGCAAAACTGGACAGAGACGTGTGGAAGAATGAACCTGGAGAACGTTCTTACACCGTACACAAAAATAAACTCAAAATGGATGAAAGACTTAAATGTCGGACAGGAAACCATCAAAATCCTGCAGGAGAAGACAGGTGGCAACCTCTTTGACCTTGGCCGCAGCAACTTCTTACTACACATGTCTCCTGAGGCAAACATGAACCACTGGGATCTCATCAAGATGAAAAGCTTCAACAAACAACAAGCTCAAAGGCAATCGAAGCAATGGGAGAAAATATTTACAAACAACATATCGGATAAAGAGTCAGTATTCAATATGTATAAAACAACCTTGATCAAACTCAAAACTCAACACCCAAGAAGCAAACGATCCCGTAAAGAATTGGGCAAAAGACAGAAACAGACACTTCTCCAAAGAAGACATCCAGATGGTAACAGACACACGAAAACTTGCTCAACATCATTCATCATCAGGGAAAAGGAAAGTAAAACCACAATGAGATACCACTCCTGTCTGTCAGAATGGCTAAAATGAATAACAGATGGTGAGGATGTGGAGAAAGGGGACCACTTTGGCACTTTTGCTGGTAGAAATGCAAACTGGTGCAGCCACTCTGGAAAACAGTGCGGAGGTTCCTCAAGAAATTTAGAGAAGAGCTACCCTACAATCCGGCAATGGCACTACTAGGTAGTTATCCAAAGGATTCAAAAATGCTGATTTGAAGGGGCACCTGCACCCCAATGTTATAGTACTGTTATCAACAATAGCCAAAGGATGGAAAGAGCCCAGATGTCCATCGACGGATGAATGGATTGAGAAGACATGGCACATAAATTGATACAACGGAACATTATTGGTGATGAAAAAGAATGGATCTGCCCTTTGCAACACTGTGGATGGAACTAGAGTGTATTATGCTAAGCCGAATAAGTCAATCAGAGAAAGATAAAGATCACATGATTTCACTCATATGTGGAATTTAAGACACAAACCAGATGCACCAGGGGAAAGGAAGGAAAATTAAGTTAAAAACAGAGACAGAAGCAAACCATTAGAGACATTTAAATGCAAAGAATAACCTGAGACTTGCTGGAGGGGTTTTAGGTGGGAGATGGGCTGAATGGGTGATGGGCATTAGGGGGGCAGTTTTCGGGATGAGCACCGGGTGTCATTTGTAAGAGATGATACCCTAAAATCTCCTCCGGAAACCATTTATACACTATATGCGAACTCATTTGGACTTAAATAAATTAAAAAAAAAAATACAAACATTGAGCGAGGCCCCGAATAATTGGAGTCCGCAATACACCAGATACTGCTGTCTTCACTGTTTGACAGATGTGTGTGTGCACCTGTGTGCCAGGCAAGTTTCTGCCCTTCTCCTGGCCCAGACCTGTCGCTGACAGGAGTCAGAGATGCCTACGGCCTCCCACCAGCCACGGAGCCCTCCTTACCTGAGCTTCTCGGTCAAGGTCTCTGCCAACTTCCCCTGCTTACGCTGCAGCGTCTCCCCCAGCACGGATTCGATGATGTCTTTCAACTCTTCACACTCTGAGAACGCAGACACCGGCCTCAGTGGACAAGCTACACGTGCCGCTGTGCTCGCTGCCTCCAGGGAGGGGGCGGGGTGTACCCCAGGACAACGTAACCCCAGCATCGGGCTCTGCGCATCTCATTCCTCAGCCCCCCAGCTACACGGTATTTGATACCTCCCTGTTTTAGAGCTGAGGGAAGAGCAGCTCCAAGGCGTGGACAGGAACTAGACAAGGTGAATGACTGGGATTTGGCAGAATCAGAATCCACATCCCCTGACACTCACCCTGATCATGGCCACTCACCTGAGCTGGCAGCCTCTTAGGTAGGACACTAAGCAGGGACATGAAGTGAGGCCCTTAGGACCACAGGACTGACTCAGGGTTCCCTTGAGTTGGATAATGAGCACATATCTCAAAGGCAAAAAGTTCACCCGCATACTCTTGTGTGCACTATAATGCGTAAAACCAGAAGGACCTGAAAGCGATACGGCCAAACACTAACAAAGCTTGTGGTATCAGAAGCAGCAGACGGGGTGGGGCGCCTGAGTGGCTCAGTCAGGCGAGCTTCGCCTTGGGCTCGGGTCATGACCTCGTGGTTCGTGAGTGCAAGCCCCCGCAGCAGGCTCACTGCTCTCAGCGCAGAGCCCACTTCTCGGATCCTGTGTCCCACTCTCACTGCCCGTCCCCTCCACTCAAAGCAGCAGGTACTATGACAGCAGCAGGATCACAGAGGAGGAATGTGAGGCACAGAAATCGGGGCAGGGCAGCATGGGGGGGAGCACAGGAAGACTGGCCCAGAGCCAGACTGTGTTCCCTCCACCCCAAGCTCCTGGGTGATGTCTTCCTTCGTCGTCTTCACAGGTGGTTTCCCGCACTTGTGTCACGGTTATCAGGAAAGAAGCAAAGAAAACTTTGCTTGTCCTTTCCCCAAAGCTCATCATCTCTTCACCTTGCTAAAGAGCCGCTTCCAACATTACTTTTCTCCCCATCAGTCATTTGTAATCCCACCTCCCCTTGTTTTATGGAAAACTCTTGGTAAGGAAACGGCAACAGTTCGGGCTCAGAGTCGTCAGGATTCCTTCCCATCGCCCCGCTGCACACATGCCCCTAACTCAGGATTCCTCCCGCCATGGCAGTCCCCTCTGAATGAACAGGCAGCTGGCCTCCCCATTCCAGGCTGACTGTGCGGGAGGGCCAGCTCCACACACTGGCTTGGGCGGTCACCGGGGCTTTGGTCTCCCCCGCTCACCCTCATTCTCACCGGGCCGCTTGACTCCTGGCCCAGGCCTGCCCCTGCTGGCCGTCCTGCATCCTTGAAGGTTCCCCAGCTCAGGGAGAGACACAGGAGGGAGCACAGATTGTCTGATGGGCCTTGAAATGCCCTCTACCTCGCCACAGGGTGTCAATGGCTACCGAGGACTCAGGAAGCAGAGCCTGTGCCCACGAAGCACGGCTTCCCTCTCATCAGATGAGTCACTGTCTGGACGGCATCGCTCGTGGATACCGCAGTTTGAGGGAAAGCAGACCCATCTTCCAGCTCCTTGCAAGCTGGCCGTGTCCCCTGGTCCCCACCCGCGCCCCGTGTGCACCATCAGCAAGTTTCCCCCGTGAGCCAGCTCGCTGCTTTGCCAATGGAAACTCAGAGAAGTGGGACGTGATGGAGTTCATTAGTCCGAGACACGCAGGCCAACAGTGATGCAGGATGTGACACACACACACAGAGGATCCCGAGAGGACCAGGCATTTCCGGGTCTGTGTCAGGAATCAATCACTAGAAAGTTAACTCTAACCCCACCCTATACAGCACTGCAAACCAACCTGGAGAAACTGCTAGTCTCGTTTTCCCCATTCTTCCCATCCTCGGCAAAATGAGGGTAAGACACACACTTCCACTGGGTCCCCCGGGAGCTTTAGTCTGTTAAGTGTCCAACTCTTGATTTTGGCCCAGATCATGATCTCACATTCCTGAGATCGAGCCCCACGTCAGCCTCTGTGCTGACAGCACCGAGCATGCTTGGGATCCTCTATCTCCCACTCTCTCTGCTCCACCCCGACTAACACTGTCTCTCTCAAAACCAACAAACATACATTAAGAAATACCCACTGCTACTTTTCCTGGATAGTGGTCACAATGGAATTTATCGTGACGATGGGAATAGAGAAGACAAAGTCCAGAGAGGGCTTTCGTTTTCTCTCCACACAAAGCCAATTCCTGTCTCCAGGAATACAGACAGTCATCACTTTGGTGACCCTGACCTTGTAGGACTTACTATATTTCTGCAGCTGGTTGGCCAGGGAGTAGGCAGTAGCTTCGGATACAAGGAATTTCTCTCTGAGGTCTCGGAAGTCCTGCTGGCTTGCTTCCAGCTTGGATTGAAGCTCCTGGTTGAGTTCCAGGAGGCTCATTTCTGTCCCTGGATCAGACACCGGGTCAAGAGGTGCTGCCATGGTGACATGTGGCAGAAGAGATAGAGCTGGGGACTGGGGAGAAGAAACCAAACACATGACGGGTTAAAAACAAGTGAAATCAAGTAGGTTCAATCAGGACTGAGGGGCGAGGATACAGGAATTCTTTACTTACTATTGGGAACAACTTGAACAACACCCCACAGCACTGGAGAGTCAGCAGCTACAAAAAGAAGGTTCGAGATGCCAGAGTCGAGAGCCCAAGGCACTGCCTGTAGCTCAGACTCCAACCGGAATGACAGACCGAGCACCCGGCACACCAGGTGACGGTCTGCAGTTGCAATAACAGAATTGGAACGCGGGGGGTGTCATGGAACTTTGGGAGCCACTGCCTTCCAGGTGCCAAGGCTACGCGGATACCCAAGGCTGCCTAGTCTCCCCTGAAGGTCACCACTGATGGGGACCACCCCTCAGCGGCCACTCTCAGTAGTTGCCGACCCTTGTGCTAATACCACAGATCCCATATCTTTCTCTGTCTGTCTCTGTTTTAAGTTTATTTATTTATTTTGAGAGAAAGCACGAGCACGTGAGCGGGATGGGGTGGAGGGAGTGGGAGAGAGAGAGAATCCCAAGCAGACTCTGTGCTATCTGCACAGTACTGTACAGGAGGCTTGATCTCATGAACCGTGAGATCATGACCTGAGCCAAAATCAAGAATCAGACACTCAACCCAATGAGCCACCCAGGTGCCACAGACCCCATCTCTTTCCAAACACATCTCAGCATCGTTCTCACTGTTCATTCTTGTGTGTGCATAAAAACATCAAGGCAGAAATAGTTTCCCAAGTTTTACTAAAGGGCTGTCATCAAGCCACCCCACTTCTCTTTAAGGTCAAACAGACCTTCAGGCTTTTCCAGTGAGTGAAACATTCCAAAGTCTTAGACTGTCATGATGTTCTTCTCTGGGTCTCTCTAGTTTGTCCTCTATCCATTAAAAAGTGTAAGACAGGAGGCAGAGTATAATACTAAGTGAATAAATATTTACTTGAGAAAAATGTTTTGTCCCAACACTCACTGTTCTTCTGGCTCTTTTCCTGTGTTATGAGGCTTTCTTATCCCCTCTTGGGGCACCATTTTGACTTTCCATTAAACTGATGTTGGATATCCCTATATCCTCGACTCCTTCTCTACGTGTGAGTTGCTTTTTTTGTTGTTTTTATAATGTCACTAAACAACCATATTTCATGCTTGTCACTTACGGATTTCATGTGTCTCTCACAAGATCTCTTTCGAACTGTCAAAATGTTAATTTATACGTATGTCCTTGAATACATGTAGTGACCACCTACTTTGGAAACATCTATAAACTTGATGCTATTTGATTACGTTCATTTGGCCTACCTTCATATTTAATAGAACGGAGGTTAACAAACCCTCTGTTTACTCTCTATTACTTAAGAGTCTGTTTCATGGTTTGCCTCTCTCTTTACCAACCGCCCATTGTTCATCTATTGGGTTTTTTAAATTCCACAGATGAGTGAAATCATATGATATGTGTCCTTCTCTGGCTGACTGACTTCGCTTAGCATAATACACTCTCGTTCCATCCACATCATTGCTAGAACTGATACACGAATTCAGTGAAGTCCCAGGACACAAAATCAACATACAGAAATCTCTTGCATTCCCACACATCAATAATGAAGCAGCAGAAAGAGAAATCGAGGAGTTGAAACCATGTACAATTGCACCTAAAACCGTAAGATACTTAGGAATGAACCCAACCAAAGGCGTAAAAGATCTGCACTCTGAAAACTAGAGAACCCTTACGAAAGGCACTGAAGAGGGCAGAAAGAAATGGAAAAACTTCCTGTGCTCATGGATTAGAAGAACAGATATCGTTAAAATGTTGATACTAACCAAAGCAATCCACACACTGACTGCAATCCCTATCAAAATACCACCAACCTTTTCCACAGAGCTACAACAAGCAATCCTCAACTATGTATGGAAACAGAAAAGACCCCAAAGAGCCAAAGGAATCTTGGATGGCCTCGAAAGCCAACCTTGTACCCCACATCAAAGCGACTGACAGTACTTTTGCTGGAATACGTCTCAGTGTTTATTGCTCTAGAGTGACTTTCCTAAGGCAGCAACATGCCATTCTAACCTTATTTGAACTTGTCATTCTCACTCTCCTGTTTTTCATGAAATTATACTTTTTAGTGTTTGTTCTGTTGAATCGCTTTGGGTTTCTCCTCAAGACATTCTTATTGTGATGTGCATGTTCAATATTTCTTACCGATCTCCTGTCATTTGTTATTCTCTTTTCGGCTCGGTCATCTCTCTCTTTTTCAATTCTAACAGTTCTTTATTGGGGTCGAATTGACCTAGAGCAAAACGCACAAACCGCAAGCACACAGCTCAATGAATTTAACGTACGTATGCATCCTGTCACCACCCAGATCGAGATATAGAACACTTTCGTCTGTGGCGCAATTTCTCTTCTGCTCCTTGCCAGTCAATACCCATTTCCAAACACAGACACATTCTGATTTCTCACCCTAGACGACTTTTGCTTGTTCTTACACTTCATATAACTGCAATGATGTCGTATGTTCTCCTATGTTCTGTGTTCTCTCACTCGGTGTCTGGTTTTGAGATTTCGTCCTGATTAGCTGTGTGTCAGCCATTGGTGCTGATGCTGCCGAGAAATACTCTGCTTGGGGATTATAGCACAATTTGACTATCCGTGTTTCTGCTGGACAGATCTAGTTTTGGTTATCACACATAGAGTAAGGACGAATAATCATGTACAAACTGTGTTTTGTCGAGACACCCACTGGTTCCTCCCAGGTACACATCCTAGGAATAAAATGCTTGGGGAAAGCAGAGAAACTGACACAGACTTTTGCAAAGGCTTTGTCTCCTTTTAGATTTCCGCCCAAAGATAGGCAGTCCCAGTTTCTCTACATTCCCACATACCTAGTATTCTCGGTCCTTTTGATTTTAGCCATTCTGCTAGCTGTTAGTGCTCGGTTTAGTTTTCGAATGCTGTTGGTCATTTGGGTATCTTCTTTTATGAAGCGCCTTTTGAGATCTTTTCCTCATCAATAAGCTCGGTTCTCTGTAATTTTCTTTGTGAGTGTGTAAGTTCTTTCTGTATTTTGGATAAGGTCGTTGCCATATATGAGGTATTGCAAGTAATTATTCTTGGACTGTGGATTGTGTTTTCACTATGTATCTTATGATTACTTTTTAAATTTTACATATTTTGAGGGGGGGAGGGGCAGAGGGAGAGGGTGTGTCTTTTCACTTTTTAAATAGTGATTTATGATCAACGAAGGATTTAATACTTTATGAAATCCAGGTTTTTATACTTCTTTTCTAAGTTCTTTATGTTGATAGAGAAAGTGAGTAGGGGAGGGGGAGGGAGAGAGATTCCCAGGCAGGCTCCACACTGTCAGGATGGAGCCCAATGCCCCTGGGGCTCAAACCCGTGAAGTGTGAGATCATGACCTGAGCCAGAATCCAGTGCCGGACGCGGACCTGACCAAGCCATCCAGGCACCCTTCCACATACATTTTAGAATTAGTTGGTAACTTCCCCCCAAAATGCCTACTCCAATAGGAATCAGGGTAATATTGATTTGGTATTCCAACAAGATTGGATCTTCTCATCTATGAAGGTGCTGTATACACTTTTATATATATCTAGATCTCCTTTAATTTCTCTCAGCAATGGTTGTCTGGAGTCTTCCTTATATGTGTTCTTATGCATTTAATGATTGTGTGGATGTGAATCTCCATTATGTTTATTGAGTTTAATTTTTATTGTTTTTAAATTTCATTTTCTAAACGCTCACGGTTGGTATGAAGAAATACACTAGATTATCACACGAATGCTACCGAGGGATACTTTGGGTACGTTAGATGGCATTTTGAAAGTGAACCATGCGGGGTATCGGTGGCCCAGTTAGTTAAGCATCTGACTCTCTGGACTTTGGCTCAGGCCATGATCTCACGGCTAGTGATTCAAGCCCACACATCGGGTGCTGTGCTGACAGTGTGGAACCTGCTTGGGATTGTCTTGCTCTCCCTCTCTCTCTATCCCTTCCCTGCTCAATCTAGGAATAAATAAATAAACATTAAAAAAGTAAATAAGGCGTACAACTAAATGCACAGCAAAATCAAACTCCAGCTACCATCAAGACACAGCATTTCTTCCAGCTCACAACTTCCCTTGTGGCCCTTTGCAGTCCATCACTGTCTCCGCCTCAGCCACAGGCAACCACTGACCCTACAGGTGGGTTTGCCTTTTTTAACAACTCTAGGTAGGTGGAACGCTTTGGTGCCTACATTCCTTGGTGCAGCATGAGGATTCTGAAATCCATCCATATTACTGCGCGTATCGCCAGTTCGTGCTTTTTTTTTTTTTTAATTTTTTTTTTTCAACATTTTTTATTTATTTTTGGGACAGAGAGAGACAGAGCATGAACGGGGGAGGGGCAGAGAGAGAGGGAGACACAGAATCGGAAACAGGCTCCAGGCTCCGAGCCATCAGCCCTGAGCCTGACGCGGGGCTCGAACTCAGGGACCGCGAGATCGTGACCTGGCTGAAGTCGGACGCTTAACCGACTGCGCCACCCAGGCGCCCCAGTTCGTGCTTTTTTATCGCTAAGTAGTATTCCTCCGAACGGCTACATCCTGTCGATTTATACAGTCACCTACTAGTGACCTCTGTGTGGTCTCCAGGGTTTAGCCACTGTGAAGAAAGCGATGGGGAGTATTCATGTACAGATCGGTGTGTGGACATATTGTGTAAATACTTAGAAGGGAAATGGCTGTTCATGTGAATGGTCAGTGTTTAACTATGGTTCAGCCTCTCTACATGACTGGACCAGTTTTCATTCCCACAAGTGTTGGAAACTTCTAGTGACTTCACATCCTCACCACATATATTTCCGGTCTTCTTCATTTTAGCCCATGGCGATGGACGTGTAACGCTAACTCACGGTAGCATTAACTTGTGTTCCTCCTGATGATTGAGTATGTTCTGGAAAACTGACCTCCGTGCTTTGGAGCCAAAATATACCACAAAGACAGAGTCTGAGATAAGGAGGAACACTAAGAGCTTTCTTGCTTTCCCAGGCAAAGAGGACGACAGCAGGCTAAGGCCTTCAAAAACTGCCAGCTCCTGCCCCCTGGAGGAAGGGGTTGGGGGTCTTATCGGGAAAATCAAGGTGTGGCCAGTAGCGACAGGAACTGTGTACATGCTGCTACCCTCCTTCCTCATGTCCTGGGGTGTACCTGCTTCCTGATACAGAAGGCTAAGAAGGGAGGAGGGGAGCTTTGCAGAAGACAAGAAAAAGGTTACTACTTAGTTTCAAATCGAACCTGTGGAAACATCAGTGAAGCCATTTTCATTTTTCTTCAACTTTATGCCTTTAAGTGGTTTCCAGCGGAGCATCTTTTCAAGTGCTTTTTGGCCATGTGTATATCTTGTTTTGTGAGGTATTTCTTCTTCGAGACTTTTGACCAGGAGCGCCTGGGTGGCTCAGCTGGTTAAGTGTCCGACTGGTGAGTTTGGTTCTGGTCATGCTCCCACAGTTCCTGAGATCGAGCCCCACTTCAGGGTTTGTGCTCACTGTGTGGAGCCTGCTTGGGATTCTGTCTCCCTCTCTCTCTGACCCTTGCCTGCTTGCTCTCTATAGCCCTCTCAGAATAGATAAAAATAAACTTAAAAGACTCTTGACCAATTCTCTTCTTGCACTGTCTTATCACACAAAATACGTGTCAGAACAGTACACTGAACACTACACAGCATTACCTTGAGAAATTAATGAACTAAACACATGGAGAGGTAAAATTTGCTGTGGATTGGAAGACCTCAATATGGTTTACATGTCAGTTCTTCCCAAATTGATCTACAGATCTGATACAAGGCCAATCAAAATTCCAGCAGACATGCTAGTAAACATTTCTAAGCTGATCCAACACTTCATATGGAAATGGAAAGGATCTTGAATTATCAAAGTGATTTTAAAAAGAAGAAGAGTGGGGTATGACTCAAGTGCCTGTTCCAGAATGGCCATACACATCTTTTACGCAATTTCGGAGTGATGTATCCTATTATTATTCAGTTGTAAGAGTTTCTGTACATTCTCACTGAAGCTTGGAAGTTGCTCTACTCCCTTTGTACGTGAATTCCTTGTTCTAAAATTGGGCCAATATTTATATTACTTTTTATGTGGCGAGAGATATGGAAGACCAGAAAGCATTTAACTTACCAGAGAGGAAGACAGATCATCACTGGTCATTATGGAGAGGATGACCCTATGAGATTTAGTGAAGTTGCCTCCATTTCCCCAGCTGGCCAAGACATAGTGGGTAGTAGCCACAGATGCCAGCCGTTTCCTCTGGAGACCTTGGCAGTATTGACTGGTTGGAGCCACCATGGATCCCGGGTGTCAGTCGTGTCCTAAAAGGCTGAAATCTGGCTGAGGCTCCAGGGCTGTTGGGCCTAGGCAGGTCACCCAGCTGTTGGAAAACACACAGGCAGACCAGGACAATCACAGAGGTCATCGCCAAGCAGCTTTGGCCATTTCCTCCAAGGAACCCACCACCACTACACTTCTCATGACGTCCTGTTTCCAGACTGAGATCCCCAGGACAGTTGGGAGAATGTGTTATTCACCACTGTATTCGGGGTTCCTAGCACAGAGCCAAGCACTGAGGAGGCCCTCAGGGACTTCCTTTCACTGATCAAATACAAGTTGCTGCCAATCTCTGACCATCTCAACTCCATTCCAGTCACAAATGTCCAGTCAGGGGTCCCCTGCTTTCTCCCAAGACGTAGCGAATCCCCTCCCTCAGAGAGGAACATGCCCTACCCTCTCCATGTCCCAGGACACTGCCCTGTGGTGAGCTCTGATGAAGACGGGGTTCTCCTCGGGGATTCCTCTCAATGGCACACTCTGTCATTGGGAAGAGATGTCCTGGGCCTGGCCCCCACTCCAATCCTCTGCTCTGCCACAACACCCCAGGTTAGGAGAGCTACCACATTGTGTTTGCATTGTTCTCCCACTGCTTTGTCCTCCTTGGGAAATCGTATTGATTTCCAAGTTCTGAACACAGCCTCAGGAAAATGAAGCACTCAACTAATAGTCAAGAAAATCACTGGTCAACAGATATTATGTGTAAAGCCTTCCACATTCCTGACCGGAAATTCAGAAGAATATTATTAGTATTACGACTTCAGATGCAAGGGTCCCCTGCCCTGGCCCCTCCTCGCCTTAGGGCAAAATGATTTGTGGTAAGAGTGAACATCTCCAAATCTGATCCAAACGCCATTGATCCCTTCAAACCCACACTTCCTTGGAGGCCATCCACTGTCAGGGAAGCTCCAACGTCGAAGCTTGGGGACTGGGGCAGAGCCTCATGGTCACACCATCCTACCCTTAGAAACGGTGCTTCCCGGCAGTGCAAACCAACCCCCGTCTGTCCTGTGGGGCTCCCTGGCAGGTGCACTGTTCACTGTGGAGTGCGTTACACCCCCAGTCCTCACTGCTCTCCTCAGGCTGCTCCTTGCAGGGTTGGATGCTACTGTACACGTTCCTCAGTTTCTCCAGATTGTTCTGAGCTCAACTTGCCCGTATACTCAGGTCCTTGGGCAGCCACCGTTCCACCATTACCTTGTCCTTCTCTGGGTTATTCTCATGCTCCACACCTGCTGATTTTCTGTCTTCCATCAGCTCCCTCAGTTCTCTGTTTCCAGTGTGGGCTCAGCAGGGCTCCTGTAGGAGACAGACAGACAAGGGACCAAGTCAGGTCTCAGCCGCAGTCTCCACGACACGTTTAATAGGCACCTCAGTCCCTCGTGCTCTCAGAGAGACTGAGTGGCAAGGGACTTTGGAGAAGTTGAATAACAACCTATGTTACAGATGAGGAAACTGAGGCCCAGAGAGATGAGGAGATTTTCCCAAACTCCCTCATCGCTTGATGGCAGCACACACACCAACAGGTGTCGTGGCTGCAAGCTTCCCTTGGACTCTCCTATCACACCCTCCAGGAACCCACATCTGAATTTCAGAGGACACTGATCAAACATCAGTACCCCCCCGCCCCCCTGTTAAAACAAAAATGTCGCAAGGAACTTTCCTGGGACACTTCCTTGTCACACTTCTAGAGTCCTGTTGTTTATATTCATTTGATTTTCAAGCCTGGCTGGCACAATGGGCCCAAGGAACTCAACAATTAAGTAAAATTCATCACAGCAGATGGGGCGCCTGGGTGGCGCAGTCGGTTAAGCGTCCGACTTCAGCCAGGTCACGATCTCGCGGTCCGTGAGTTCGAGCCCCGCGTCAGGCTCTGGGCTGATGGCTCGGAGCCTGGAGCCTGTTTCCGATTCTGTGTCTCCCTCTCTCTCTGCCCCTCCCCCGTTCATGCTCTGTCTCTCTCTGTCCCAAAAATAAATAAAAAAACGTTAATAAAAAAAAAAAATTCATCACAGCAGAAATTAAAATGTATTGATGTGGTTATGTATAAGACACTGATCTCCTGGGCTGGAAAATTATCTTCCTAACAGCAGGCGCTCTGTCTGCCTTGTTCATCCCATCTCCGCAGCGCCTCCATTAAGAGCCTGCCAGGGAAAACGTTTAGTAAATACTTGTCAAGCAGATATATAACAGTTATTAGGAACAACTGCCTTTTACCGATCTCTAGTCCCAACCACATTTCCAAACAAACCCTATCCCAGATCTGTGACAAAGCAATAAAAGCACAGCATTAAAAAACCATTCCAGGATTCCAAAACCAGCTTTACCACACGTTACATACACTTTGGTGGATGATTTTATTATCTTTTAGAGCACCTTTTCCTCATGTAAAATAGAGAACGTATACTGTAAATAGAAGGCAGCATGAACCATTGGGGTGTTGGATGTGAAATGTGACATCATGCAGCAGACAGGGCTCCAGTCCTTGGGCACCAGCTGTGGGGCTGAAGATCACCTGCATCAGAGTCACTGTGGTGCTTGTTCAAATTCCATGGGGATAAGAAGCTGCATCTCAGACAAAAATTCCAAGGAGGTTCCCAGGTAAGGAAGAAGCCCATTAGTAAACAATGAGCATAGGATGCAGACTCTGAAAGCCCCAGTGCTCACCAGACTGATTCAGCTTTGAGATCAAGTCCCTCGTTCAAGATGGCTTTCAATGGGAAATGGGGACATTTCTGGGAAGTGGGTCCCGCTTCCGTGATCTGGGCTTTTAGCACCTCCACTGCCCTATAGTTTCCTCCTCTACTCCATTCACTGGGGGATGTCATCCCTCATGGAGGTCATTTCTTCATGATGACCTCTGTCCTTTTATTCTCTTCCTGGAGTAGGAGATGGCAGAGATCAGTTCTGGGACTCCAAAGATCTAGGGTCCTCCTAAGCCATCTGGGTATGTGGAAACAATCATGACAGATGGAAATCAGATCAGGGAAGAGGACTCCAGAGGAGGGAGATGGTGAAGGTGGCTCCTCATGGGAGAGAAAACCACAACAAGGTCACTGTCAGACCTGTTCAGGTGGGGGCAACATACTCATCAATTCTTCGAGCAGAGTAGCAGCCTCGTCCTCCAGACTTCTGATCTGCAGGACTGGGAGATAACAAATTATTGTTGTCAGAAACCACTGTTTTGTCATTTGTTAATATGCAGCAATGGGGAAGTCCGGATGCTTATTTCTAATCCGCTGAGCTTTGTAACGTTTTGAAACTTGTGTGCTAATCTCTATAAAGAAAAAAGTATGAAAAAACCACAGTAGCAATCTGTTCCTCACTTTCACATGACTGCTCCCAAGCCCTTGTAACATCAGGGACACTGTGAAGGGCATTTCAAGTGCTGAAGAAATGTATCTTTAATGTTGCCAAACTCTTTAATGTTGCCAAAGAAACATGGTAGAACCCTTAATTCCACATAACATTATTTGTAAATCTATCAAATTTCTCCATCTTCTATGGAAGAGTTTTTTTCTAGCTTCTTGTTCTCTTGAGCTACCAGACAAGGTTTTATAGCAAGAACCACTTACCCACACAGGCAAATCAATTCAAGGAGAGCAATGTAACAGCCACTGTATTATGTTCCCCCAAAGTCTTTTCAATGCAACCTCTCCTTTTGACTAGAAAGAAAGAAAAGATCTATTTTGTAAAGTCCTATTTTAATGAAAATGCAAACTTAAATGTCTCTGTTTTCCAATTTGTCTTTTGCTCAAGCTCAATCATGGAGGCCTAATTCCTCAGGTTGAGTTCACACTTGGCTCCAACCTGGGCCCTCTGTCAACAGAAGTCAGGGAATCGCAATCTCACACCTCTTTGGTGAACCAGCCTCTCACCCTCAAAACCCAGAAGAATTTGTGAACCCAAAAGACAGGAGCTCTCATGAAGTAAGAGTGATATATGTGCACTGGTCTTGGCTCAGATTATCTGAGAAAAAAGAGCAGTCATAAAACAGGAAATTTTTTATTCTCTTTGCTCTTTGAAGGAGAGCAAAAAGAAAATCATTCTCTTTGCTCTTTGAAGGAGAGCAAAGAGAAAATCATGTTGATTTCTGCTTTTCTGGGATGTCAGGTAAGTGAGGCCAGTGACTGTGAACTCATTTGAGGAAATCTCTGAATAGGGGTTAATTGTTGGCAAAATAAATGGTAGGTACAAATGCTATCCAGTATCAGCAAGAGAGAGGAACAAAAAATACTTGAAATTATAGAGAATAAGAATTCATAAATCTTCTGTGCAAGGCACTAGGGCAGGAATTAGAAAAATTAGGTATGTACAAATATATTTCTAAATTTTTTTTTAATGTTTATTTATTTTTGAGAGACAGAGAGACAGAGTGTAAGCAGGGGAGGGGCAGAGACAGAGGGAGAAGCAGAACCGGAAGCAGGTTCCAGGCTCCAAGCTGTCAGCACAGACCCCAATGCGGGGCTCAAAGCCAGGAAGCACAGGATCATCACCTGGACTGATGTCAGATGCTAAAACGACTGAGCCACCCAGGTGCCCCTGTAAATGTATTGCTAAACTGAGCAATTCCATTCACAGAAATATATACTGGAAAAATATACAAGGAAGCATGAAGATGATAGAGGTAGAGACAGAGATACAGAGATAGAGATGCCCTCCACAGCATTGTTTGTAAGAGCAATCACAGGAACCACCTACATCTCCATCAACTGCAGAACAGTTATTTATGATGCTGTATCTGAACCTGAAATGGTCTGCACTTGTCCAAAAGAACGAGGCAGACGATAAAACTGCTGACAGCAGAGGACCGAGCAGGGCTAATACGTGCTGAGTATTTACTCCCCGCCAGGCACTGGGCTCAGTGCTTCACCTGCACCTCTGCTGTAACACCGGGGACGACTCGTGTAGGAGAAACTCCCATTGGCCCCATTTTGAAATGAGACACTGAGCCACAGAAAAGAAAATTCAAGACACTCAGGCAAAGTCACACTGTAACTCAGCCAGGCTCGCTCCTACAGCTTGTGAGCCCAGAGTGCTCTCTTTCTTGACCTCTAGGTTAGGGATTTCCAGGGAGAAAGAACAAGGCCAGCCTCTGATGCCCTGAATGGCCCTGCTGACATCCCGGCCTGGCTGTTTTGTTCTCACGCTGGGAATAAACAGTCTCAGATACAGGATCTCAACCTCAAAGAGACTCTGAACCCTGAGACCATGAGACACAAGACGACTACCTGATTATTCCAAGCAGGCCCCACAAACACCAGGTCACCGTGCAAACTACAACGCCCCAAACACCCTCCTCTTTTCGTAAGGAAATGACTGCTGACTCTCACCGCAGTCAAGAAGGGCCAGTGCACACTACCAGTGCTCGAGGTAGAGCAGACCCTGCTTCCGTCCAGCCTCCCCGCCATCAACCAACCACAGCCCGAATCCTGTCATGGTGGTTCTTTCTACCACTCTCTTACTGAGACCGTGGGGTGTGATCTCTGTGGCTGCAATGATTATGTAAACCCCCACCTGTTTCATGGGATGTACGTTCCTGCTGATTTGGCTGAAGAGAAATCCGAAATTTCTCCTAAGGTTACGTTTCTCCTAAGATTATGCCAGGGGAGACAGGGAACAATTTTTCACTCGTGGTGTGGCAGATTTCCCCAAGGTCGATGTACCTCCTCAAGGTAAGAGTGCTCACTGTACTTGATATTCTCTTATCTCTGCTCCTTTCCTAATATGGGAAATTAACATTTACTAAGGGATAGAGAGTTACGATATATGGGCTTTCTCCTGTGTGGGATTTAATGAGAGCTGTCATCATCCTGAACTTGTAGGGAACTGAGGACAAGGACCACAAGGTAGCAGGGAAAGGTGGCTCTGGGCTTTGGGAGTCACAAATGGGCACACGCAAAAAGAACAATACGTGATTTTGGAAGACGTGTCAGCAAGAAATGTGGCCATAAAGGCCACTACGTATTTAATCCATGACCCACCAGTCGCTTTGCTCACAGAGTATCCCTGTTTATCTTGGCCATGATGAGTGTTTTAAGAACAGTCAGAGAATTGCATCAGAGCACATCCATCTGAAAAGGACACACATAAAATACTGCATTGCCAAATCAGACCCACCAAACCCACCAATCTTCTCTGGTATCAAGTTTGATGTACATTTTCGAGGATAAAATTAACTGTGTGAGGCACAAGCAAAGCAACAAGAAATCTCGGACAACCAACACTAACTGCAAGAAACTTCTTCCCACCTTAGGACGTGTTCTGGCCCCGAGTTAACATACGTGCTCTCTCAGTGCTGTATGAAGTCGTCACTTGTACCCAATGGATCTGGTTGAAGTCGATGAACCTGGTAGAAGTCATCTGCTAGGCTGATACATAACTGATGCGACAGTTTCCAGGAAACTAAGCTACATAAATCCACGGGCATATGTTTGAGTCCCTACAGGGTTCTGCTCACACGAGATCCCTCCCACTTACAGGCATGTCGTAGGTAAGGACTCTCCCTACAGTGTGTTTGCAAGAGGTTCCTCACTCGATGTTTATGCGGAAAGTTGACTGGGGGTACCTTTCTTTCTTTCCAGGCCAGCGTCACTGAAGGAACTGAGCAACTGCAAGGAACCCAGTTCCTGTTCTTCTGTCCAAATTGTCTGGGTGGAGTTTTTAGGCTGAGCTTATAAATCAGCAGGAATCCAATTTTCTTCCTCCAAGAAGAGATACAATGGTTTCTTCCAGCATTGCTCATTGGGCAGTGCAAGTTTGCAGAGAGAGAGAGAGAGAGCGAGCGAGCGAGAGATATCGCCAGGCATGTTACTTTAGCAATGCCATGGTCCTCCCACATTGTCCATCCCACTCATGACAATGCCTGGTTTAAGCGTCCTCTCTCCATTTCCCTTTATTACCTGCCTGACCTACATCCTTCCCCCAGTGAGGGAGCCAGCTCAGAGGGTCTGCTTAACCTAGACTAGAGGTGGGGCCAAGGAGAAGTGTGCCTGTGGCTAGAATGGGCTGCCTTCAGAGGGAGCCATAACGTGGCTACAAGCAGTTAGAAACCAGCCTAAAATACCGTTAGGAATAAGCAGGGCCAAACGCAATGGTATGGATTTTATGTTTCGTATTGATAGCAACTTTCTTGTACAAATACATTTAGACTTAACTCACGGGAGCAGGGCGTCAGACAAAATGAAAGAAAACTGTGTCAAGTGTGAAAAATACTAAGTTACCAAAGTTACATTGAGTTGTAGAATTGTTTTTTATCCTTTAGCCCTTCATTTCCACACTCAGAACCTAGAAAACTTTCTTCACTGCCCATGGAATTCAATGTGGACACAACAATTTAAACTATTAACCCAAACTTTCCATTTTTTTCCCCCATAAACCTTGTTGGATACCAGGTATTCAAATGCCCACTCCCATGTTCAGTGAGACTAGTGAGGGCGGTAAGTAATGTGGTATATCCAGGTAATATTCTGTTTCTTGGCCTACTTCTGTACTCCGCGTGTCAACTGTTCTCCGCCAAGGGGACCTCTGGCCACACACGGGAAACCCAACAAACTTAAAAGTGTAGGGTCTCTGCGTTGATCTTGAGGAATGTCAGTCCACATGTAAGATTCTCTCAGGGCTCAGAATGGCTCTGCATCTGCAAGGACAAAGGTGGTTGCCCCATCCTTTCCTCAGGGAGAGTACCTCCAGATTTCCTGATTCAGGCACCTTATGACGGCCAAGCACATACCACGATTTCCACGTTAGGCAAAATGTTTACAGATGTGTGAAATGCCTTCCATATGCTCCAATCCCTGTGTGCATGTTTCCTGAGTTCCTGTTGTGTGAGAGTCCCCTTTCCCCCAACCCACGGGGATGCTGTGGGAACCCAACCAAATCGCCCTGTGATTCTTTTTGTCTTTTCCATATAATCCCCTCCTTTCAGAGTGTTTTTCTTTTTCTTTTTTTTATTTTTTAATGGTTCTTATTTATTTTTTGAAAGAGAGAGCGGGCGCAGTGCAGAGAGGGAGACACATGATGCAAAGCAGGCTCCAGGCTCAGAGCTGTCAGCCCAGAGCAGGAGGTGGGTCTTACACTCAGGAACCCTGAGATCATGACCTGGGCCAAAGTCGGACGCTCAACCACTCAGCTACCCAGGCAGCCCTGGAGTGATGTTCTTTTTTCTTTTTTTTCCCCAAAGACACCTCTGAGTAGCACTGGCCTTAGGCCCCTGTGAGCTCCCTTGTACCTGCTGGCAGGAAATGGGGAGGTCAGGCAATGGTTGACCACTGCAGCCCCACTTCCCTCCCCTCCTGCAGAGAAAGCACTGAGGCCATCACTAAGAAATGCGAACCCGTGGGGCGCCTAGAAGGCTCCGTCGGTGAAGCATCAAGACTGCAAGCACCCCAAGCATCTGACTTGGGCTCAAGCTCATAACCCAACTCAGGTCAGGTCCTGAGCTCCCACTTCCAGTCCTGGCGCCTCATGTGTGGCAAGAGCTCAGAGCCCTCCCGCCTTTTTTCTTAAAAAGGCAAAACCCTAAAAGGCCTTTGCATCAGGATCAGGGTGACAGGAATGGGAATTACTTGGGAACAGTTGGAACTCCCCAAGGGACATTGCTCCCACCGCCAAACCTGGGGAACAACCCACCACACACGAGACGAATACCAAAGATAGCACAAGTAAAGAACTGCCTACAAGAGTAGCATCTTACTCCGCTGTGTAAAAGACATCCTGAAGTAAGAAAGGAAAGAAGAAGAACAAGGCAATGAAGCACTCAGACACATCTGCCTTTAAAAGACCGCTGATCAGGGGAGAGCGCGAACGCAGTCCCCCACTACCACAAATTATGCAGTCGAGTTTCCCACATTTGGGGAAATCGCAGGGGTCAGCACATCCCGAGTGCAATGGATAAGCCTCGCCCTGGGAAAACCACCTTCCTGATCATGGTGTCTCCCCTGCCAGGTAAGTATGACTTCCTCCCCCTCCGCCCCAACCCAGCCTCACACGCACCACACTGTACACACACGGTCACTGGCCTCCCCGCACCCCAAAACCCTCCGCACCCACTCCCGTCTCAACCATCCTCACCCCCACACACGTCGTCCTCAGACAAGCCGAGCCACAGCTCGGGCGCTTCCACAGCCCGGGGAATTCTACCGCCCGCTAGAATCCTACCGCGCCCACCGCGGCCTCATTTACATAAGGCCACGCCCCGGTCAGGACGCAACGGCCCCGCCTCACTCTCCGCCCCTCCCCGCGCCACCGGGCTCCACGCGCAGGCGGTCTCCCTGCCCCCAGCTCTGCTCCCGCCGGGATCTCAGCGCTAGGGCTTCTCCTCTTCTTCCCGCCCCCCGCCTCCTTCCTCTCCTTGCGGGTCTCCTCCGTCTTCTCCCCTCCACACTGATTTGCTTCCCGTTCGTCTTCCCTCTCCATGCAGCTCCCGCAACGCCCCCTGCGCCCGTCGTGGCGCCCACGCGGCGGTCAGCACCCGGCCGACTGCGCCCGCCTGAGAGGAACACGAGGGAGGACGTCCCCCAGCCGGAGAAGCGCCCACACACCTCTCTCGCTCTCGCTCTCTGTCGCTCTCTCTCTCTCTCTCTCTCTCTGCCCAGAGCCCGGTTTGAAGGAGACACAGTGCGATGGCTCCACCTGAGGGGCTCAGCCGCCAAGCCAGTCCCCCCGCACCAGGGCTGGACACCAGCGCGGGGCTACCGAACGTCTGGCAGCTCTGGGCGCGCGAACCCATACCTGTCGTTTGAGAACTGCCGCGTGCCTGCTGCTTTACAGGTGCGTTCGCGGGGCGGGGCGGGGCCGCGGCGCCCCCTGGTGGAAGCCCCGGGGGGGGGGCGCACCAGGATCCCCGGGTTGAGGCGGGGGCGGGTCCACGGAAACCTGCCTTGAGCTCACTTAGACCCTCCCCCGACTGCCAGAGGTCACAGCAGGGGTTAGTGGGGGCCGGGGCGCCCCACTCTGCCTCTGCCGTCCCTTCCTCCCCCCCTGCGCGCTTCCCCTTGGAGGAGATTTCCGCCAGCAAAGTCCCCCTTCCGTGGGGAAAAGCCAGGTCTGGAAAACCAAGCAGCACCTACTCGGAAGAGACTAGTCCTGGGGCAATTTCCTGGTCCTGTCCCTCGCGTTCTGGTTTCTGATTTGCCTTTGTCTCCCTTGGGCCTTGACGTGTGCTTGACTTTTACTAGACTGCTGAAATTAGAAGAGACTGGGGGGGGGGGGGGGGGACGGGCGTCCTACATTAGTTGTCACCTGAGTCAATAGTGTGGTGGTCCGCGGAATGATGCCCCCTGCCTGGGAGGACCCCAGCCTCATCCCGGATCCTGTGAAAATGATCCATCACACAGCAAAGGGGCCTCTGCGAAGGTGCTTAGGTCAAGGACCCTGAGATGGGGAGATCGTCCTGGAATATCCGGGTGGCCCCCTGGAATTACAGGGGTGCCTTCAACCTGGAGGAGGCAGAGGAGGAGATGTCTCCCTGCTGTAGCTGGTGGTGCGGAAGATGGAGACAGAGGAAACCAGGGCGGGTAGGACACAGGCGCTCCCTTGCCAAAACCTCCCGCCTGCACTGTAGTGAGGTTTCCCTGGATTAAATTGCTCAGTCTCCCTGAGCCTCCAGAAGGGGCGGTGGCCCTGTTGACATCTCCATCTGAGTCTGGTGAGATCCTTTTTGGGACTTTTCACCCACAGAACTGTCAGGTAACAAACGTGCGTCCTTTTAAGCCTCTAAGTTGGCGGTGAGTCGGTACCCCGGCGACCCACAACCCATGTCAGGTGTCTGGCTCTTCACGTCAGCGGTAGTTAGATCTGCGGGATGGAATCAATTCTGTATAAATGCTGCAGGTCGTGAGTCTTAGGTGGTGAGGCCAAGCGCTGTTTTTCCACGGTGAAGTGTTAGGTTAGGTACCTGCTGATGTGAGGTGCGCCGGGAGTGAAAGGTTCAGAAAGAATTCTCGGGGCACCTGGGTGGCTCTGTGGCTTTAGCATCTGACTCTTCTTCTTGGCTCAGGTCCTGATCTCACAGGTTTGTGAGATTGAGCCCAGAGTCAGGCTTTGTGCTGACAGCAGGGAGACTGTTGGGGATTTTCTCTCTCTTTCTCCCTGTATTTCTCTCAAAATAAATAAACTAAAAAAAAAAAAAAAACCAAAAAACAAAGACTTCGTGAGACGTTCTCGGTGCAAAAAGGTGTTTATAAAAAGCATGAGGACAGGACAGGGGGACAGGAATAGCTGCACTGGGATTGTGAGGTGTGACTGGTTATAAAGTTTTAATTTGGGGGTGGGGGAGGATGGGGGCGTAGAGCCAAATGAAGTTTCCGTCAGGAGTTCCCTGGAGGTCTGGTTAGCCTCAAGCTGAGGTTGGTTTTTTTTGTCCAGCAGAGCATTAACATTAAGGCAGTTGTGAGTTCCTTGAGGCGGTCCTGTGTCAGCTATTGACCAGTGGGCTGCAAGGTGTAAGGAAATTGAATTGCATCTACATTTCTTTTGCCTTTTTTCACCTCATCATCCGCCATCCTTTTTCTTTCCCTTCTTTTCTGTAACATTCAAAGTCTGTTCCCTGCACACAGGCTCAGCACGTTCTTATGCAAAGTGGAAGCCACTGGTGGTCACACAGATTGGTTGTTCACTTTTCAAGAGTGGGCTGTGCTCCTTTCCCAAGGAGGGCAAGGACATAACTTACAAAAGGAAAAATACGGGAGAACCCCCTCCTCTCACAGCTGCGTTTCTGTTGCGCGAGTTCTCTTAAGGCACAGAGCTACTTTTCAGCATGTCACAGAGAGCGAACATGCAAGCGTGGCGTTTACGGCTCTCCCCCAAAAGTGATCGGTGACTGGATCCCGAGCAGACCTGAGCTTTATAGGGTGTCATAGGCTGTTGCTTTCGTAAATGTCACGGACATAAAACGAACTTTGTGGAAGCCCCGAGTTCTCATGAGTACTGATTCTGCGACCAGGCCCGGCAGCACAGGGACGGGGGAGGAATTGTCCGGATCCTGGAATAATCACGGGGCAGCACAGCCTCGCTCTGGGCTTCTGTGTCCTACTTGTTTACAGACTTGTCGTCCGTTCTGAGGATTGGGCCAGCGAGTTGCTCTGTTGACAGCCAAAGGCACTCATGGAAAGACTTAAACAACCAAGTGTGACAGCACACGTGGGGTCACTCCGTCTACCAGGAAAGCAGGACCCGTGTCTGCCTCAGGTGTGAGTCTTTGGATGGATCTATTTGTTACTGGAGGTGGTGGGGAGGATGGTGTTTGAGGGTTTTGTGGTTGCTGCTGTCTGTGTTGTTGAACTCCTTCTAGGAGATCATTGTGGAGCGATAGCTTTGTGTTAGTTCCTGGAAGGACATGACTAAGGACACTTGCCGAGGAATAGTTGCGGATCTGGGTGTCACATTTGTGGAAGGACTTCTACGCTTTGCAGTTAAAGATGCTCCCTTAAAGGAAACCAACTTTATTCATACCTTTGGGTCAATGTTAGAGAGCAATATGTTGAAATTGGTCTGCAGCCCACTTGCATCAGAATCACCTGGGTTTGATGTAAGAAATGCAGATTCTGGGGCCTCACACCAACTACATCTCTTGGGGTTAGAGCCCAGGTGGTAGCTTCTGTGACCTCCATTGCTGACTCTAAGGCTTTCCCAACCTAAGAACCACTCTCTTTTAGTTTTAGATTGGGGATTCTTACACAATGATCAAAGAAGCCCAAACTTTTTCCTTTACTCCGAAGACTTTAAACACTGGACCGTGACCTTCTTGTGGAGACTGTGACTTTGCTCCTCTCGCACACTCAGCCTAGAGACGGTGCCCAGATCAGAAATAAAGCAGGTAAAGAAAAATGTTTGATTTCTTTATACACGTTTTACTTTCATAGCCACCAAAAAGACTGTGTTTCATTTCCTCTAACAGACTCTGTCCACCAGTTATGTTGCCCAAAACATATCGCTATATAGCAACATAGAGAAGTATCTATGGTACATTTATACAGAAGGACACGCATTCTAAAGCACTGCGAAGACACGGACGAGGCTTTCACACAACTGGGGGCCTCTCAGGTGCCACTTAAGTATGATCACTGGGTTATCTTACAGAGGACTCTCCATGGGCTTGGTCTGGCCACGAGTCCCAGGTCCCCAGAGAGGACTTAGTTAAAAGGGGCAAGCGTAACTAGGCCGCGGTCATCGCCACACTTTGGAGGCCATAAACGGAAATAGGAGGTGCCAGGCTAAGCGGGACATTGCACGTGGGAAGCCACCACTTTTGCCACGTGGATTCAAAGCACTCGGGTGCTGCAGTGTAGACGGACGCCCAGCCCACGCTGGCCGGGTTGAGCTGGCCCCGAGGAAGCGTACATCTGGGAGTAGTGCCGGCTGAGCCCCACTGTCCCTCAGGGCACCGCTGTCACTCGTGTGCTTTAGAACTGCTGAGGAGCTCCCGTGTGGGGACCACGCGTCCCATCCGTAGGGAGCAGGGTCCTGTTTCCCCTGGGTGACCACGTGAGGACGGGCACTGAAGCGAGAAGTGGCCGTTGCGAGTTCCCAGGCCAGTGTGGCGTTTAGAAGCAGGGTCACAAGGCCCTGTACAAACCGTGCCTGTTCTGGGCTGCAGGGCCGGGCCGAGGGCACCCTGGCTGATGGTGCTCTGATGATGCTCTGGATGGTGCTCTTTAACCACGGGACAGGCCCTCTGCCTTCTGCCCTCCTGCACCGAAGCGCTGTGGGCCTGGTGTGGGCGTCCTCGAGGCCACCCGCTCCTCCCACTTCGTCCTCCTCAAGTGGCCTCATCGGCCAATAAGGCCACAGGCTCCTCTTTAAAAAACAATGCCCTTAGCACTGGTGCAGTGCTTTTTAAGTACAAACGTTGAGGGTTTCCTTCTCCCAGTGTTTCACCCTGACTGTGGCTATTTTCTGTATTCCGTAAAAGTCTGTATTCAGAATCCTTTTCCTACATTGATTCTAAACTCTAGGAGCCACACCAAGACAGACCCACAGGAACTGGATTTCTTCTCCTGCCCGAAACCAGAAAGCAACTACAAACCTCACAAGGAGAGGGAATGCAGATTTCCGAGACCCTGGGCATCAGGGTTCGAGGACGGCGATCCCGGACACTTGGAAACACACAGGCGAGCCGAGCCCTACCGTGGCTCCAGTGTGCTGCCCCGAGAGACTTTCCAAGCAAGGAACCGGGAGAGGAGACTGAAGAGGAGCCCAGTGGACCTCGTGGGGTCGAGGACACGGAGCTGAGAGTCCACAGGAAGGTGTACAAGGGAGGACAGAGCTGCGGAAAGCCAACTAAGGAGAACTGCTGGGGCGCCCAAAGGGTGCAGCACAGTCCTGCTCTGTGCCTCCCTGGGAGCCAACTCCAGCAAGTCGGGGGCAAACCTGTGAGAAGATTAGAGGCAATAGGCCCCGGTTCTCACAAAGGGGAAAGAATTGCTCATGAGGAGAGAGATCAATCCTTTGAACAGAGCCCAGAGCTGACCCAGATGTGAGAACCACCAGAGAAGGACATGAACACATGTATTCTAATCACAGGTGTGCCTGGGAAGCTCACTCAGTTGGGCTTCTGACTTCTACTCAGGTCATGATCTGGAGGTCTGTGAGTTCAAGCCTGACGACAGGCTCTGTGCTGACAGCTCAGAGCTGGGAGCCTGCTTCGGATCCTGTGTCTCCCTCTCTATCTGCCCCCATCCTGTGCGTGCATATGCGCTCTCTCTCGCTCTCTCTCTCTCTCAAAAATAATCATTAAAAATGTGTTTTAAGTGATCATATTCCATCAGTTGAAAATGTTAAATAGATAATGGAAAACATAGAAAAGACCCTCTGTATCTTTAAGAGATGAAAATCATGGGGGTATCTGGGTGACTCAGTAGGTTACGTGTCCAAGTCTTGATTTGGCTCAGGTCATGATCTCATGGTTTCTTCATTGAGCCCCACAACAGGCTCTGCGCTGACAACTTGAGTCTGCTTTGACTTCCCTCTCTCCCTCTCTATTTTTCCCCAACCCCCCCCCCCCACTTGCAGGTTCTCTCTCTCTCTCTCAAAATAAATAATTTTTTTTAAAAGGAACTCTTAAAAAAACAGAGAGACATGAACACTACGATGTCGGAAAGGAAATGTAGTGTAAGGGATTGGAACAATTAGAAAATTCAGAGGAATGTCTATACTACCTAAAGCAATCTACACATTCAATGCAATCCCCATCAAAATACCACCAGCCATGGGGCACCTGGGTGGCTCGGTCGGTTGAGCATCCGACTTCGACTCAGGTTGTGATCTCGCAGTCCGTGAGTTCGAGCCCCGCGTCGGGCCCTGTGCTGACAGCTCGGAGCCTGGAGCCTGCTTCGGATTCTGTGTCTCCCTGTCTCTCTGCCCCTCCCCCGCTCATGCTCTGTCTCTCTCACTCTCAAAATGAGTAAATGTTAAAGAAAATAAATAAACAAAAAAATACCACCAGCCTTTGTCACAGAGCTACAACCAACAATGCTAAAATGTGTATGTAACCGCCAAAGCGCTTGAAGAGCTAACTCCATCCCGGAAAAGAAAAGCAAAACTGGGGGCGTCACGATTCCAGATTGCGAGCTCTATTACAAAGCTGTGGTCATCAAGTCAAGGTGGTAGTGGCACAAACACACACACACACATAGACCAATGGCACAGAATAGAAAGCCCAGAAACGGACCCACAACGATATGGTCAACTCCTCTTCGACAAAGCAGGATGAATATCCAATGGAAAAAAGACAGTCTCTTCAACCAACGGTGTTGGGAAAACCGGACAGCAACATGCAGAAGAGCGAAGCTGGACCAATCTCTTGCTTGACACAGAAAGATAAATTCAAAATGGAAGAAAGACCTCAATGTAAGACAGGAAACCATCAGAACCCTAGAGGAGGACACAGGCAACAACCTGTTTGACATCGGCCAGAACAACTTCTTCCTGGACACGTCGCCAGAGGCAAGGCAAACAAAAGCAAAGATGAACTCCTGGCACTTCATCAAGATAAAAAGCCTCTGCACAGTGAAGGACACGATCGATGAAACTAACAGGCAGCCTACGGAATGGAAGAAGAGGTTTGAAAATGGCGAATCCGATAAAGGGTTAGTATCCAAAATCCATAAAGAACTTCCCAAACTCAACACCCAAAAGCCAGAAGAGCCAGTGAAGTATGGACAGAAGACATGAACAGACAGTATTCCAAAGCAGACATCCAGCTGGCTAACAGACACGTGAAAAGATGTTCAACATCACTCATCATCAGGGAAATACAAATCAAAACCATGCTGAGATACCACCACACATCTGTCAGAATGGGTAACATTAACAACACAAGAAGCAACAGGTGTTGGTGAGGATACAGAGAAAGGGGACCCCTCTGGCACTGCTGGTGGGAATGCAAACTGGTGCAGCCAGTCTGGAGAACAGTATGGAAGTTGCTCAGAAAGTTGACAGTGGAGGTACCCGATGATCCAGCAGTGGCACTACTGGATATTTACCCAAAGGATACAAAAGTACTGATTTGAAGGAGCACATGCACCCCGATGTTTATATATAGCCGCGTTATCAACAATAGCCAAACTATGGAGAGAGCCCAAATGTCCATGGATTGATGAATGGATAAGGAAGATGTGGTACATATATACAATCAAGTATTACTCAGCCCTCAGAAAGAATGAACTCTTGTCATTTGCAACACTGGGGATAGAACAAGAGTGTATTATTATGCTAAGTGAAGGAGGTCAGTCAAAGCAAAACAAACACCCTAGGATTTCACCGGTATGTGGACTTGAAGAAAGAAAACAGATGAACTTTTTTGGGGGTGGGGGAGAGAGGGAAACAAATCATAAGAGACCCTTAGAGCTAGAGAACAAACTGAGGCTTGATGGAGGGAGGGGATGGGCTAGACAGGTGATGGGTACTAAGGAGGGCACTTGTTATCATGAGCACTGGCTGTTGTATGTAAGTGATGAGTCACTGAATTCTACTCCTGAGACCCAGATTGCACTGTATGTTAACTACAAGAATTTAGATAAAAATTGGAAAAGGAAAAAACAAAACTAAAAGCAGAGGGAAAGATTTTGATAGAACTGAATCTCTAGATCCCTTTGAGGAGTGTGGCCATATTAACTACATTCAGTCTTATGATACGTGAATACTGGAGGGGTTTTCCCCTTAGGTCTTCTTTAATTTCTTACAACAATGGTTTATACCTTTCAGTGCACAAGTCTTGCTTCTCCTGGAATAAATGTATTCCTAAATAGTTTCTTGTTTTGGGTGCAATTGTAACTGGAATTGTTTTCTCCATTTTGTTTTCAGATTGTTCATTGCCAGTGCATAGAAGCACACCCGATCTTTGTATATGTTGTACCCTGCAGCTTTCCAGAATTAGTTCATTGACTCTGGTATTTGTGTGTGTGGATTATTTGAGAGTTTTCAACACATAGGACCATGTCATCAGCACATAGAGACACAAGACGACCCTTGAACCCGGCGGGGTTAAGGGTGCTGACTCCCAAGGTCAGAACTCTGTGTATACCTCCTGACTCCTCCCAAACTTAACTACTAACAGCCAACTGTTTACTGGAAGCCTTAGCGATAACGTAGTCGACCCACCTATATTTTGCAAGTGATACGTATCATACACTGGATACTTCCAGTGAAGCAAGCTAGAGAAAAGAAAATGTTACTAAGCAAATTCTAAAGAAGACAGGGTGCCTGGGTGGCTCAGTCAGTTAAGTGTCAGACTCTTGATTTCGGCTCAGGTCATGGTTCATGAGTTTGAACCCCGTGTCGGGCTCCACGCTGACAAGGGCCGCTGAGCCTGCTTGGGATTCTCTCTCTTCCTCTCCCTGCCCTTCCCTAGCTTGCGCTCTCTGTCTCTCTGTCTCTCTGTCTCTCTGTCAAAATAAGCAACTCAAACTTAAAAAAAAAAAAAGATAAGCTGGAAAGGAGAACTTAACCAGAAAGTGATAAAGGTCAAAATGGAGGTATTTAAGGCTACAACTGGGTCCTCTTTCAGTGATATGGAACACTTTTTCATATATTTATGAGTCATTTACTTGTCTTCTTTGACAAAATGTCTTCTCATGTCTTTTACTGACTTTAAAAACCCTGCTGTTTCTTTTTTTGGAGTTGGAAGAGTTCTTTGGCTCTTGTGAATACTATTCCTTCATTCCTACAGTTCAATCTGAGGCTGTTTTCTCCTGTCTGTGGCTTGTCTTTTCGTTTCCTTATTGTTGTCTTTTGATGCAAAAGCGTTTTTTTTTTTTCCTTACACTGTTTTTTAATAAATGTTTATTTATTTTTGGGACAGGGAGAGAAAGCACACCCACAAGAGTGGGGGAATAGCAGAAAGAGAGGGAGACGGAAGATCCAAAGCAGGCTGTGCCCTGAGAGGGGAGAGCTGGACGAGGGGCTTGATCCCACCAGCTGGGAGATCATGACCTGAGCCACAGTCAGACACTTAACTGACTGAGCCACCCAGGCTCCCCACAAAAGGGTTCTTAATTTTAAGCAACTTCAATTTCTTAATTTTTTTCCTTTATGTACTGTCCTTTTGCTGTGGTGTCTTAGAACTTTTTGCTTAATGCAAATTTATGACAATTTTCTCCAAAATTCCTCTTGAAATTTCATTTTATCTCTTTTATTTAGGGTTGTGATCCATTTTGCATTAACTGCTGTATACCGTGTTGCTGAGAGAAAATCTGTCTAAAGGCCTAATACTTAAGGGAAATCATGGTCGACTTCTTTCTAAGTCAGCATAATGGTGGATAAACTTTGTTCCAACCTGAAGGGTGATTTTTGGCCCGCCAGGCACGCAGTGAGGAGAAGCATTTGTCATTAGCATTTCAATCAATGCTCCTACTCCCTGCTTCCTTGATGTGAAAACTCGTGATTCCTGTGTGTCTATGTTGATCTATAATCTTTTTGAACTTTTTGTGTTGTCTCTCCCGATCGTATGGGGGCCCCCAAAATGGGGCGAGGATTGTGTGGAAGCGGCAGAGCGGGTGTGAGAAGGTTCTTCACCTGAGGCAGGACAAAGGGGATGGAAGTTGACTGAATACACTGCAGGGAACAGAGGGCAGGTCAGCACAGCAGAGACTGTCTGCAAGGAGGCAGTGGGGGGAAGGGGTAGGGCAAGAGGCACAGCCCCATGTGGGATTTTCCCTCTTTTGGTAACCTTGCCTGTAAGTGGCCCGTTGGTTAGTGAAGGCCTGTGGATATTTTGAGGCGGGTCCCTGCATTCAGCCAGGTGGTCACTGTGGGCCCTTCTGCCTTGATGAAGTTTCCACTGCTCAAGCCTGTTGTCTGAAAGTGGCCTCGGCATTTTTCAGGAATGGACTTGTGACCTTGATTTGTGGCTCTCTATGTAAAGCATAGGTAACCCTGTAAAAAGTGTTCATTCTCCGGAGCACTTTCTTCCCCCTGAGGATGGGGTTCCCCGGGCAGCTATCCTAATCCGGGTTTGAGTCAAACTCTGTCTTCTTCTTATATTAGAGTTCTTTCTGGTCATTTGGTGTCGATAGTGTGATTTCAAGTAAAGTGCCACGGGGAGGCTTTGTCCTGATAGCTGTAAGAGAATTTAGCGGTAAGTTATGTTTAAGAGTTCATCTCCAGGCCAGGAAACGGAGACTTCATACCTCTGCACCTGTCAGTGATGGGCTAAATGCCCTGGGGTGGGGGAGATGAGTGAGGTTTGGTGGCCGTACACCCCGTGTACTTTCAATCTTGCAACACTGGGTAGCAAGCGGTCCTCCTCCAAGATGTCCCTAGAAACGAAAACACACCAAAAGCAGGAGAGGATTCCACACAAAGGATAAAGGGGGACCAGCAGGGACTCAGGAAACATATGCCTGAGGGATTAGAGCAGATGGAAGGCATTTCACAGACTTGTAAACATTTTTCCCAAAAAGAAAATAGTGGTGTGTGTGTGTGCGTGTGTGTGTGTGTGTGCGCGTGCGTGCGTGTTGTCTTGGAAATCATAAGGTGTTTAGATCAGGAACGTGTTGTTACTCCCCCTAAGGAAAGGATAGGGAAATTATCTTGGGCCTTGCAGATCAAGACCCATTCTGAACCCTGAGAGAATCCTAAATGTTGCCTGACATTCTCCAAGATCAGTGCAGAGTCCCTATACCTTGAAGATTTGTTGAGGGGGCACATGGGTGGCTCAGTTGGTTGAGCATCTGACTTCGACTCACGTCATGATCTCACAGTTCATGAGTTCGAGCCCCACATCAGGCTCGCTGCTGTCAGCCTGTCAGATCCTCTGTCCCCTTCTCTTTGCCCCTCCCCTGCTCGTGCTGTCTCCAAAGAATTAAAAAAACAAAAAGATTTGTTGTGTTTTGTATGTGCGGCCCGAGGTACAGTAGCAGACAAAAGTTGACATGCAGAGTACAGAAGTAGACCAAGAAACAGAATATGACCTGGATATACCACATTACTTACCACCCTCACTAGTCTCACTGAACATGGGAGTGGGCATTGCAAATACCTGGTATTTAAGGCAGGTTATGGGAAAACACTGAAGGTATGGGCTAACAGTTCAAATTATTATGTCCTTGGATTATATTCGTTCGAAACTGAGGACTCTGCTGAAAAGTTTTCTTGGCTCTGCAGGTGGAAAGGAGACACTCAGGGGGAATGAAATTATACAACTCATTATAATTTGTTTAATGTTTATTGCTTTATTTAGAGAGAGCATGAGAGCAAGCAAGTGGGAGAAGGGCAGAGAGAGAGACAGAGACAGGGAGAGAGAATCCTAAGCAGTCTCTGAGCTGTCAGCACAGAGCCTAATGTAGTGCTTGATCTCACGAACCATGAGATGATGACCTGAGCCAAGACCAAGAGTCAAATACTCAACCGACTGAGCCACCCAGGCGCCCCTCAATCTAACTTTGATAAATATCTTTCACACTTCACATAGGTTTTCTGTCATTTTCTGTGATGCCATGGTCCCTTGCCGACGTCTAAACATATTTGCACCAAGAGGTTGATATCAAAATAAAATACAGGGGCACCTGGGTGGCTTAGTAGATTGAGTGTCCCACTCTTCATTTGGGCTCAGGTCATGATCCCATGGTCATGGATTGAGCCCCATGTCAGGCTCCACATTGAGTGTGGAGTCTGCTTAAGATTCTCTCTCTCCCTCTGCCCCTCTCCCCTACCTGCAGGCACTCTCTCTCTCTCTCTCTCTCTCTCTCTCTCTCTCTCTCTCAAAAGAAAAAAACAAATGCACACACAAAAATATGAAACCTGTATGACTAAATTTGACAGTACTTATTCATAATGGTACTTTAGGCTGGTTTACTACTACATGTAGCTAAATTATGGCTGACTCTGAAGGCAGCCCCATTCTAGCCGGGTGCACACTACTCCTTGGCCTCACCTCTAGGTTAAGCAGTACCTCTGAACTGGCACCATCACTGGGGGAAGGATGTTCGTCCAACAGGTAATAAAAGGAATGGGACAGGGTAGTAAAAAGAAAACATGCTCCTAAGTGGGTTGATTCCACAGAGGACCATGTGCTTTCTCAGGATAATATACATATTATTGAACAATGAAATCTGGCACTGACTAATGAGCAATGCTAGGAGATATCACTCTACCTTTGCTCAGAGAAAGAAACTTGAATTCCTGCTGATGTATAAGCTGTGCCTAAAAACCCCACCTAGACACTTTCTTAAAAATGTTTATTTATTGAGTGGGGTGTTCTAATCCCCCACTAGTGTCGTATTACTGTTTATTACTCCTTTTAGCTCTGTTAGTTTTTGCTTTGTATATTTAGGCACTTAGATATTGGAGGCATAAATATTTACAGTTGGCATACAAAATGTTTATTTATTTTGGTATAGAGAGAGGGGGGCAGAGAGAGAAGGAGAGAGAATCCCAAAAAGGCTCTGCACTGTCAGGGCGGGGCCCAACACAGGGCTGGATCCCATGATCCATGAGATGATGACCTGAGCCAAAATCAAGAGCAAGAGGCCTAACCAGCTGAGCCACCCAGGAGCCCCTCCACCTAGACAATCGGGGACTAGAAGAGAAACTGTGTTCCTTTAACTTGTTATTATCTCCTTTGGTGAGGCAGGCCTGGAAAAAGAAACATGCCCCAGTCAAGTTTCCTTGTAAACATCTGGTGAGAAACCTGTTGACAAAGATACTAATGGTGGTTCCTATTGGGAGAGTTCTTCCCTATGGCATGCTGAGAGCAGGATGTATGGGGTGTGTGGAGAACTCTTCAGGGAATCAAACTGAGACTCTGTGGATTTGTGAGGCCTCGTTCCTTGCAACCTGTCACATCAGTTATGTACATATCAGCACAGGAGATGGCCCTAAACAGCTTCATGCTGTATAAGTGACGACCTCGTACACCAGACACCACACGTGGTCGACTCAGGCCAGAACACGTCCTAATGTGGGAAAAAGGTTCTCGCAGATAGTGTTACTGGCCTCACACTTGCTGTTGCATTGCTTGTGCCTCCCAAGTTTATCCTCAAAACTGTGAGTAAAACTTCATAGGACGTAAAGCGTACCATCTTGGTGGGCTGACGATGCAGTGGCCTTTATGGCCAAACATGTTGGTAACATGGCTTTCATGACACGTGGGTAGAACTAAGCAAGCAGATAAGAAGTCCAACAAAGCAATTGTATCTTGAAAACATACGGCCACTTTTGAATACCTACAGGACCATACATAGAAACCCAGCCTGTGTCGCCTGGGCACAACCTTGTATTCTTCACAATGTACATTCACGGTCTCTAGGATGCAGGCCTGCCCCTGTGCGCACACACACACACACACGCACGCGTGCACACATACACACACACACACACACACACACACGCGCGCGCGCGCGCGCGCGCATCCATCTGCCCAGACTTGCAAGCAAATCAGGTAGCAGTCCTAGAGTATCAGGTCCTAGAGTCTGTGAGCAACAGAAGCCTAAACAGCAGCCACTGTCAAGCCTCATCCACAGGAGACAGGCCCCTTTACATGGGTTCCTTGGCTGCCACTCCCATCGGAATGATGCTCCCCCACACCTCTCCCCGCCCATCCCACCCTCCTGGCCAATGGCCTGCTGGCCTACCAGGCAGGAAGTGATGTCATTACCCTCTAGGTTCAGGCCCAGTGTGGATTCTAAGGCCTCAGGCCTTGGATGCTCCCTGGTTATGAGAGCGGTGTAGAAAAATAGCTCTTGAAAATGAAAACGTCAATAGTAGGAATAAGAACAACAACAAAAAGATTTGCCAAATATATGCCACGGATATATTCTAGAAGTCAGCAAAAACTTTAAGGGAACAAAATGAAGAAAGACCCCGAAGGTGTGTCTGGTAAGCACAGATACAAGGAGTGGGATGCCTGGGGGAAAAAGAGATGTCATGTGAATCTCTCACTCGCTGGGGTGGGGGTGGGGGGAAGGAGTGGAGACCAGCACCCCACAGTGTCGTGGGAGGAGAAAGGAAGGGAAGGGCCAGGCACCCATGTGAAGGAGACCAGATGGAAGGAACCCGCCAAGTCCTCCATGTGCTTCACCGAGACCGCCAGGCGCCTAACCGAGTTCGGCTTTTGCTACACAACAGGGACAAATGCATTCCGAACAGCATACGTTTCAGTTGGGTGGGGTGAGGACGTCTTGATATTGACTAATTACTGAAAGCAATGTAGCATCTCCTGAACGGTGGCATGGGAGAGTCCTGCAACGTAGTAGCCAACAGATTTTGTGATGCTCTGATGTCACATAGCTGTAGATACGGCAACATGGTTTTGGGGCTCGATGTCTTCTTTTTGTTTGTTTGTTTTGAATTTCATTTTTAGTAATCTCTACACCCAATCCGGGCTCGAACTTACAACCCTGAGATCAAGAGTCATGGGCTTTACCAACGGAGCCAGCCAGGAGCCTCATGGGCTCAATATCTTCTGAGCTGATGGAGTTAGACAAGGCAGAAGAGCCCAGAGTGGCAACTGGGGGCTAGAGAGGCCAGGGAGAGGATCAGCGCCTGCCTTTGGTTGGGTCAAGAGAGAGCTCATTCATCTGCAACCGAAGGCTCGGAGCTTCGAGCCCAGCTAGGAATACTGGGTTTTAAGTGATCCCAGGCCCTGGGAAGGTACACGTGTGCTACACATTCTCTCTTAAGTAGCTTCTTTCTTAACCTTATCCTTAATGTCTGTTTTGAATTAGATGTGGAGAAAAACATCCTGCCTGAGCGCCTAAGTTTCATGTTAGTTACCAAGGGGGTTTGGTGGAGAGAGTCTTTTATTTTCTTTTATTTTTTAAGATAAAAATCAGGCCTGGAGCCCCAGAGCCTGGGCATCTCCCAGACAATGTAACCTTTCTTCCTGAGGCTGGGTGTTTACAGCTGCTCATTCCTGGAAGGTCGGTGTTAATTCCTTTAAGCCAAATTGCCAGGAAGACACCTCTCACTAAAGAGGTTGGGATTTTTATTGCTTGCAGCCAGAAAGAACACACCCCAAGGTCTCAATGAGAGGATCTGTTATAGGATTTGGGCTTTGGTTGGTTGATGTGGGTGGGGGCTGATGGAAGTAAGCAGGGTTTGTTCTATATTGAATCCTATTAGCACTGGACATTCTATGCTTGTAGTAAAGAAGCGATAGCATTTCCTTATGAAAAGAAGATGTTTGGGACGTTGTAAGTTTCCCTGTGACCTTGCTGTTGTCTGGCCCGAACAATATTGTGAGGTAGCCTTGTTTTGTCTCATTTTATCAAGGTCTCAAGGCAGTCTTATCTCAGGTTGGTATTCTGTATCTCAGATCCTCTCTTTCCAGCATGAGAACAACACAGTCAAGCCGGGAGTGCAGAGTTCAGGGCATTGGGGGCTGGCCTTGTTCTTTCTCCCTGGAAATCCCTAACATAGAGAACAAGAAAAGAGAGCACTCTGGCCTCACAAGCTGTAGGTGCAACCCTGGTGACAAAAGTGTGACATTGACGAAGTCTCTTGAATCATTCTGTGGCTCCATTTCTCATTTCCCAATGGGTCAAAAGGAATTGTTCCTACGTGGGTTGTCCCAGGTGTTAACTTGATAGAGTAGGCAGCTGAACAGGAGCTGGAGGCAAGGGTGGTGGTAGAGAGTGGTTTGGTGGTTTCCCGCCTCCTGGGACTAGAAGAGCAGGGACACGGCACGTGCTCTCCTTTCTAGCTTGTGTCCTACAATGCCCGATGGCTTCATCATAAAATATTGACCCTGTGGTTTTGATCCCCTGGGAGGGAAAGATGACCATGACAGTTCCAGCAACAACCTTGTAGAGCCAAAAACTGCCCCTCCTGACCGATAGGACAAGCTCCTTAGATGATTGGAAACAACTTCAGTTGGAGACCACACCAGCTATGGCCCATAACCTATGCAAACAGAAGAAGAAAAGACACCCCTAACCCTGGTGCTGTTGCCCCCTGGTCCTGCCTGCATTCCCATCTTGAGAATGTGCTGTCCTTCATCTACTGCCCTACAGTCCTTCCACGGGCTGGTAGCATACTTTTGCTTTTATTTTCATTTTATATTTTAAGTAGGCGCACCGCCAACGTGGGGCTTGAGCTTCCAACCCCGAGATCAAGAGTCGCATGGTTTACCGACTGAGCCAGCCGGGTACCCCGTCACTGTGTTCATTCGGGCGTGGATCCTCACGTCAGTCGTTCACAGGGAATCTAAGCACTGAGCTCTCCATTCACACAATGCAGAATCTCCCACTGGTAACATCTTCTGGTGCCGTGATTCAGATTGCTTAAGGTAAGATAGTCCTCGCCCTCCTGCTGCTAGAGGACTTCTACCGGATGAATTCTCAGATGCCTGCTCTCTCATTCTCCTTGCAGGTTGGCTACCCCTGTGTGCTGCATGATCTCACATTTTCTGATCCAATACTCTTGTGGTTCATGCTGATTTCTCTACCTTACAGTATACATTCTTCTCTTATTATACATGCGATAAACATGCTCCAAGAGATACTGAAATCATCCACTGAAGCATATGTGGCATGTGGTAAAGCTGGTTTTGGAATCTGGGCCTGCTTTTCTTCAGGCTGTGCTTTTATCGCTTCAGCACAGACCCTGGATAGGGTTTGTTTGGAACTGTGGTTGCGACTAGAGATCGGTAAAAGGCAGTTGTTCCTGAGAACTGTTATTTATCTGCTTGACAAGTATTTACTGAACGTTTTCCCTGGCAGGCTCTTAATGGAGGCGCTGCGGAGACGGGGTGAACAGGGCAGGCAGAGCGCCCACTGTCAGGAAGATGAATTTCCAGCCCAGGAGATTGGTGTCTTATAGATAACCACATCAATACGTTTTAATTTCTGCTGTGATGAATTTTACTTAATTGTTGAGTTCCTTGGGCCCATTGTGCCAGCCAGGCTTGAAAATCAACTGAGTATAAACTACAGGACTGTAGAAGTATGACAAGGAAGTGTCCCAGGAAAGGTCCTTGTGACATTTTTGTTTTAACGGGGGCGGGGGTGGGGTACAGATGTTTGATCAGTGTCCTCTGAAATTCAGATGTGGGTTCCTGGAGGGTGTGATAGGAGAGTCCAAGGGAAGCTTGCGGCCAAGACACCTGTTGGTGTGTGTGCTGCCATCAAGTGACGAGGGAGTTTGGGAAAATCTCCTCATCTCTCAGGGCCTCAGTTTCCTCATCTGTAACATAAGGTTGTTATTCAACTTCTCCAAAGTCCCTTGCCGCTCAGTCTCTCTGAGAGCACGAGGGACTGAGGTGCCTGTTAAACGTGTCCTGGGGACTGCGGCTGAGACCTGACTTCGTCCCTTGTCTGTGTGTCTCCTGCAGGAGCCCGGCTGAGCCCACACTGGAAAGAGAGGACTGAGGGAGCCGATGGAAGACAGAAAATCAGCAGGTGTGGAGCATGAGAATGACCCAGAGAAGGACAAAGGTAATGGTGGAACGGTGGCTGCCCAAGGACCTGAGAATACGGGCAAGTTGAGCTCAGAACAATCTGGAGAAACTGAGGAACGCGTACAGTAGCATCCAACCCTGCAAGGAGCAGCCTGAGGCGAGCAGTGAGGACTGGGGGTGTAAGGCACTCCACCGTGAACGGTGCACCCGCCAGGGAGCCCCACAGGACAGACGGGGGTTGGTTTGCACTGCCGGGAAGCACCGTTTCTAAGGGTAGGATGGTGTGACCATGAGGCTCTGCCCCAGTCCCCGAGCTTCGACGTTGGAGCTGCCCTGACAGTGGATGGCCTCCAAGGAAGTGTGGGTTTGGAGGGATCAATGGCGTTTGGATCAGATTTGGAGATGTCCACTCTTACCACAAATCGTTTTGCCCTAAGGCGAGGAGGGGCCAGGGCAGGGGACCCTTGCATCTGAAGTCATAATAGTAATAATATTCTTCTGAATTTCTGGTCAGGAATGTGGAAGGCTTTACACATAATATCTGTTGACCAGTGATTTTCTTGACTATTGGTTGAGTGCTTCATTTTCCTGAGGCTGTGTTCAGAACTTGGAAATCAATACGATTTCCCGAGGAGGACAAAGCAGTGGAAGAACGATGCAAACACAATGTGGTAGCTCTCCTAACCTGGGGTGTTGTGGCAGAGCAGAGGATTGGAGTGGGGGCCAGGCCCAGGACATCTCTTCCCAATGACAGAGTGAGCCATTGAGCGGAATCCCCGAGGAGAACCCCGTCTTCATCAGAGCTCACCACAGGGCAGTGTCCTGGGACATGGAGAGGGTAGGGCAGGTTCCTCTCTGAGGGAGGGGATTCGCTACGTCTTGGGAGAAAGCAGGGGACCCCTGACTGGACATTTGTGACTGGAATGGAGTTGAGATGGTCAGAGATTGGCAGCAACTTGTATTTGATCAGTGAAAGGAAGTCCCTGAGGGCCTCCTCAGTGCTTGGCTCGGTGCTAGGAACCCCGAATACAGTGGTGAATAACACATTCTCCCAACTGTCCTGGGGATCTCAGTCTGGAAACAGGACGTCATGAGAAGTGTAGTGGTGGTAGGTTCCTTGGAGGAAATGGCCAAAGCTGCCTGGCGATGACCTCGGTGATTGTCCTGGTCTGCCTGTGTGTTTTCCAACAGCTGGGTGACCTGCCTAGGCCCAACAGCCCTGGAGCCTCAGCCAGATTTCAGCCTTTTAGGACACGACTGACACCCGGGGTCCATGGTGGCTCCAACCAGTCAACACTGCCAAGGTCTCCAGAGGAAACAGCTAGCATCTGTAGCTACTACCCACTATGTCTTGGCCAGCTGGGGAAATGGAGGCAACTTCACTAAATCTCATAGGGTCATCCTCTCCATAATGACCAGTGATGATCTGTCTTCCTCTCTGGTAAGTTAAATGCTTTCTGGTCTTCCATATTCTCTCGCCACATAAAAACTAATGTAAATATTGGCCCAATTTTAGAACAAGGAATTCACGTACAAAGGGAGTAGAGCAACTTCCAAGCTTCAGTGAGAATGTACAGAAACTCTTACAACTGAATAATAATAGGATACATCACTCCGAAATTGCGTAAAAGATGTGTATGGCCATTCTGGAACAGGCACTTGAGTCATACCCCACTCTTCTTCTTTTTAAAATCACTTTGATAATTCAAGATCCTTTCCATTTCCATATGAAGTGTTGGATCAGCTTAGAAATGTTTACTAGCATGTCTGCTGGAATTTTGATTGGCCTTGTATCAGATCTGTAGATCAATTTGGGAAGAATTGACATGTAAACCATATTGAGGTCTTCCAATCCACAGCAAATTTTACCTCTCCATGTGTTTAGTTCATTAATTTCTCAAGGTAATGCTGTGTAGTGTTCAGTGTACTGTTCTGACACGTATTTTGTGTGATAAGACAGTGCAAGAAGAGAATTGGTCAAGAGTCTTTTAAGTTTATTTTTATCTATTCTGAGAGGGCTATAGAGAGCAAGCAGGCAAGGGTCAGAGAGAGAGGGAGACAGAATCCCAAGCAGGCTCCACACAGTGAGCACAAACCCTGAAGTGGGGCTCGATCTCAGGAACTGTGGGAGCATGACCAGAACCAAACTCACCAGTCGGACACTTAACCAGCTGAGCCACCCAGGCGCTCCTGGTCAAAAGTCTCGAAGAAGAAATACCTCACAAAACAAGATATACACATGGCCAAAAAGCACTTGAAAAGATGCTCCGCTGGAAACCACTCAAAGGCATAAAGTTGAAGAAAAATGAAAATGGCTTCACTGATGTTTCCACAGGTTCGATTTGAAACTAAGTAGTAACCTTTTTCTTGTCTTCTGCAAAGCTCCCCTCCTCCCTTCTTAGCCTTCTGTATCAGGAAGCAGGTACACCCCAGGACATGAGGAAGGAGGGTAGCAGCATGTACACAGTTCCTGTCGCTACTGGCCACACCTTGATTTTCCCGATAAGACCCCCAACCCCTTCCTCCAGGGGGCAGGAGCTGGCAGTTTTTGAAGGCCTTAGCCTGCTGTCGTCCTCTTTGCCTGGGAAAGCAAGAAAGCTCTTAGTGTTCCTCCTTATCTCAGACTCTGTCTTTGTGGTATATTTTGGCTCCAAAGCACGGAGGTCAGTTTTCCAGAACACACTCAGTCATCAGGAGGAACACAAGTTAATGCTACCGTGAGTTAGCGTTACATGTCCATTGCCATGGGCTAAAATGAAGAAGACCGGAAATATATGTGGTGAGGATGTGAAGTCACTAGAAGTTTCCAACACTTGTGGGAATGAAAACTGGTCCAGTCATGTAGAGAGGCTGAACCATAGTTAAACATTGACCACTCACATGAACAGCCATTTCCCTTCTAAGTATTTACACAATATGTCCACACACCGATCTGTACATGAATACTCCCCATCGCTTTCTTCACAGTGGCTAAACCCTGGAGACCACACAGAGGCCACTAGTAGGTGACTGTATAAATCGACAGGATGTAGCCGTTCGGAGGAATACTACTTAGCGATAAAAAAGCACGAACTGGCGATACGCGCAGTAATATGGATGGATTTCAGAATCCTTATGCTGCACCAAAGAACGTAGGCACCAAAGCGTTCCACCTACCTAGAGTTGTTAAAAAATGCAAACCCACCTGTAGGGTCAGTGGTTGCCTGTGGCTGAGGCGGAGACAGTGATGGACTGCAAAGGGCCACAAGGGAAGTTGTGAGCTGGAAGAAATGCCATGTCTTGATGGTAGCTGGAGTTTGATTTTGCTGTGCATTTAGTTGTACGCCTTATTTACTTTTTTAATGTTTATTTATTTATTCTGAGATCGAGCAGGGAAGGGGGAGAGAGAGAGGGAGAGCAAGACAATCCCAAGCAGGTTCCACACTGTCAGCACAGCACCCGATGTGTGGGCTTGAATCACTAGCCGTGAGATCATGGCCTGAGCCAAAGTCCAGAGAGTCAGATGCTTAACTAAGTGGGCCACCCATACCCCACATGGTACACTTTAAAAATGCCGTCTAACGTACCCAAAGTATCCCTCGGTAGCATTCGTGTGATAATCTAGTGTTTTTCTCCATACCAACCGTGAGCGTTTAGAAAATGAAATTTAAAAACAAAATAAAATTAAACTCAATATACACAATAGAGATTCACATCCACACAATCGTTAAATGCATAAGAACACATATAAGGAAGACTCCAGACAACCATTGCTGAGAGAAATTAAAGGAGATCTAGATATATATAAAAGTGTATACAGCACCTTCATAGATGAGAAGATCCAATCTTGTTGGAATACCAAATCAATATTACCCTGATTCCTATTGGAGTAGGCATTTTGGGGGGAAGTTACCAACTAATTCTAAAATGTATGTGGAAGGGTGCCTGGATGGCTTGGTCAGGTCCGCGTCCGGCACTGGATTCTGGCTCAGGTCATGATCTCACACTTCACGGGTTTGAGCCCCAGGGGCATTGGGCTCCATCCTGACAGTGTGGAGCCTGCCTGGGAATCTCTCTCCCTCCCCCTCCCCTACTCACTTTCTCTATCAACATAAAGAACTTAGAAAAGAAGTATAAAAACCTGGATTTCATAAAGTATTAAATCCTTCGTTGATCATAAATCACTATTTAAAAAGTGAAAAGACACACCCTCTCCCTCTGCCCCTCCCCCCCTCAAAATATGTAAAATTTAAAAAGTAATCATAAGATACATAGTGAAAACACAATCCACAGTCCAAGAATAATTACTTGCAATACCTCATATATGGCAACGACCTTATCCAAAATACAGAAAGAACTTACACACTCACAAAGAAAATTACAGAGAACCGAGCTTATTGATGAGGAAAAGATCTCAAAAGGCGCTTCATAAAAGAAGATACCCAAATGACCAACAGCATTCGAAAACTAAACCGAGCACTAACAGCTAGCAGAATGGCTAAAATCAAAAGGACCGAGAATACTAGGTATGTGGGAATGTAGAGAAACTGGGACTGCCTATCTTTGGGCGGAAATCTAAAAGGAGACAAAGCCTTTGCAAAAGTCTGTGTCAGTTTCTCTGCTTTCCCCAAGCATTTTATTCCTAGGATGTGTACCTGGGAGGAACCAGTGGGTGTCTCGACAAAACACAGTTTGTACATGATTATTCGTCCTTACTCTATGTGTGATAACCAAAACTAGATCTGTCCAGCAGAAACACGGATAGTCAAATTGTGCTATAATCCCCAAGCAGAGTATTTCTCGGCAGCATCAGCACCAATGGCTGACACACAGCTAATCAGGACGATATCTCAAAACCAGACACCGAGTGAGAGAACACAGAACATAGGAGAACATACGACATCATTGCAGTTATATGAAGTGTAAGAACAAGCAAAAGTCATCTAGGGTGAGAATTCAGAATGTGTTTGTGTTTGGAAATGGGTATTGACTGGCAAGAAGCAGAAGAGAACTTTGCGCCACGGACGAAAGTGTTCTGTATCTCGATCTGGGTGGTGACAGGATGCATACGTACGTTAAATTCATTGAGCTGTGTGCTTGCGGTTTGTGCGTTTTGCTCTAGGTCAATTCGACCCCAATAAAGAACTGTTAGAATTGAAAAAGAGAGAGATGACCGAGCCGAAAAGAGAATAACAAATGACAGGAGATCGGTAAGAAATATTGAACATGCACATCACAATAAGAATGTCTTGAGGAGAAACCCAAAGCGATTCAACAGAACAAACACTAAAAAGTATAATTTCATGAAAAACAGGAGAGTGAGAATGACAAGTTCAAATAAGGTTAGAATGGCATGTTGCTGCCTTAGGAAAGTCACTCTAGAGCAATAAACACTGAGACGTATTCCAGCAAAAGTACTGTCAGTCGCTTTGATGTGGGGTACAAGGTTGGCTTTCAAGGCCATCCAAGATTCCTTTGGCTCTTTGGGGTCTTTTCTGGTTCCATACAAAGTTGAGGATTGCTTGTTGTAGCTCTGTGGAAAAGGTTGGTGGTATTTTGATAGGGATTGCAGTCAATGTGTGGATTGCTTTGGTTAGTATCAACATTTTAACGATATCTGTTCTTCTAATCCATGAGCACGGGAAGTTTTTCCATTTCTTTCTGCCCTCTTCAGTGCCTTTCGTAAGGGTTCTCTAGTTTTCAGAGTGCAGATCTTTTACGCCTTTGGTTGGGTTCATTCCTAAGTATCTTACGGTTTTAGGTGCAATTGTACATGGTTTCAACTCCTCGATTTCTCTTTCTGCTGCTTCATTATTGATGTGTGGGAACGCAAGAGATTTCTGTATGTTGATTTTGTGTCCTGGGACTTCACTGAATTCGTGTATCAGTTCTAGCAATGACGTGGATGGAGTGAGAGTGTATTATGCTAAGCGAAGTCAGTCAGCCAGAGAAGGACACATATCATATGATTTCACTCATCTGTGGAACTTAAGAAACCCAATAGATGAACAATGGGCGGTTGGTAAAGAGAGAGGCAGACCATGAAACAGACTCTTAAGTATAGAGAGCAAACTGAGGGTTTGTTAACCTCCGTTCTATTAAATATGAGGGTAGGCCAAATGAATGTAATCAAATAGCATCAAGTTTATAGATGTTTCCAAAGTAGGTGGTCACTACATGTATTCAAGGACATACGTATAAATTAACATTTTGACAGTTCGAAAGAGATCTTGTGAGAGACACATGAAATCCGTAAGTGACAAGCATGAAATATGGTTGTTTAGTGACATTATAAAAACAACAAAAAAAGCAACTCACACGTAGAGAAGGAGTCGAGGATATAGGGATATCCAACATCAGTTTAATGGAAAGTCAAAATGGTGCCCCAAGAGGGGATAAGAAAGCCTCATAACACAGGAAAAGAGCCAGAAGAACAGTGAGTGTTGGGACAAAACATTTTTCTCAAGTAAATATTTATTCACTTAGTATTATACTCTGCCTCCTGTCTTACACTTTTTAATGGATAGAGGACAAACTACAGAGACCCAGAGAAGAACATCATGACAGTCTAAGACTTTGGAATGTTTCACTCACTGGAAAAGCCTGAAGGTCTGTTTGACCTTAAAGAGAAGTGGGGTGGCTTGATGACAGCCCTTTAGTAAAACTTGGGAAACTATTTCTGCCTTGATGTTTTTATGCACACACAAGAATGAACAGTGAGAACGATGCTGAGATGTGTTTGGAAAGAGATGGGGTCTGTGGCACCTGGGTGGCTCATTGGGTTGAGTGTCTGATTCTTGATTTTGGCTCAGGTCATGATCTCACGGTTCATGAGATCAAGGCTCCCGTACGGTACTGTGCAGATAGCACAGAGTCTGCTTGGGATTCTCTCTCTCTCCCTCTCCCTCCACCCCATCCTGCTCACGTGCTCGTGCTTTCTCTCAAAATAAATAAATAAACTTAAAACAGAGACAGACAGAGAAAGATATGGGATCTGTGGTATTAGCACAAGGGTAGACAACTACTGAGAGTGGCCGCTGAGGGGTGGTCCCCATCAGTGGTGACCTTCAGGGGAGACTAGGCAGCCTGGGGGATCCGCGTAGCCTTGGCACCTGGAAGGCAGTGGCTCCCAAGGTTCCATGACACCCCCCGCGTTCCAATTCTGTTATTGCAACTGCAGACCATCACCTGGTGTGCCGGGTGCTCGGTCTGTCATTCCGGTTGGAGTCTGAGCTACAGGCAGTGCCTTGGGCTCTCGACTCTGGCATCTCGAACCTTCTTTTTGTAGCTGCTGACTCTCCAGTGCTGTGGGGTGTTGTTCAAGTTGTTCCCAATAGTAAGTAAAGAATTCCTGTATCCTCGCCCCTCAGTCCTGATTGAACCTACTTGATTTCACTTGTTTTTAACCCGTCATGTGTTTGGTTTCTTCTCCCCAGTCCCCAGCTCTACCTCTTCTGCCACATGTCACCATGGCAGCACCTCTTGACCTGGTGTCTGATCCAGGGACAGAAATGAGCCTCCTGGAACTCAACCAGGAGCTTCAATCCAAGCTGGAAGCAAGCCAGCAGGACTTCCGAGACCTCAGAGAGAAATTCCTTGTATCCGAAGCTACTGCCTACTCCCTGGCCAACCAGCTGCAGAAATATAGTAAGTCCTACAAGGTCAGGGTCACCAAAGTGATGACTGTCTGTATTCCTGGAGACAGGAATTGGCTTTGTGTGGAGAGAAAACGAAAGCCCTCTCTGGACTTTGTCTTCTCTATTCCCATCGTCACGATAAATTCCATTGTGACCACAATCCAGGAAAAGTAGCAGTGGGTATTTCTTAACGTATGTTTGTTGGTTTTGAGAGAGACAGTGTTAGTCGGGGTGGAGCAGAGAGAGTGGGAGATAGAGGATGCCAAGCAGGCTCGGTGCTGTCAGCACAGAGGCTGACGTGGGGCTCGATCTCAGGAATGTGAGATCATGATCTGGGCCAAAATCAAGAGTTGGACACTTAACAGACTAAAGCTCCCGGGGGACCCAGTGGAAGTGTGTGTCTTACCCTCATTTTGCTGAGGATGGGAAGAATGGGGAAAACGAGACTAGCAGTTTCTCCAGGTTGGTTTGCAGTGCTGTATAGGGTGGGGTTAGAGTTAACTTTCTAGTGATTGATTCCTGACGCAGACCCGGAAATGCCTGGTCCTCTCGGGATCCTCTGTGTGTGTGTGTCACATCCTGCATCACTGTTGGCCTGCATGTCTTGGACTAATGAACTCCATCACGTCCCACTTCTCTGAGTTTCCATTGGCAAAGCAGCGAGCTGGCTCACGGGGGAAACTTGCTGATGGTGCACACGGGGCGCGGGTGGGGACCAGGGGACACGGCCAGCTTGCAAGGAGCTGGAAGATGGGTCTGCTTTCCCTCAAACTGCGGTATCCACGAGCGATGCCGTCCAGACAGTGACTCATCTGATGAGAGGGAAGCCGTGCTTCGTGGGCACAGGCTCTGCTTCCTGAGTCCTCGGTAGCCATTGACACCCTGTGGCGAGGTAGAGGGCATTTCAAGGCCCATCAGACAATCTGTGCTCCCTCCTGTGTCTCTCCCTGAGCTGGGGAACCTTCAAGGATGCAGGACGGCCAGCAGGGGCAGGCCTGGGCCAGGAGTCAAGCGGCCCGGTGAGAATGAGGGTGAGCGGGGGAGACCAAAGCCCCGGTGACCGCCCAAGCCAGTGTGTGGAGCTGGCCCTCCCGCACAGTCAGCCTGGAATGGGGAGGCCAGCTGCCTGTTCATTCAGAGGGGACTGCCATGGCGGGAGGAATCCTGAGTTAGGGGCATGTGTGCAGCGGGGCGATGGGAAGGAATCCTGACGACTCTGAGCCCGAACTGTTGCCGTTTCCTTACCAAGAGTTTTCCATAAAACAAGGGGAGGTGGGATTACAAATGACTGATGGGGAGAAAAGTAATGTTGGAAGCGGCTCTTTAGCAAGGTGAAGAGATGATGAGCTTTGGGGAAAGGACAAGCAAAGTTTTCTTTGCTTCTTTCCTGATAACCGTGACACAAGTGCGGGAAACCACCTGTGAAGACGACGAAGGAAGACATCACCCAGGAGCTTGGGGTGGAGGGAACACAGTCTGGCTCTGGGCCAGTCTTCCTGTGCTCCCCCCCATGCTGCCCTGCCCCGATTTCTGTGCCTCACATTCCTCCTCTGTGATCCTGCTGCTGTCATAGTACCTGCTGCTTTGAGTGGAGGGGACGGGCAGTGAGAGTGGGACACAGGATCCGAGAAGTGGGCTCTGCGCTGAGAGCAGTGAGCCTGCTGCGGGGGCTTGCACTCACGAACCACGAGGTCATGACCCGAGCCCAAGGCGAAGCTCGCCTGACTGAGCCACTCAGGCGCCCCACCCCGTCTGCTGCTTCTGATACCACAAGCTTTGTTAGTGTTTGGCCGTATCGCTTTCAGGTCCTTCTGGTTTTACGCATTATAGTGCACACAAGAGTATGCGGGTGAACTTTTTGCCTTTGAGATATGTGCTCATTATCCAACTCAAGGGAACCCTGAGTCAGTCCTGTGGTCCTAAGGGCCTCACTTCATGTCCCTGCTTAGTGTCCTACCTAAGAGGCTGCCAGCTCAGGTGAGTGGCCATGATCAGGGTGAGTGTCAGGGGATGTGGATTCTGATTCTGCCAAATCCCAGTCATTCACCTTGTCTAGTTCCTGTCCACGCCTTGGAGCTGCTCTTCCCTCAGCTCTAAAACAGGGAGGTATCAAATACCGTGTAGCTGGGGGGCTGAGGAATGAGATGCGCAGAGCCCGATGCTGGGGTTACGTTGTCCTGGGGTACACCCCGCCCCCTCCCTGGAGGCAGCGAGCACAGCGGCACGTGTAGCTTGTCCACTGAGGCCGGTGTCTGCGTTCTCAGAGTGTGAAGAGTTGAAAGACATCATCGAATCCGTGCTGGGGGAGACGCTGCAGCGTAAGCAGGGGAAGTTGGCAGAGACCTTGACCGAGAAGCTCAGGTAAGGAGGGCTCCGTGGCTGGTGGGAGGCCGTAGGCATCTCTGACTCCTGTCAGCGACAGGTCTGGGCCAGGAGAAGGGCAGAAACTTGCCTGGCACACAGGTGCACACACACATCTGTCAAACAGTGAAGACAGCAGTATCTGGTGTATTGCGGACTCCAATTATTCGGGGCCTCGCTCAATGTTTGTATTTTTTTTTTTAATTTATTTAAGTCCAAATGAGTTCGCATATAGTGTATAAATGGTTTCCGGAGGAGATTTTAGGGTATCATCTCTTACAAATGACACCCGGTGCTCATCCCGAAAACTGCCCCCCTAATGCCCATCACCCATTCAGCCCATCTCCCACCTAAAACCCCTCCAGCAAGTCTCAGGTTATTCTTTGCATTTAAATGTCTCTAATGGTTTGCTTCTGTCTCTGTTTTTAACTTAATTTTCCTTCCTTTCCCCTGGTGCATCTGGTTTGTGTCTTAAATTCCACATATGAGTGAAATCATGTGATCTTTATCTTTCTCTGATTGACTTATTCGGCTTAGCATAATACACTCTAGTTCCATCCACAGTGTTGCAAAGGGCAGATCCATTCTTTTTCATCACCAATAATGTTCCGTTGTATCAATTTATGTGCCATGTCTTCTCAATCCATTCATCCGTCGATGGACATCTGGGCTCTTTCCATCCTTTGGCTATTGTTGATAACAGTACTATAACATTGGGGTGCAGGTGCCCCTTCAAATCAGCATTTTTGAATCCTTTGGATAACTACCTAGTAGTGCCATTGCCGGATTGTAGGGTAGCTCTTCTCTAAATTTCTTGAGGAACCTCCGCACTGTTTTCCAGAGTGGCTGCACCAGTTTGCATTTCTACCAGCAAAAGTGCCAAAGTGGTCCCCTTTCTCCACATCCTCACCATCTGTTATTCATTTTAGCCATTCTGACAGACAGGAGTGGTATCTCATTGTGGTTTTACTTTCCTTTTCCCTGATGATGAATGATGTTGAGCAAGTTTTCGTGTGTCTGTTACCATCTGGATGTCTTCTTTGGAGAAGTGTCTGTTTCTGTCTTTTGCCCAATTCTTTACGGGATCGTTTGCTTCTTGGGTGTTGAGTTTTGAGTTTGATCAAGGTTGTTTTATACATATTGAATACTGACTCTTTATCCGATATGTTGTTTGTAAATATTTTCTCCCATTGCTTCGATTGCCTTTGAGCTTGTTGTTTGTTGAAGCTTTTCATCTTGATGAGATCCCAGTGGTTCATGTTTGCCTCAGGAGACATGTGTAGTAAGAAGTTGCTGCGGCCAAGGTCAAAGAGGTTGCCACCTGTCTTCTCCTGCAGGATTTTGATGGTTTCCTGTCCGACATTTAAGTCTTTCATCCATTTTGAGTTTATTTTTGTGTACGGTGTAAGAACGTTCTCCAGGTTCATTCTTCCACACGTCTCTGTCCAGTTTTGCCAACCCCATTTGCCGAAGAGACCGTCTTTTTTCCATTGAATAATCTTTCATGTGTTGTCGAAGCTTATTTGGCCATAGATTTGTGGGTCCATTTCTGAGTTCTCTCTTCTGTCCCCTGGTTCTGTGTGTCTGTATTTGTGGTGATACCATACTGTCTTGATGATTACAGTTTCATAATATGACTTGAAGTCCAGAAATGTTAGGATTACTTGTTCTAGCTCTGTGAAGAATGCTGGTGTTCTTTTGATAGGAATTGCATTGACTCTGTAGATTGCTTTGGGTAGTATTCAGATTAAAAGCATTTTTTTTTTTTTTTTAGTATTTCTTTTATCTTGGGAGACAGAGAGACAGAGTGCAAACAGGGGAGGGACAGAGAGAGAGAGAGAGATCCAGAATTTGAAGCAGGCTCCAGGCTCTGAGCGGTCAGCACAGAGCCCGACGTGAGGCTCGAACCCACGACGCGCGGGACCATGACCTGGGCTGAAGTCAGATGCTTAACCGACTGAGCCTCCCAGGTGCCCCACTGATGACATTTTAACAATATTTGTTCCTCAGATCCAGGAGCATGGATTGTTTTTCCATTTTTGTGTGTGTGTCTTCAATTTCTTTCATAAGTTTTCTACAGTTTACAGCTTTTTATAGTTACAGCAAATCTTTTATCTCTTTGGTAGGTTCATTCCCATGTATTTTGTGGTTTTCAGTACCCTAGTCAATGGGATCAGTTCCTTGATTTCTCTTTCTGCTGCTTCATTATCGGTATAGAGAAATGCAAGCAATTTCTGTACGTTGACCATATTCCAGCGAATTTGCTGATTCCATGCATCAGTTCTAGCAGTGTTTTGGGGAGTCTTTCTGGTTTTCCATGTGGAATATCATGTTGTCTACAAAGAGGGAAAGTTTGACTTGTTCCTTGCTGATTTGGATGCCTTTTATTTCTTTTGCTGTCTGGTTGCTGAGGCTAGGACTTCCAACGCTATGTTCAACAACAGTGGTGAGAGTGGACCTTCTGTCATGTTCCTGACCTTAGGGACCTCAGTTTTTCCCCACTGAGGTGATATTAGCTGTGGGTCTTTTGTAATCGGTATATATGATCTTGAGGTATGTTCCTTATATCCCTACTTTCTTGAGGGTTTTCTCAAGAAAGGATGCTGATATTGTCAAAAACTTTTTCTGCATCTATTGAGAGGATCATGTGGTTCTTATCCATTCTTTTATTCATGTGATGTATCAGGTTGGTTGATGCGCAGATATTAACACAAACCTTGCGGCCCAGGAATAAATCCCCCCCTGATTGTGGTGAATAATTCTTTTTTTTTTTTTTTTTTTTAAATTTTCTCTTTATTTTTGAGAGGCAGAGGGAGACAGAGCGCAGGTGGGGGAGGGGCAGAGAGAGAGGGAGACCCAGAATCCGAAGCAGGCTCCAGGCTCTGGACTGTCTGCACAGAGCCCGATGGGGGCCCAAACTCATGAACCTTGAGATCATGACCTGAGCTGAAGTCGGACGCTCAACCGACTGAGCCACCCAGGCACCCCGTGAATAATTCTTTTAATATATTGTTGGGTGTGGGTGGCTAGTATCTTGTGGAGAATTTTTGCATCCGTGTTCATCAGGGAGATTGGTCTGCAAGCCTCCTTTTTAGTGGGGATTTGGATGGTTTTGGGGTCAAGTTAATGCTGGCCTTGTAGAATGAGTTTGGAAGTTTTCCCCCCATTTCTATTTCAAACAGCATCAGAAGAAGAGGTACGGACCCTTCTTTAATGTCAGGTGCAATTCCCCTGGGGAACCATCTGGCCCTGGACTCTTGTTTGTTGGGTGTTTTTTTTATTGCTGATTCAATTTCTCAACTTGTTATGTATCTGTTCAAATTTTCTATTTCTTCCTATTGCAGTTTGGGGAGTTTTATATGTTTCTAGGGATTTGTCCTTTTCTTCTAGATTGCCCCATTTGTTGGCATATAATTGCTCATAATAATGTCTTCTTTTTTGTGTGTATTTCTGCAGTGTTGGTTGTGGTCGCTTCACTTTCACTCCTGAGTTTATTTATTTGGGCCCTTTCCTTTTTCTTTTGCTAAAGCTGGCTAGGGACTTACCGATAATGTTAATTCATTCAAAGAACCAGCTCTTGGTTTCATTGATGTGTTCCGTTTTATTTTATTTCCATATCATTGACTTCTGATCTCATCTTTATCATTTCCCTTCTTCTGCTGGTTTTGGGCTTCATTTGCTGTTCTTTTTCCAGCTCCTCTAGGTGTAAAGTTAGGTTGTGTATTTGAGACTTTTCTTCCTCTTTTACGAAGGCCTGGATTGCTCTATGCTTCCCTCTTCTGATCGCCTTTGCTGCATCCCAGAGGTTTTGGCCTGTCGTGTTTCATTTTCATTGGCTTCCATGTATCATTCACTCTGTGTCAAATAAATATCATTTATTGAGCTGAAAGTCACCAAATTCTAGTGAACAATTTGTGGCATTGGCCACATTCACAATGTTGTGAGATCACCACCTCATTTGCCTGTAACACAGTCACCTCCTGAGGGATGACAGCTTGTCGGTCATGTTTTCCTTCAGACAATGCTGTCCTCTTGACCCTGCCGTTCTCCTGACCTGTGTAGTCCACACCAGCTGTCCTGTCCACATTTCTGTGGCTGGCGCTGGGTCCATGCACAGCACGATGCACACCGTGTAGGTTCACAGGAAATGGCTGTGCCGCAGCGAGGGCCTGAAGGGACATCTCTCTGACGGGTGTTGAGGAAGACACCTGGCTTTGTTTACAGAAGAAGGAGCTGCAGAGGAGGTCAAGGAGACTCCCCGACACAGAGGAGCCTGTTTTACCTTCTTCTTTCTGTGTCACAGGCAGGGCCCCACACACATGCCAGAACGCGGCCTTGAGGGCTCCTTGCGGAAAATCACAGAAACGTCCCTGAAAGCTCTCAGAGAATCTATTCAACTCTGTGTTTTAAAATTTTCTCTATGTCCCACCTTAGGCAATATCATATCCTGATTAAAGCTCAGGCTGAAGAGCTGACCCAGTTGTGGCAGAAGTTACGGGAAGGAAGAGAAGTTTCTGAGCCAGTCGATCAGCACCTCAAGGACCTCCTCACCCACGATGACCCCGAGCGTTCCCAAGGCCAGGGCATCCAGGAGCAAGTGGCCGAGGGACACAGGCTGGCAGAGTGCCTTGCCCGCCAGCTCATCCCCGGTAAGGCGGCCACAGGCCCTGAGTGCACTGAGCTGCTCCGAGGTCCTGGGCTCCCCAGACATCTCCCGCCTCCCCTCACATTGTTGGCAGCCGCTGTCTTGGTTTCCATGTGACACATGGGGCCACCAGAGGACCCGGACTAGCAGGTGGGAAAGGAGAGGAGAAGTGCACAGGGTGGAGGTCACGGTGCTCCACCCATCTGTGTCCTCCCCGAGGGAACTGCCTTTAGGGCAGGAGGCAGCCTCCACCAGTGTCAGAGCCCAGAAGGGAGGACGAGGAAGGAGGCAGCTTGTTCGAGTGCAGGGAGCCCTGAGCTAAGCGGGAAGTTCCAGGCTCCCGCCCAGGAGCTGTCTTTATTGACTGTGGGCGAGAGAGTGATCTTCGCTTTCTCCATAACTGTCTCCTCATCTGTCTATCAAGTAACCTGTCATAGCTGTGGTGATCACATGCGGAAAGTTCCCGAATGCACTTCAGGAAAAATAAAGCCCCTGACTTTGTGGAGTTGAATGAGGTATTGGATGTAGTAGGCCTTGGAGGTGGAACGTCGTTTAGACTGAAACACTCTTCATACAGACGGCCCGTCCATAACACTGACGTCCACTTGGGGACCCATGAGTCCACATGTGGAGGGACTTGGGACCGGGTGATTGTGCTGTCCTCCGGGTAAGGAGGAGACTCTACGTGAGCACTGGGAGCACACAGGGCCTGCGCCTGTTGCATGACTGTGGCACCTGCAAGACACTTCGCAGAAGTCAGATCGAAACTGGACAGGCATCCACGGATCTGGACAAGAGACAGTTTAAACTTTTGCCCAGTCTCAGTCATGGTGAGCCCCCGAATCAGAGACACTCCCTGCTGGATCTGAAATCCATACCGCAACAGTTCTCAAGGGCAGTGCCCTGGAGCTTCAGAACAAGAGTTAGTCATGCATAGAGAATTATGTCGCTAGGACATATAAGCCCCTGTGTTTATAGTGGTGATGTGGGAGCTCCACATCACGGGAGATTTCTGAATTTGTTTGCAGAAGATGAGGAGGAGGAGGAGGAGGAGGAGGAGGAGGATGAACAAGCAGAAGAATCCCTCACCACCAGGTAACAATGAATACTGGGGACCCGGTAAGGTGTGGGTGAAAAAGGATAGGGACTCCGAAAGAACAGTAGGTGAGGTCACAAGAGTCCAGGTGGCAGATGCAGGGATCAGCCGAGCTGCAGATGGTAGTGACTGAATTCCCTCAGCGGCAAATGGCCCTGTTCCCTCGGTTGTCTGCGGTCGCGGGGCTGCTTGTCTGGGGGAGCCCCAGATGAACTCAGCAGCCTGAGGATTCCCCGTACGCCCAAAATACCCGTTCTGTCCTGTAAATGAACGCCAGGAGGAGACGCGTCTCTACACAGTTCTCAAAGGTCCCTGGTAGGAAGGTAACCAGCAAAGGAACTGATAGACAGACAGCTGGCAAAATTAACACGGAATTACCTAACCCAAACCAAAAGGTTGGGGTGTCATGTGACACTATTGATAGAAAAGTGCCTGGAGGGCACAAGTTTCTGCAGTGCACAGTGACTCAAGAGCTGTAACCGCTTGATCAGTCTATGTTAAATTCAACATGACTCAGGCACGTGGCGGTTGCCCCTGGCATGGACTCCCATTTGTCCTTGGTCTCGTGACTGTACCATACTGGGATGGTCGAGTCTCATTCCTCATTGCTCGTTATGTGGCCAGTGGACTGAGGATCTATCTGTTGTTGCTTCTCTCCCACCCCTTCCTGGCCACACTCTGCCTCTTGTAGGATAACCTTTTCTCTCTCAAGGCTATGGTCCCTTTCCTTTCTGCGACCACTCCCTTGCCTCCCATCAACACCAGCTAGGTAGCAAGCCATGGTGTCTGATCCTCCTGGTTTCCTCTTGTGTCGTTCTTGCCCCACCTGGCACAGCATGGAGCTTCCGGAAGCTGAAAAGAAGGAAGTCCTCCAGGACATGCTGAATGAATGTGTTTTGACTCCTTCCATTGGCCAAGAAGGGCGTGACTGCTACCAGCCTTGCAGGGATGGCACGTTCCCATCGGATGAACAGGAATTCGGCTCTGCTCTGGATGTAGCCTGTGAATGCTCCCATTCCAAAGGGGATGAAACTCCACCCGGTTCCCCAGGTAGTGTCCACAATCTTTGTTGCACACACCCTGTGTAGACCAAGAGATTTAATCCGCAGAAGTGGACCATGTACTCACAGACAGTTTCCACCCAGGCTCTAGGATTGAGTTTGAAATAAGACATTCCATGAGTCAGTGAGCTTGGTTCGATTCATGTCTAAGCCATGGCACTTTTATGTCTGAGCCACCGCCCATCGCTGCTCTCAAGCTGGTCCTGCCAGACTCCTATACCTCTCTACCCCAGGCACAGGAGGTGGCTATCAGACCTCCAAATTTTGGATTAATCTCTTATCTCTCTTGCCAGGCTCTGATTTCCATCCTCGAACCATGTTTCTGAATATATGGCCACCCAAGGCTGTTGGAAGCCTTTTCTATATCATAGGAAATGTCACGATCCAGGTTCACTGTCTCTACCTGGTCTGTCTCTTCCTTTTCTTCTTGTCTCAAGTCAGCTGAGAACCAGGACAGGACTACGTCTATCATACGTTGTATGTTTCTCTGCAGCAAGGCAGGGCCCTGGAACTTCCCGACCCCATGAACGGCCCCTGGTGCTTTGCAGCTTTGAAGATTATTCTGGTTTGATGGTGTAGATTCCAGTCGTCAGTTTAATCTCAACGGCTGATTCCTGAAAACCATTGGCCTGCAGGATATCAAATGGAAAAAGCCTGAACATGGCAGCAGTGCTCTAGGAAGCAGCCAGGTCCTTCCCCAAGATCTCTGGGAAAAGGGATAATTTTCCTGTGTGTGTCGACGTGTCTTAGGATACTGTGATCATGACCTGTCTTATCAGGGACATTTGCTGGCTCAAGAAGGCAATCCCGGTGATTTTTTCCAGGGCCCTACTGAATCCCTCCTGAATGATTTCTCTCACAATTGCCTGTTATGACTGTGCTTCTATTTCTGTCCTCTGCTACACGGCACATGGGAGTGAGCATTTGTGGAGGGGAATCTGCCTAATGGAACTCTTTCTCTTCATTTATTTGCAGACAACCAAATTGGTCACCAGGGGCTGAAAGGGCGAGAGTCAGATGCCCCCAGGTAATTCTGAATACTTGGGGGCTGGGAAATCAGTGGTGGCATCTGCAGACCTCAGATCCAAGCAAGGAAAGGCAGAAAGTGCTGGATAGAACCATGTTATCCATTCGGTCAATGGCCAATTATCCGCTTTCACAATGGTTTCTGTTTTCATTGTGGTACTTGTATTGGTCCCATTTCTTAATTACGACTCAAGTTGAGTAACACACAGTCAGCTGGCCCAGGTGAGCTAAAGGCACAGGGAGTCCTGCACTCACTCATTCTCCCCAGCTTTAGAGAGAGAGGCAATGTCCTTTCTGCCCCGTTCGATTTAGCCTGTGGGCATGTATTTCAGAGCAAGAATGTACGTAGGCGAAAATGTGCCATCATGCCGTGATATTGAGAGAGACAGGCCTTCAGGGCATGAGAATTCTGAGACAGCAGCCCGCCCCAGAAGCTGCACGCACTGGGCCACTCCATGCAGGACTCAAGGGCATTTGAACGGAAGGGAGGGAGCCACTGCTGTCCTGTGACTCTGTGTGTTTGAGTCAGGACTGGATGGCACGGTGCTAATTCAGGCTCTTTCCTCATCAGCTTGCTAGGTGGCCAGTGTACAGAGCGCTTACTGTCCTTTCTGTCTGCCGCCCCTGTGACAGACACACCTTGTCCCGCACAAAAAGAAGAGTTGTTTCTCTCATTAATGAGGCACTCTCTTTGCTTTTGTGAAAATGCCTCTTGCCTTCCATCAAAGCCAGACAGGACATACGGTTTCAGATCCCTCTTCGGTTAATCTCCAGTTTTCCTCCCGCCTCAGGCTCCGTAGACAGCTGCTAGAGGTGGTGGAGGAGGAAATCACGTGGGACTCTCTGGATGAACGCTACTGGACATACTCGGTTCTTCCTGACCTGTCTGACTCCTACTGGCCTTACAGGAGCACCGCCATCTTCTTCCCTGAGGAACTGGAAGTCTCTTCTGCTCTGGAAATGGCCAGTGAGTACTCCGCTGTCAGGGTGATCAAGCTGCAGCTGGACTGCCCCGTACATCTCCTGGTCTTTGTGCCCCACACCTGTGCTGTGCTGAGAGAGCTCCTCCCTGTGTGCAGGCCCTGTACACACATCTGGATCTGAGCCAGGCTCCAGGATGGATGGAGTTTCAAGCACAGACTTCATGTGGGTCAGGGAACTCTTCTCCCTTCCTACTCCCAGGACATGCCCATGTCCCCTGGGCTTCACTGTCAGGTCATTGGACCCAAGGGCGGCATGACAAATACAACTCGCCTCAGCAACACGACCATAGAAGGTGTCTGTCAGACCTTGGATGCAATGCCTCTTCTCACCTTTCATGCTCCCCATTTCATCTCTGAGCCAGGTCCTTTAAGAATCCATGCCTGCCACAGTCAGTCGGAATCCTTGTCCAGGGTTAAAGATGTAACCTTGGCTTTCCTGTTCTTAGCCTCATTCTCTATCTCTGTGCTTTGGCTTGTCTTCCTAAGCCTCGTCTGAAAACCCACCCTACGTGCCTCTACCGTCAGCTCGTTTGCGTGTTTCCAGGAGTAGAGCTGTGCGTTGGCATTCCCTCATCAACAGGAATTGCGCCAAGGTTTCTGTGTAGCTCCAAAGACTCATTTTAATTTGAGGGTTTGTACTTGCATGCTCTCTGTTCCATCTCAGTGTATCAATTCCACTAAGCCGTCACCAACCAGGTATCTCACGAGAGAAGGCTGAAAACTGCAGTAATCCTTTTAGAAAGTAGAGAGGCCAGGTCCCCAGAATCTGTGTGAAAAAGAGAACTGAAAGTGTTTGCACAGACTCAAAACAGAGGAAATTGTGATGATGATCTCTTGGAGAAAGCAAATTTCTCCCAATGGCTCAGGCCAGGAAATCAAGCCAGTCGTCACACTATCCGAGGCACCCTGAAATATCCTTCTCACTCAACCTGTGCTCTCATTGAGCATAGCTGAGTCCCCGGGTGGCACCGAACACTGGGTTACTAATGTGCAAGCAGGGATCTGTTTAATGTGACTGGCCCCGTCTGTATTTATTTGCAGAAAATCAGACCCATCAAGAGGAGGAACCAGACCAAGACCTGACATGCGCCAGGTAAGTCTGAAGAATCATGGGTTGTTATTTCAGTGGTTCAACTCTACATTTCAAAGGAAAAACAGAAACCGCCAAATTTACCTATTTCATCCATTCTCCAGTCTCAGAATATCTTTTTTGGCCATGACGTGTGTCTTCGTGTATTATGTGGATAAGTTCCTTTAATGATCCCTCAATTTCGATAACCGGCAGTCAGTTGAAGTAGGTGAATTGTCACTCCCTGAGGTGCTCTGTATTGCCCTGATCTCTCCTTTGGGAAACAGGAGAGTGACAGACGTGTCTACTTCTGTCTCTCTGGTGTTACCTCTTTGAGGATCTGCTGTAGCAAATGGATAACTGCAAAAAAATCAAGGAACCTCACATGATGTCACGATAGTAAGAGAAAGAGTCCTTGAAGACACAAATCTCTGCATGTGGATGATGCCTTTTAACATGTGTTCACTTAGCCACTGAATGTATATCAACAAAATTGATGCAAAAGGGTTGAACTCATGTTTAGGATTCTCCATGTGTGCTGTGAGTCATGACATCCATTCCACAGTAGTTCAGTTTGGTGCACAGAAGTTGGTTCTGTGGCCAGTGCCCTGAACACCTCTGTTCTGTGTGTGTGTGTGTGTGTGTGTGTGTGTGTGTGTGTGTCTCCCTGTCTCTCCCTCTCTGCCTCTCCTGCCCCCATAGCATCCACACTGTGCCCCTGAAACAGGAGGATAGTTTTCCCTGTCAATAATGGGGTTGCCCCTACGTTATGACTACACTTCTCGGCTTCCCGTGAAAACCAGTAAGATGCTGTGGTGTCTACTTTTCCTGTTTTAATCTTCAGACCTCCCCTCCCCACCAGGCTCGGCAGGGAGCTGCCGGAGAGTGCAGAGCAGGATGTCCAACAGGACTCACTGGATGAATGCTATTTGACTTACTCAGCTCTTCCTGACCCATCTGATTCCCCCTGGACACACAGGAGGGCCAACATCAACTCATATGAGGATCTGGATGTCTGTCCTGCTCTGGAAGTAGCTAGTGAGTCCTCCACTGCGAAGGTGATAAAGCTCCAACTGGACTCCCAGGTCGACCCCATAGTTTGGTATCCCTACTCTGCTTATGTTGGAATTTGTTATCCAGGTGTTTCAGCCCCGTAGACCTATGGATCTGAGTCAGGCTCTAGGATAGACTTCTAAGCGCAGACATCAATTGCATCAGGGCCCTGCCCTGTGTTCCTCATCTCAGGCCATGCCTGTGGCTCCTGACACAAGTCAGGACATTGGGGTCAGGGCGGGTGTGACAAACTCACACTCATCTGTGAGGCACACGCAGAGGAGTCTGTCTTGTTCCTGATTTCCACACAATGTCTCTCCTCAACTGCCATCCTCTCACTTTCATCCCAAACAATGTTCCTTGAAGTTTTGTGCCTGTCAAGGCGACGACAGCCTTACCCATGTCTTTGTGTTTGTTGTTTCCCTGGTTTCACTGCTCTGGTCCCCAGTGTCCGTGTCCTCTGTGTTGGTTGTCTTCCCTAAGTCGTCGTCTGAGTGTCAGGACATAACCACCTCTACCGTCAGCTTGCTTGTACGTTTCCCTGAAGCATAGCTGAGCCCCGGCATGGCCCCACCCCGTGCATGGCCCCACCCCGTGCATGGCCCATGTGCCTGTGTAGCAAAAGGGATCACGGACAAAAGATTTCCTTTGATTTGAGGGTCTGCAGATTCCGTGCATCAGTCTGGCCTCTGTAGAAATTCCCTAAAACCCTGCCACCTAGAGTATCTCAGGAGGGAAGCTAGTGAGAGAAGGTTGCAGTAAGTTTTGAGAATGCAGGTAAGCCGTTCACCAGAATCTGCGGTAAAACAGAGGTTGACCTCTGCAGACAGACTGTTGAGATGGGGCTCTACCAGATCAGGGAAATCCTGCCCGATGCTTTAGGAAAGCTAGCCAAGGCACATTCCCAAGACACTTCCTGAGGCCTCCTGGATTATTTCTCCCAATGCCCTGCTGCCCACCTAAGGACATTAGTGCCCGTGTGCTAGTTGCGTGGGACACTTAATTTTCATGTCCAAGTGCTGCTCCGTTTATGTGACTGGCCGGTCTGTATTTACTTGCAGACAATCATAATGATCTTTGCGATGAAGAAGACCAGGACCCGACATGCCCCAGGTAACTCTGAAGAATCATGGGCTTTAATTCAGTGGTGACATCTGGGGATCTCAGATGTAGGCCAATCTAGAAAGTGCTAAATGCACCTATTTCATCCCTTCCGACACCCACAAGGTGGTCCTTCAGCAAGGTCCTCTGTGTCATGTGGTATTTGCACAGCCCCGTTATTAATCCCTCTCAAATGGAGTATCTGTAGTCCACCGACGCAGGTGGACTAAGCAGTCCCAGGATGCCTTGCACTCTCCTGGTCTCTCCTCGTATTAGGTCCCGCGTAAGATGCACAGCTCTCTCTGCCGGTTGCCTTTACTACATTGGCGGGCATTCACAGCAAGGATGGTTTTAGGAAAGCAGTTTTCACGTCTCAGTATTTAGACACGTCGGCCTTGGGCCCACGAGATATCCAGGAGTCTACAATGCTGCCTTAGCCTGGGGTTCTCTTGGTGCTTTGTGTAAATCTCCACACAGTGTATGCCAAAGTGTTGATGCTGCTTTATCGTCTTCTGGTGTGCTGTGGGTCATGACTGTTGTGCCCTGGGGTGATTCCGACTCCTGCCCCATAAGCTGGCGCTCAGGCCATGCCCTGAGCACCTGCCCCGTCCCCGCCCCCCCTCCCCCCGCACCTATCCCGGGTGCACCCACACTGTGGCCCCAGCTGCAGGCAGACTGCTTCATTTCCCTTTGTGGGGATCCCGCTTGTGTTCTGTGACCAGTCTCTCCGCCCTGCCCTCAAAACAAGCTGGCACTGCATGTTGACTAAACCTTCTTTCTGCATGTCTCGTCCTCCCAGCAACACCAGGCTCTGCAGGGAGCTGCCAGTGGCCCCAGAGGATGAAGTCCCACAGGACTCAGTGGGGGAATGTCATTTAACTCCTTGCGTTGGCCATGACCTGTCAGACACCTATAGGCCTTATAGGAGTGCCTCATTCACCTTTGATAAAGAGGAAGTCTTCTTGGGCGTGGATGTAGATGGTGAGTCCTGTTCTTGTGGGGGGCACGAAGTTCCTGCTGGGGTCCCAGGAAGCCTGTCCTCTGTGTCTTCAACAACCTGAATCGGCTGAGAGTTGCATCCCTGCCAACAGGCCCTGTAGGCTCGTACCAGTTTGAACTCTGCTCTCGGATTCACTCTTTAAAAGGCATCCTGTGGCTCAGAGCCCTTTCCTTCCTTCTGTCCCAGGCTGCCCTCTGTTCCCCGGCCCCGTCCGACATGCAGGCTGTTGGTACCAAGTGAGGCTCGAGAGGAGAAATGGAGAAAATGGAAAAAAGGGTTCAGAATCTCAGCCACCGCTGTCTTACCCGGAGACAGCTGGGTGACAGTCCTCCTTTGTTTTTTCCTGATTTTGTTTTGTTCCAAAAGGAGACCTCTGCTACTTGTGCAATTCTGCTGCCAATTGTATTTCTTGTGTGGCTTCCTACAAACTCCCTGGCTTTCCACACAGGTTTGTGGTCAGCTCCACATTGGCTGCATCTGTTAAATCGTTGCTGAGCTGCTAGTTGTTTCTCCTGGGGCGCCTGCCTCCCTGTGTACCAGAGCACCCAGTTCTACCCAAATGATCTGAAACAGTCGTAAATGCAAAGAGAACAGTTGCTCCACGCCCCAACGACCCCTGTGACCCTGCAGGAGTGCCAGCTCCTACCCTGTCAGTGCACTTTGTGGTGTGAGCAGAGCCAGGGCTCATCCAGCCCCTCCAGGAGCTCAAGGTCTCCAGGAGACGCTCCATGAAAACAATCAGGGCTGAGAGGTCCCAGACGATTTGTGTTCTCACTAGGGGTCCCATGGTGGCTCTTCACTTGGCTGCCTGGCACCCTGGTAACCCTGCAGAGCTCTGTGTCAGAGACACTGACAGCCAGGTCTGGGTTTCCATGGGGGCAGGGATGGGACAGGTTAAGACGCGTCTCAGGAGGGTGATGTGTGTGACATGGCCTTGCATTAAGCCTGGGTCACGAGAGGCTATGAGGATGGGCGGAGATGAATGAAGGCCGCCTCTCCATTATGCACAGCCCGTCCCCGGTGCAGGTTCTGGTGGGAACGTGGGAACAGTGTGTGTGGGCTGTGATTGCCGCAGGGTCGCCCCAGGAGGGCTGCCCTGCCCCAGCCTCCCTGCACTGGGGCCAGCCAGGGAGAAACAGGCATCTGAAGCCTTGAGGCCGATTCTCCCCCTCTTCTTTTTTCTTTTGGAGCACATATCAGCAATTCTTTCTCGTTCTGCTCTGAGGCCTCTCTAGAACCTTCTCTCTAGGCTGTAGGACGAAGGGTACTACTGCAGAATAATAGGCATGAGCTCGCCTCCCATGCAAAGCCGTCTGGACTCCAGGGGGTGACCTTCCCTTCAGGGACTTTGCGTCCTGGACACTTGCCATCTCAGCATGCCCAGGCATAGACACAACGGTGACATCGCCTTCGTCTCCATGACGTCTGCCTTTGTACCTGCTCACTGGCTGGTCTCACAGACAGTGGGGGACGGGGCGGGAGGACATCACAAATGGAAGTTCTGGCAGTGCTAAGAAAACTGGGCTTTGTCCACTGAAGTGTCTTCTTGCTTCAGCCCCGATGCAGGTGCCCGGTCCCGAAGGGCCATCGAGTGGAAACTTGACTTTCCCAAGGCCGGAGGTGCAAGCTTCACAAGCACCGCCACCGTCCAATACCCAGGTGGCCAATTCCGTGCCAGGGCAGCCGGACCAGCAGTTGGCTTGTGGTGACCGCAGAGCCAGGCTCCGCCCCTCCCCCGCCATCAGGAGACTGGCAGCCACGATGGTTTCTGGGAGCCAACGGCCGCTCTTCCAAGGTGAGACGTGCGGGGGGAGTAGGAAGCTCTAGTCACAGGGTTGTGGGCGGGGGCAGCAATGGGGCCTCTTGCAGGCATGCTTTGCCCAGCTCCAAACTCACAACGCTCCAGCTCCAAAGAGCTTGGGGCTGAGGGTCAGCTCTGTCTGCCCAGGTGCCATGGTTTCAGCCTCCTGGCTGTTTACTGGCCAAGTTATTCATCATCTCATGTATGTCCCCCTCGGACCCTTCATCTGAAACCATTGAAAATGGGATCTCCATCCCATCCATGCTGGGAGCATGAAGCTACATAATTTCCAGGGGCCCGAGTGAGCAAAATGGCTTGAGAACATCGATGAATCTGTAATGCGTAATTCTTGTGTCTTTGTGGTGTCTCAACACTTGGAAAATGGTTCCGTGGCATTGTTTCACGTGTGCTAGAGCTGTTCTTAACTGGCTCCGCTTTCGCTGGACCCCATCTTCCCGGACTCTCTCAGCAAGGCTTGTGGGCCAGTGTTTTCTCTCCTTCAACATCCATCAGGCAGCCAATATTCCCTGTTAGGCGCTCACAGTAGCAGTGGAAATACTGGCCCCACGACAGTTTCCCATGCATTTGCCTGGTTTCCCTTCTCTGCAACTATAAGGGGCCAGTTTCCTAAAGTGCACACTCCGTTCTCCAATACTTCATCTAGTTCCTCTTGTCCCCCCTCATCTCCACGAGCACGTCCCCAGCTTCGTTGTCATCAGGATCCGCGTCAGCTCACATTTCATGAAGACCGAGCGTTTCAGCGTTCCCCTGGCTTGTGTCGTCTTTACCCTCCCACCCTTGGTGTCCCTCCTGGAGCCTGGGTGTCCTCCTTGAGGCGCCGACTTCATCTGAGAAAAGAGGAGACACAGTTCCCAAGTGAGGTGACCAGGGCACAGCCCTGTCGCCTCGCGGAGATGCTCCAGAGGACGCCTCAGTGGGAGTTCAGGGAAGCGCAGCCCTGACAGGTGGCTTAGGATGGGAGGTTCTTACTGTCTTCTCCCTCTTGCCTCTCTGCCACTTCTCCCTGACTCCCGTGGTCCTGGCCCAGACTCTCCTGCTGGCTCAGTCCCTCTCTGTGGCTCACCTTCCACACAGGCCTCAGCAGGAAACATGGCTCCATGCCAGACTTTTGTCCAAGGAGGGTTTCTTAGTCCATTCAGGCTGTGATAACAAAACTGCCATAGACCGCGTGACTTAGAGCAGAGATTTGTGTCTCCCGTTCTGGAGGCTGAGTAGAACCAAAATCAAACAGTGGCACATTGGGCGCCTGGTGGTACCTCCTTCCTGGTGATGTGTGGCCGCCTTCTTGCTCTGTCCTCACAGGGTGGAGGGGTGAGGGAGCTCTGTGGGGTCACTTTCATAGGGCACAGATCCCTTTCTTGGGGGGATCTGCCTCCCATAGGCCCACCCCACCCGGCATCACGTTGGGAATTGGGTTTCCACAGATGAATTTGGGGGAAGACAAACTATCACTCTGGGGCAGGTGGTTTTACTCTGTTTGATTCTCAGCCTGATCTGCCCTGTAATTCTTCCCTGGTGCTTAACAGCTCACCTGTTTCTTGCCACAACTCTTCTCATCCTTCTCAGATTTGTCTATGTTTTCCACTTGCAACTGACCGAAGAGTGTTTAGAACTTTATGCTCGATGTCCCCCAACCCTTAACTGCCCATTTACTCAATTAGATAAGAATGTGCTTATAGACACACATATTTATGTCTTATGTCACACACATTACATATATTCGGTGTGTATGCTCTGCATAGTGTACATATATGAAATATATCAAATATTGGGGTGTGTTCTGTAAATTCCCCAGCTTTGGTTTCCCGGTGACTCTCAAAAGGCTTGCCTTCAACTTTGACTCCTCCCTTGAATAGGACAGTCTCTTTTGAGCACCATCTCCTGGCCTTTGTCTCTTCTTTGTCAGAACTGTGTGTTTTGACCAATTCTACTTTTCTCAATTTCACTTTTGGCGCTGGGGGCATGTTGCCCTCCTCGTGCTCTTATCCTTACAGGGTAGCGTGAGAGAGGTCAACAACAGAGGCTGTAATCAAAGCGTGTCCCTCGGCGCCCCTCACACGTGAACTTCCCGATGGCCTTTCTCGTCCTGCCCACCGTCCTTATTCGATGTCAGCGTAGGTAGAGGATTTGGTCACAGGAAGATCATGACTAACAGTGCATCCTGTTGATGTGCTTTTATTTTCAGAGCAGGGTTTGGAAGCTTCCATGGGTGTGAAGAACCCTCCCAAGCTGGAGGGTGACGCTGCTGAGGGCTCGGTGGCCAACCAGTGTGCAGGTCAAGTCTTTGGCCACGTTAATGCCCTGGGTGTGATGAAACAGAAGATGATCAAGAGAAAAGTGCAGTTTGGCGAGGGCAGACTCGCGTGCAGATTCCGTGGCCTTCAAGCTTAGGGCACAGAGGTAATGGCGTCCGTGGCTCTTGGAGTATGGATTCCTGTTGCTCTGTTAGATTATAGCTCCGCCCACACCCCAAACTGTTTTTCTCTTCCTCCTTTGGTCCCTCCCCCAGCTGCCGCTGCCTCTGTCTGGTCCTGCCTCTGTCTGGTCCTGCCTCTGTTTGCCACGGGGGACTGCCACCTTGGGGGCCCTCCCATCTCCATCAGCTGTGCCATGTGAGCTGTGCTGTGTCCCCACGGGGGCTGTCCTGGGATTCCCTCTCCCATGCCCTCACGGCCGCGGAGAATTAGGCCCCACGGCCCCCCTCAGCAGACCAGCATCATTTACATGTGTCACGAAACACGTGGCACTTTGGTAGAAGGCACCCACTTTCGTGGCTTCTTTGACTTCCTTCCTTGCTTCCCCAGCTCCATGACCTCTTTCTCCCAGAGCATTGTCTTTTTTTTTTTTTTTTCTTAATTTTTGTTTTAAAGTTATTTATTTTGAGAGAGACAGGGACAGCAGGAGTCGGGGAGGGGCAGTGAGAGTGGAAGGGAATCCCAAGCAGGCTCCAGGCTCTGAACTGTCAGCACAGAGCCAGATGCAGGGCTTGAAGCCTCAAACTGTGGGCTCGTGGCCTGAGCCAAAACCAAGAGTCAGATGCTTAACCGACTGAACCACCTAGATGCCCCATCAGGAACATCGTCTTAATGTCTCTTGCACATGGCTTCTCCTCTGGGGTGTTTCCGGGAACACGACCTAGGACGACACTTACCCCTCAGCTTCTCCATGTGAATAAGAAGTGTTAAAACTGAGGAGAAAGAGCACCCCGACAAAAACTACACGACCACATGGGTCACCTCTGGGACTGCCACACGGCCTGCCTGGGGTCAGGTTTGTCCTCGGCCCCAGGTGAGCAGGCCTGTGATAATGTGTGTGGGGTTTCCAGGACTCAGTGTACTCTCCTTGGGACCTCAAGAGAGCTGGCATCAGGTGGACACAGTCATGGCACTCTACAGGGACACTGGCCAAACACAGATGCAGAGGCCAGGTTTCCAACCTGCACAGACATGAGATGTGCAGGCATCCACCTGTCTTCCCTTTTCACTGCCGTTACCGTGTCTACATGCTCAACTGGTTCATAAAAGGATCCACCGAAAGGAACTGAGCTGAGTCTCCGGCCAGAGCACATTCGCGAGCATTGACTGAATTAACTTTGGGCAGCTGTGTGAAGTCCCCGCGAGATCCAGGGGAACACGAGACAATCTGTGTGTGCCTCATACAAGTCCAGCTGAGAACAGGGATTCATGGGAGGGTGTCCGAAGGAAGACCAAAATCTTTAGGGCCGGTATCGTCATGGTGGCAGAGATGAGGACAAGAACACCGTGGTCTGAAACAGAGTAGCTTAGCTAATAGTTCTAAATCACGCTGTCGTGAAAGAAACACTGACTAAGCTTTGAACTCACGTGAATGCCCTCACCCAATACCTTGAGATTTTGATTTCAATATTCTGGGCTGGGGTGTGGGTAACGGGAGATGTTTTAAAGCTCTGCTGGTATGCACCTAGGAATCAGAAGGACTGTGGATCTATAGGATGTTCATAAGCCATATAGAAGGAGCCCGTGTGTGTGTCACTCATTTTGTGGACAAGCTGAGTATCAGCCCCTGATGGAGTTGACATTCCTCCCTCAATAGAGCCCAGAGAAAGAAGAGGACAAAGACACATGAATGAATTCGATGAATACTCCCTCTTCTGGATCCAAGTGTCTCACAATTTTTATACTATAGGATGCAGTAAGAAAGAAATGTTGCCTAGAAACCCAGTGTAAGAACAACACTCCCTTCCCTGATTACCAGTAATGGAATTCAGGGCTCTTTTTCCTCCTCGTGCAATGAAAATCACGGTTGACTCTTCACTTAATGCGTTTCCCAGCCTCCTGACAGGTGCACTGCAGATGGAAAGGAAATGTTTTAATCAAATTTTCTCCTCATATAAAACCTCAGTAAAGAAGCTTAGGTCTGCCTCTGCCCTTTGCAGGCCCTCGTTTACATTAGTGTCAACACCGAGAGACTCTCTCCTCAGGGACAGTTTGGGAAACGTGCGAGGAGAACCTAGACGACTAAAAGGAAGGCTCTTCCGTTTTCTCTGCAGAGTTCCGAGTGTCTCCACTGAGAATATTCCTAGACGTTCCCTCAGGTGTATCCTGGCGTGAGGTGCCCTGCAGGGGCTGTTGGGGTCCCTGAGCAAAAAGGGGTGAGGCCCTGGGTACACTCCCCGCTCTTTTCGTCATTCCCCTTGGAGTTTCTCCCTTTGGGGTTCTTTTCAGCCCCTTTGGGGCAGGATTTCTGTGCAAAGCCTTAATTCCATCCAGCCAAGCAGCCAACAGCGTCTACTGCCTACCCGCACCCCCGTATCGGAGGCTTTCGTCTCCTGACCCCCACATGGATGGGAAGGGCCCGAAGCCTGGGTTTCAGTTCCAGGGTGTCAGGCACAGGTCACACGGCTACAGGTGGTCCTTATCAGCCCCTTGGCCCACGGTTCCTCATCTGCACACGGCAGGACTGAACTGGGACATAGTCTGAGGCCCCTGTTGCATCTCACATCCTGGGGCTCGTTCCATAGCCTGGCCTCCCCCTTCAGAAGACCAGGGCAGGGTGAGAAGGGGTGTGTTTGTCTGCAGAGGGCCCCCTCCTTCCTTCAGCAGTCTGTTTCTGAACGTGTGTGTCGGGGGCTAAGCACATCCCTCCGTGGGAGACATGAGAAAGCCATCACTTTGCTTCTGATGAAGGGGGTTCCAGGGTGAGGTGGCTGCTGAGGGAGGGATGTTCGGGACCTGGCAACAGCTCAGGGCAGCCTTGAGCTGGGATGCCACCAGGCGCCTGTTGCGGGGAGCACAGGGGTCCCTGCATCCTACAGTGTAGGCTGGATGCAATTGAGGGGGCTATTGCTTCAGACTTGTGGCTCTCACTCTCCCCCTCAGCCTGCCTGCAGACCCCCCTTCAGCTCCTTCTCTGCACAGGGGCTCAGCTCGCCCCTGGCCTCTGTCACCACGGAGCCATCCCTCCAGGCTCAGCCGTCAGCAGGACCTGAACAAGACTCACATTTGATTCCTCTGCCTCTCTCTCTCTCTGTCTCAGATACCAAGGACTCCAGGAACTAAGAAAAGATACTCCTCATTTAAACGAAACCCCATCATTCTCCACTTGCTGAAAAGAACTCTAAAGCAGCAAATCAAGCTAAAGCCCAAACAGAACATGCGAGGGATCCTTTGCTGAGAATCGACATCTCGATCACAAGCCACTCTCTGGGATTTTTACTCCAAAAGTCTGGTTTGATGAGAGGAACTCTCGCTCTTCTGACTCCAGTCGTGATAAGTCGCCAAGGCAACCAATGCCCAGACCACACGCCCTTGTGAGACACCTTCAGTCTGGCTCCTCTCCATTCCATCCTGCAGATAAGCGGAGGCTGGAGCAACGTGGCAATAGACCCCATGTCAAACTGGACATTCTGGGCCACCAGCTGGGCTGTGCCAGGAGCAGACAGCATTAACTACGCAGCGTTCTTGCTGAAGAGGCTTAGCCTGAATCTGAGCACGAGGTAGGGATCAGACAACTACAGAATTTCGACCATGGAACAAGACATCGGGCCTGTCTTTCTTCAAACAGCCAGTGTCCACAGCACAAATAAGACGACAAAAAGGAGAAGAGATATCTTGGGTTCCAAAGGACTCAGAAGATTGTGCTATCGTAATTGTGTAGTCCTTTCGAACCCCAAACATCTCCTCACCTTTCTGTGGCCGTCTCTGGTGGTGGTGACGCTTCCTTGTCTGTAGGGGACAGGCCAGATGTCTGGCTTGATGGTCTACATCCTGAAGGTGTCTGATCACTTCCTCCTGATTAAATTCAGGCTAACCCTTTTCCCCGGGCGTTCCCTAGTTAATGCTGTGTGTGTCCCAGCTCCACCCACCCAGAGACCCAGAGCGTCTAGTCTGCCATCACCATCATTGTGAGAGCAGCACTGGTTGCCTTCTATGGGGGGCCTATCAGATCGTTTATGGTCTTCTGTTTGGGTGTGACATCTGAGAATGTGCAAAGATGCTCTCTGTAAAGTCTGTCTCTACAATGTTACCATCTTTTAGTGATCCCTGCAGTGTGTCACAACCGTATCTGTTTGTATGTTGGAAAAACTCTAGTTGTATCATCCTTGTGTATGTGTATTTGCTGGCATTGTGCTGTGGAAAAGAACACTCCCTCCCCGTTCTATATCATTAAAGTGTTTATTTTGACAATCACTGGGGACTGGTGAATTACGTTTCCTTCAGGGCTCCAATCCATCACCATCGTGATGTAAATGTTCTTGGTTCTCTTCTGGTATTTACTCCTGAGTCTCTGTATCTTTTAGGCTATATTTCACCTACGGGCAAGAGTACATATGTGTGTCTGAATGTGCACCTGTTGTTTAGAAAGGTTGTATATGTAGGGCTGAACACTGCATCACAAGTGCGGGACATGTTTGGTTCTGTATTAACTTGTGAAACTTGTCACATCGCCATTCTAAGATTTAAACGATCTCGGGGTGACTGGGTGGCTCAGCAGGTGGAGGGTCCAACTTTGGCTCAGGTCATGGCCTAGCGGTTCATGAGTTTGAGCCCCACATCGAGCTCTCTGCTGTCAGCACAGAACCACCTTCACTCTCCGTCCTCCCCTCTGTCTGCCCTTCTCCCGCTTGCATGCTCTCTCTCTTAAAAATAAATAACCACAGGGTCACCTGGGTGGCTCAACTGGTTGAGCGTCCGACTTCAGCTCAAGTCATGATCTCACGGTTGGTGAATTCGAGCCCCGAATCGGCCTCTGTGCTGACAGCTCAGAGCCTGGAGCCTGCTTCAGATTCTGTCTCCCTCTCTCTCTCTCTGCCTTGCCCCCACACTCACACTGTCTCTTTCTCTCTCTCTCTCTCTCTCTCTCTCTCTCTCTCTCTCTCAAAAATAAATGAAAACAACACTTAAGTTTTAACTGATCTCCCAACCTCAGACTTCTGACATTATTCTATTTTCTCTTCTGTCTCCACCTGCCACTTCTTATAGGATTGTTTCAGCCCGGTGAAACGGATGCCATTTACATCCTATTTCTCCCACTGGTTCCACTCCCAGACTTTTGTCTCAGATCTACAATGAAGTGTATTCAGTGACGATCAGTTGTACAAAAGTCAAAACTTCCCCAGTCATCTCTTATTGGGCAGAATGCGTCTTTAAATGACTCCTAGTGACGGAATCAGGACTCCCTGAGTGTTGCATATTTAGTACTCTTTTCCTACTGCCTTTGTACATGGACATCTTAGGTGAATAGAAAGTGCTTGTACAATGAGTTTTTGCTGCGGTTTTAAAATATATGGCCTTGCTTTGTAGGTTTGGTGGGCATGTAGACGATTGATTTTTCTCTCCCTGGGATATAAATTGGCTTCTTTTGGTGGTGGGGAAGGTGTATGCAGCATCAGAGGTTTTCTCCTTTTTATGGAAAATCTATTAGTTCTAGGGGTGCCTGGGTGGCTCAGTCCAGTTAAGCGTCCACCTTCAGCTCAGGTCATGATCTCACGGTTCGTGAGTTCAAACCTCAAGGTGGGGTATCTACTGCCAGCACAGGGCCCACTTAGCACAGAGAGCCCACTTCATATCCTGTGTCCCCCTCTCTCTTCTTACTCAACACATCTCCAAAGGCAAGGGAAATACAGGCAGAAATGAACTATTGGGACCTCATCAAGATGAAACGCTTCTGCACTGCAAAGGAAACAATCATCAAAACTGAAAGGCTACCGATGAAGTGGGAGAAGATATTTGCAAATGATAGATCGGATAACGGGGCTGGTATCCAAAATCTATAAAGAACTTACCAAACGCAACACCCCAAAAACCAAAAAATCCAGTGAGGAAATGGGCAGAAGACACGAATAGACACTTTTCCAAAGAAGACATCCAGGTGGCTAACAGACACATGAAAAGATGCTCCACATTGCTCATCATCAGGGAAATACAAATCAAAACCACACTGAGATACCACCTCACGCCAGTCAGAGTGGCTAAAATGAACAACTCAGTAAACAACAGATGCTGGCGAGGATGTGGAGAATCGGGACCCCTCTTGCAGTGTTGGTGGGAATGCAAACCGGTGCAGCCGTTCTGGCAAACAGTGTGGAGGTTCCTCAAAAAGTTAAAAATAGAACTACCCTATGACCCAGCAAGAGCACTACTAGGCATTTATCCAAAGGATACAGGAGTGCTGATGCAGAGGGGCACGTATACCCCAATGTTTACAGCAGTGCTTTCAATAATAGCCAACTTATCGAAAGAGCCTGAATCCGTCCATCCACTGACGAACGGATAGAGAAGATGTGGGTTATATATACAATGGAACACTACTTGACAATGAGAAAGAACGAAATCCTGCCATTTGCAACAATGTGGACGTTAAGTGAAATAAGTGTCACAGAAAGACAGATACCGTATGTTTTCACTCACATGTGGAACTGAAGAAACTTAACAGAAGACCATGGGGGAAGGGAAGGGGAAAACATAGTTTCAAACAGACAGGGAGGCAAACCAGAAGAGACTCTTAAATACAGAGAACAACTGAGGGTTGATGGTGGGAGTCAGGGAGAGGGGAAATTTCGTGATGAGCACTGAGGAGGGCACTTGTTGGGTTGAGCACTGGGTGTTGTATGTTAAGCGATGAATCATGGGAATCCAATCCCGAAGCCCAGAGCACACTGTTCACACTGTATGTTAGCTAACTTGACAATAAGTATATTTGGAAAACAAAACAAAAAAAAGAATGAGGCAGATGGTAAAAATGCTGGCAGCAGAGGACCGAGCAGGGCTAATACGTGCTGAGTATTTACTCCCCGCCAGGCACTGGGCTCAGTGCTTCACCTGCACCTCTGCTGTAACACCGGGGACGACTCGTGTAGGAGAAACTCCCATTGGCCCCATTTTGAAATGAGACACTGAGCCACAGAAAAGAAAATTCAAGACACTCAGGCAAAGTCACACTGTAACTCAGCCAGGCTCGCTCCTACAGCTTGTGAGCCCAGAGTGCTCTCTTTCTTGACCTCTAGGTTAGGGATTTCCAGGGAGAAAGAACAAGGCCAGCCTCTGATGCCCTGAATGGCCCTGCTGACATCCTGGCCTGGCTGTTTTGTTCTCACGCTGGGAATAAACAGTCTCAGATACAGGATCTCAACCTCAAAGAGACTCTGAACCCTGAGACCATGAGACACAAGACGACTACCTGATTATTCCAAGCAGGCCCCACAAACACCAGGTCACCGTGCAAACTACAACGCCCCAAACACCCTCCTCTTTTCGTAAGGAAATGACTGCTGACTCTCACCGCAGTCAAGAAGGGCCAGTGCACACTACCAGTGCTCGAGGTAGAGCAGACCCTGCTTCCGTCCAGCCTCCCCGCCATCAACCAACCACAGCCCGAATCCTGTCATGGTGGTTCTTTCTACCACTCTCTTACTGAGACCGTGGGGTGTGATCTCTGTGGCTGCAATGATTATGTAAACCCCCACCTGTTTCATGGGATGTACGTTCCTGCTGATTTGGCTGAAGAGAAATCCGAAATTTCTCCTAAGGTTACGTTTCTCCTAAGATTATGCCAGGGGAGACAGGGAACAATTTTTCACTCGTGGTGTGGCAGATTTCCCCAAGGTCGATGTACCTCCTCAAGGTAAGAGTGCTCACTGTACTTGATATTCTCTTATCTCTGCTCCTTTCCTAATATGGGAAATTAACATTTACTAAGGGATAGAGAGTTACGATATATGGGCTTTCTCCTGTGTGGGATTTAATGAGAGCTGTCATCATCCTGAACTTGTAGGGAACTGAGGACAAGGACCACAAGGTAGCAGGGAAAGGTGGCTCTGGGCTTTGGGAGTCACAAATGGGCACACGCAAAAAGAACAATACGTGATTTTGGAAGACGTGTCAGCAAGAAATGTGGCCATAAAGGCCACTACGTATTTAATCCATGACCCACCAGTCGCTTTGCTCACAGAGTATCCCTGTTTATCTTGGCCATGATGAGTGTTTTAAGAACAGTCAGAGAATTGCATCAGAGCACATCCATCTGAAAAGGACACACATAAAATACTGCATTGCCAAATCAGACCCACCAAACCCACCAATCTTCTCTGGTATCAAGTTTGATGTACATTTTCGAGGATAAAATTAACTGTGTGAGGCACAAGCAAAGCAACAAGAAATCTCGGACAACCAACACTAACTGCAAGAAACTTCTTCCCACCTTAGGACGTGTTCTGGCCCCGAGTTAACATACGTGCTCTCTCAGTGCTGTATGAAGTCGTCACTTGTACCCAATGGATCTGGTTGAAGTCGATGAACCTGGTAGAAGTCATCTGCTAGGCTGATACATAACTGATGCGACAGTTTCCAGGAAACTAAGCTACATAAATCCACGGGCATATGTTTGAGTCCCTACAGGGTTCTGCTCACACGAGATCCCTCCCACTTACAGGCATGTCGTAGGTAAGGACTCTCCCTACAGTGTGTTTGCAAGAGGTTCCTCACTCGATGTTTATGCGGAAAGTTGACTGGGGGTACCTTTCTTTCTTTCCAGGCCAGCGTCACTGAAGGAACTGAGCAACTGCAAGGAACCCAGTTCCTGTTCTTCTGTCCAAATTGTCTGGGTGGAGTTTTTAGGCTGAGCTTATAAATCAGCAGGAATCCAATTTTCTTCCTCCGAGAAGAGATACAATGGTTTCTTCCAGCATTGCTCATTGGGCAGTGCAAGTTTGCAGAGAGAGAGAGAGAGAGAGAGCGAGCGAGAGATATCGCCAGGCATGTTACTTTAGCAATGCCATGGTCCTCCCACATTGTCCATCCCACTCATGACAATGCCTGGTTTAAGCGTCCTCTCTCCATTTCCCTTTATTACCTGCCTGACCTACATCCTTCCCCCAGTGAGGGAGCCAGCTCAGAGGGTCTGCTTAACCTAGACTAGAGGTGGGGCCAAGGAGAAGTGTGCCTGTGGCTAGAATGGGCTGCCTTCAGAGGGAGCCATAACGTGGCTACAAGCAGTTAGAAACCAGCCTAAAATACCGTTAGGAATAAGCAGGGCCAAACGCAATGGTATGGATTTTATGTTTCGTATTGATAGCAACTTTCTTGTACAAATACATTTAGACTTACTCACGGGAGCAGGGCGTCAGACAAAATGAAAGAAAACTGTGTCAAGTGTGAAAGATACTAAGTTACCAAAGTTACATTGAGTTGTAGAATTGTTTTTTATCCTTTAGCCCTTCATTTCCACACTCAGAACCTAGAAAACTTTCTTCACTGCCCATGGAATTCAATGTGGACACAACAATTTAAACTATTAACCCAAACTTTCCATTTTTTTTCCCCCATAAACCTTGTTGGATACCAGGTATTCAAATGCCCACTCCCATGTTCAGTGAGACTAGTGAGGGCGGTAAGTAATGTGGTATATCCAGGTAATATTCTGTTTCTTGGCCTACTTCTGTACTCCGCGTGTCAACTGTTCTCCGCCAAGGGGACCTCTGGCCACACACGGGAAACCCAACAAACTTAAAAGTGTAGGGTCTCTGCGTTGATCTTGAGGAATGTCAGTCCACATGTAAGATTCTCTCAGGGCTCAGAATGGCTCTGCATCTGCAAGGACAAAGGTGGTTGCCCCATCCTTTCCTCAGGGAGAGTACCTCCAGATTTCCTGATTCAGGCACCTTATGACGGCCAAGCACATACCACGATTTCCACGTTAGGCAAAATGTTTACAGATGTGTGAAATGCCTTCCATATGCTCCAATCCCTGTGTGCATGTTTCCTGAGTTCCTGTTGTGTGAGAGTCCCCTTTCCCCCAACCCACGGGGACGCTGTGGGAACCCAACCAAATCGCCCTGTGATTCTTTTTGTCTTTTCCATATAATCCCCTCCTTTCAGAGTGTTTTTCTTTTTCTTTTTTTTATTTTTTAATGGTTCTTATTTATTTTTTGAAAGAGAGAGCGGGCGCAGTGCAGAGAGGGAGACACATGATGCAAAGCAGGCTCCAGGCTCAGAGCTGTCAGCCCAGAGCAGGAGGTGGGTCTTACACTCAGGAACCCTGAGATCATGACCTGGGCCAAAGTCGGACGCTCAACCACTCAGCTACCCAGGCAGCCCTGGAGTGATGTTCTTTTTTCTTTTTTTTCCCCAAAGACACCTCTGAGTAGCACTGGCCTTAGGCCCCTGTGAGCTCCCTTGTACCTGCTGGCAGGAAATGGGGAGGTCAGGCAATGGTTGACCACTGCAGCCCCACTTCCCTCCCCTCCTGCAGAGAAAGCACTGAGGCCATCACTAAGAAATGCGAACCCGTGGGGCGCCTAGAAGGCTCCGTCGGTGAAGCATCAAGACTGCAAGCACCCCAAGCATCTGACTTGGGCTCAAGCTCATAACCCAACTCAGGTCAGGTCCTGAGCTCCCACTTCCAGTCCTGGCGCCTCATGTGTGGCAAGAGCTCAGAGCCCTCCCGCCTTTTTTCTTAAAAAGGTAAAACCCTAAAAGGCCTTTGCATCAGGATCAGGGTGACAGGAATGGGAATTACTTGGGAACAGTTGGAACTCCCCAAGGGACATTGCTCCCACCGCCAAACCTGGGGAACAACCCACCACACACGAGACGAATACCAAAGATAGCACAAGTAAAGAACTGCCTACAAGAGTAGCATCTTACTCCGCTGTGTAAAAGACATCCTGAAGTAAGAAAGGAAAGAAGAAGAACAAGGCAATGAAGCACTCAGACACATCTGCCTTTAAAAGACCGCTGATCAGGGGAGAGCGCGAACGCAGTCCCCCACTACCACAAATTATGCAGTCGAGTTTCCCACATTTGGGGAAATCGCAGGGGTCAGCACATCCCGAGTGCAATGGATAAGCCTCGCCCTGGGAAAACCACCTTCCTGATCATGGTGTCTCCCCTGCCAGGTAAGTATGACTTTCTCCCCCTCCGCCCCAACCCAGCCTCACACGCACCACACTGTACACACACGGTCACTGGCCTCCCCGCACCCCAAAACCCTCCGCACCCACTCCCGTCTCAACCATCCTCACCCCCACACACGTCGTCCTCAGACAAGCCGAGCCACAGCTCGGGCGCTTCCACAGCCCGGGGAATTCTACCGCCCGCTAGAATCCTACCGCGCCCACCGCGGCCTCATTTACATAAGGCCACGCCCCGGTCAGGACGCAACGGCCCCGCCTCACTCTCCGCCCCTCCCCGCGCCACCGGGCTCCACGCGCAGGCGGTCTCCCTGCCCCCAGCTCTGCTCCCGCCGGGATCTCAGCGCTAGGGCTTCTCCTCTTCTTCCCGCCCCCCGCCTCCTTCCTCTCCTTGCGGGTCTCCTCCGTCTTCTCCCCTCCACACTGATTTGCTTCCCGTTCGTCTTCCCTCTCCATGCAGCTCCCGCAACGCCCCCTGCGCCCGTCGTGGCGCCCACGCGGCGGTCAGCACCCGGCCGACTGCGCCCGCCTGAGAGGAACACGAGGGAGGACGTCCCCCAGCCGGAGAAGCGCCCACACACCTCTCTCGCTCTCGCTCTCTGTCGCTCTCTCTCTCTCTCTCTCTCTGCCCAGAGCCCGGTTTGAAGGAGACACAGTGCGATGGCTCCACCTGAGGGGCTCAGCCGCCAAGCCAGTCCCCCCGCACCAGGGCTGGACACCAGCGCGGGGCTACCGAACGTCTGGCAGCTCTGGGCGCGCGAACCCATACCTGTCGTTTGAGAACTGCCGCGTGCCTGCTGCTTTACAGGTGCGTTCGCGGGGCGGGGCGGGGCCGCGGCGCCCCCTGGTGGAAGCCCCGGTGGGGGGGCGCACCAGGATCCCCGGGTTGAGGCGGGGGCGGGTCCACGGAAACCTGCCTTGAGCTCACTTAGACCCTCCCCCCACTGCCAGAGGTCACAGCAGGGGTTAGTGGGGGCCCGGGCGCCCCACTCTGCCTCTGCCGTCCCTTCCTCCCCCCCTGCGCGCTTCCCCTTGGAGGAGATTTCCGCCAGCAAAGTCCCCCTTCCGTGGGGAAAAGCCAGGTCTGGAAAACCAAGCAGCACCTACTCGGAAGAGACTAGTCCTGGGGCAATTTCCTGGTCCTGTCCCTCGCGTTCTGGTTTCTGATTTGCCTTTGTCTCCCTTGGGCCTTGACGTGTGCTTGACTTTTACTAGACTGCTGAAATTAGAAGAGACTGGGGGGGGGGGGGGGACGGGCGTCCGACATTAGTTGTCACCTGAGTCAATAGTGTGGTGGTCCGCGGAATGATGCCCCCTGCCTGGGAGGACCCCAGCCTCATCCCGGATCCTGTGAAAATGATCCATCACACAGCAAAGGGGCCTCTGCGAAGGTGCTTAGGTCAAGGACCCTGAGATGGGGAGATCGTCCTGGAATATCCGGGTGGCCCCCTGGAATTACAGGGGTGCCTTCAACCTGGAGGAGGCAGAGGAGGAGATGTCTCCCTGCTGTAGCTGGTGGTGCGGAAGATGGAGACAGAGGAAACCAGGGCGGGTAGGACACAGGCGCTCCCTTGCCAAAACCTCCCGCCTGCACTGTAGTGAGGTTTCCCTGGATTAAATTGCTCAGTCTCCCTGAGCCTCCAGAAGGGGCGGTGGCCCTGTTGACATCTCCATCTGAGTCTGGTGAGATCCTTTTTGGGACTTTTCACCCACAGAACTGTCAGGTAACAAACGTGCGTCCTTTTAAGCCTCTAAGTTGGCGGTGAGTCGGTACCCCGGCGACCCACAACCCATGTCAGGTGTCTGGCTCTTCACGTCAGCGGTAGTTAGATCTGCGGGATGGAATCAATTCTGTATAAATGCTGCAGGTCGTGAGTCTTAGGTGGTGAGGCCAAGCGCTGTTTTTCCACGGTGAAGTGTTAGGTTAGGTACCTGCTGATGTGAGGTGCGCCGGGAGTGAAAGGTTCAGAAAGAATTCTCGGGGCACCTGGGTGGCTCTGTGGCTTTAGCATCTGACTCTTCTTCTTGGCTCAGGTCCTGATCTCACAGGTTTGTGAGATTGAGCCCAGAGTCAGGCTTTGTGCTGACAGCAGGGAGACTGTTGGGGATTTTCTCTCTCTTTCTCCCTGTATTTCTCTCAAAATAAATAAACTAAAAAAAAAAAAAAAAAACCAAAAAACAAAGACTTCGTGAGACGTTCTCGGTGCAAAAAGGTGTTTATAAAAAGCATGAGGACAGGACAGGGGGACAGGAATAGCTGCACTGGGATTGTGAGGTGTGACTGGTTATAAAGTTTTAATTTGGGGGTGGGGGAGGATGGGGGCGTAGAGCCAAATGAAGTTTCCGTCAGGAGTTCCCTGGAGGTCTGGTTAGCCTCAAGCTGAGGTTGGTTTTTTTTGTCCAGCAGAGCGTTAACATTAAGGCAGTTGTGAGTTCCTTGAGGCGGTCCTGTGTCAGCTATTGACCAGTGGGCTGCAAGGTGTAAGGAAATTGAATTGCATCTACATTTCTTTTGCCTTTTTTCACCTCATCATCCGCCATCCTTTTTCTTTCCCTTCTTTTCTGTAACATTCAAAGTCTGTTCCCTGCACACAGGCTCAGCACGTTCTTATGCAAAGTGGAAGCCACTGGTGGTCACACAGATTGGTTGTTCACTTTTCAAGAGTGGGCTGTGCTCCTTTCCCAAGGAGGGCAAGGACATAACTTACAAAAGGAAAAATACGGGAGAACCCCCTCCTCTCACAGCTGCGTTTCTGTTGCGCGAGTTCTCTTAAGGCACAGAGCTACTTTTCAGCATGTCACAGAGAGCGAACATGCAAGCGTGGCGTTTACGGCTCTCCCCCAAAAGTGATCGGTGACTGGATCCCGAGCAGACCTGAGCTTTATAGGGTGTCATAGGCTGTTGCTTTCGTAAATGTCACGGACATAAAACGAACTTTGTGGAAGCCCCGAGTTCTCATGAGTACTGATTCTGCGACCAGGCCCGGCAGCACAGGGACGGGGGAGGAATTGTCCGGATCCTGGAATAATCACGGGGCAGCACAGCCTCGCTCTGGGCTTCTGTGTCCTACTTGTTTACAGACTTGTCGTCCGTTCTGAGGATTGGGCCAGCGAGTTGCTCTGTTGACAGCCAAAGGCACTCATGGAAAGACTTAAACAACCAAGTGTGACAGCACACGTGGGGTCACTCCGTCTACCAGGAAAGCAGGACCCGTGTCTGCCTCAGGTGTGAGTCTTTGGATGGATCTATTTGTTACTGGAGGTGGTGGGGAGGATGGTGTTTGAGGGTTTTGTGGTTGCTGCTGTCTGTGTTGTTGAACTCCTTCTAGGAGATCATTGTGGAGCGATAGCTTTGTGTTAGTTCCTGGAAGGACATGACTAAGGACACTTGCCGAGGAATAGTTGCGGATCTGGGTGTCACATTTGTGGAAGGACTTCTACGCTTTGCAGTTAAAGATGCTCCCTTAAAGGAAACCAACTTTATTCATACCTTTGGGTCAATGTTAGAGAGCAATATGTTGAAATTGGTCTGCAGCCCACTTGCATCAGAATCACCTGGGTTTGATGTAAGAAATGCAGATTCTGGGGCCTCACACCAACTACATCTCTTGGGGTTAGAGCCCAGGTGGTAGCTTCTGTGACCTCCATTGCTGACTCTAAGGCTTTCCCAACCTAAGAACCACTCTCTTTTAGTTTTAGATTGGGGATTCTTACACAATGATCAAAGAAGCCCAAACTTTTTCCTTTACTCTGAAGACTTCATACACTGGACCGTGACCTTCTTAGGGACGGTGTGACTTTGCTCCTCTCTCACACTCAGCCTAGAGACGGTGCCCAGATCGGAAATAAAGCAGCTGAAGAAAAATGTTTGATTTCTTTATACACGTTTTACTTTCATAGCCACCAAAAAGACTGTGTTTCATTTCCTCTAACAGACTCTGTCCACCAGTTATGTTGCCCAAAACATATCGCTATCGCGACAGATAGAAATATCTATGGTACATTTATACACACAGACACGCGTTCTAAAGCACTGCGAAGACACAGACGAGGCTTTCACACAACTGGGGGCCTCTCAGGTGCCACTTAAGTATGATCACTGGGTTATCTTACAGAGGACTCTCCATGGTCTTGGTCTGGCCACGAGTCCCAGGTCCCCAGAGAGGACTTAGTTAAAAGGGGCAAGCGTAACTAGGCCGCGGTCATCGCCACACTTTGGAGGCCATAAATGGAAATAGGAGGCGCCAGGCTAAGCGGGACATTGCACGTGGGAAGCCACCACCTTCGCCACGTGGATTCAAAGCACTCGGGTGCTGCAGTGTAGATGGACGCCCAGCCCATGCTGGCCGGGCTGAGCTGGCCCCGAGGAAGCATACATCTGGGAGTAGTGCCGGCTGAGCCCCAGTGTCCCTCAGGGCACCGCTGTCACTCGTGTGCTTTAGAACTGCTGAGGAGCTCCCGTGTGGGGACCACGCGTCCCATCCGTAGGGAGCAGGGTCCTGTTTCCCCTGGGTGACCACGTGAGGAAGGGCACTGAAGTGAGAAGTGGCCGTTGCGAGTTCCCAGGCCAGTGTGGCATTTAGAAGCAGGGTCACAAGGCCCCGTACAAACCGTGCCTGTTCTGCTCAGGGCTAGGCCCAGGGCACCCTGGCTGGTGGTTCTCTTGATGGTGCTCCTTAACCGCAGGACAGGCTCTCTACCTTCCGCCCGCCTGCACTGGGCCACGCGTCTGGCTCCTCCTGCACCCTCCAACAGGTGTGCAGGAGTGGGGCCCAGGTCTCATCAGCAGGTGGGAGTTGCACCACGGGGGGGTGGGCCCATCCTTCTTGCTGCTTGAAGGATCTCTGCAGGCTCCTCTTCTTGCGTGACTCCTGGAAGGCAAGGGTCACAAGACTGGGGTGCCTGGCAGAGCCCTCAGGGACTTCACCTGGAGACAAAAGTGCAACAGGGTGAGTCCATTGTCAGGCCCTGCTGGTGGCTCCCTGAGCTGCAGTGAGCTCTGGGCGGTGGCAGGGCCATGGGCTCAGTGACAGCCTAGGGGAAGGGCTGCCGTCCTGAGGAACCTCTGGTGCCACCGGGTTAGAGGGAAAGCTTCCCACCACCTCGGGTGGTGATGGCCCTGCTCAGAGCTGCTGCCCGGATCCCACGCTCCCTCTTTGGGACCCAGTTCACTCCCCAGTTCACTTGGAGCAAAATGATGGCTTCTGTGACCTCCCAGGAATAGAAGCACTTAGCATGAAACATGCATGTGTAGAAATAGCCTGTTGCAGGATGGATAGCACACGGTGCAGGGAAGTCCCCTGTGAAGTTCATGTCTAGCACTTAATGAGGAGAGGGAGGGGCAAGGCAGCTGGTTGCTTAGAGATCCCCTAAGTCTAGTGCCACCTCCTACAGAAGCAGGGTGGTAGACTCACAGAGACTGAGGGGCCAGCCAAAGCCACAGGGCTGGTTGGTGACAATCCCAGGATTAGAACCCAGCCCTGGGCCCTTTCCATTGTCTCTCGGAAATGTGGAGGAAACTTTCATACAAGGGGAAGCCAGTGGGTATGTGGGGCTGTTGGGTTACCTTTGCTGGGACAGGAATAAGGCTTTACAGAGGCCATCTTGTAAGTGTTCTTCTAAAGAGGCTCAGGAAAGAAAGGAATTATCAGAGAAAAAGGAAAGGGAATTAGCCAAAAAAGAAAAAAAAAAAAAAAAAGGAGGGTGACGTCATGGCCCGACCCATTTTCACACTGTGGGATCAGCTTTCTCTCAGGTTATAGTTAGGGAACATTCCTAGGAATAGGCCCAACTGCTTCTGGCAAAGCTTTGAGGTCCAAGTGAAAGGTATAGTTTCTGATTTACAAGCCATTTCCTACACTTCACGTGTTTGGTGGGCATATTTGCTAGGGAAGGTGTTAGTATTTTAAGTAAACCTACAGAATGTCTGCCATATAGATAAAATGTTTCCCTTCAAGTTCCATTTTTATTTATCATCAAATTCTCTTTTAGGTGGATAGGACCCAATGGTTTTCTTTGGGATGAGATATATCAAAGTCGAATTGCTGTCCTCAGCACAATAGGGGGTGGGATGGACTCAATCAATTAGATGGCATCTTGGCTTTACTTTTCATGAGGTGGGAAGTGCTCCAGGAAACAGCAGAACGGGCCCCAGCACCCTCTCCCAGAAGCTCAGTCAGAGGCGGACTCCCCTCTGACCTTGAGAATCAACTCACTTGCTTTCCTCGGACTCCTGACTTGGCCTACAGGAGGGAAGAAGTGGGGTGAGGAAACAAGAGGGTGACAATGTGACAGGGAACAGAGATGGCAGTGGAGGGGTTGGGAGGGGAGCTAGAAGGACACTTATTGAGGACCTGAGTCCTACAAGTGGATGGGAAATCTCCTGGAAGGTCAGAGCAGGTCAGGGATCACCTGCGGACTCTGAAGACACATGGAGATGGGTGTGGGCTGGGCTCTGTGGCTCTGACTGGTCAGTGTCCCCCTTACCTCCAAATTTGTCCTTGCCTTCTTCAACACGTCATGTGTCCTGGTCACTGAAACAACAAAACAGCCCAACAAGGCAGGGATCACCAGCTGGGCCCATACCTGCCTTGGGTGTGTGTTCTGAAGCGTATCCTTCTGGCCACTCAGCTCAGGGTCTCCTGCTGTCCCCACGTGCCCCTCCCTCCACATCCACAATCACTGGTGGCACGGGAGGTTTGGGGATGTCACATCAGTGTGCCCCCTCCCCAAGTCTGTATGGTCACCGTCTATCCACAGCACAAGTGGGTAGGCTGGAAGCCCCCCCACCCCAAATTCCTCTCCCGTCCCTCGGCTTGGGGGCACTCACACTGGCTGAAGATGAACCGCTCCATGGTCTCCTTCTGCTGGTTGGCGGTCTTCAGACGCTCAGCTGTGCTCTGAAGGAGATTCTCCTGTGCGGACAGTTTGGTTCTCAGTTCCAGAAGTTCCCTTTTCAGGGACTGTCCCTGAGGAAGAGAAACAGGCTGTCAGTGGTCAGAAGGCCTAAGCACCCCATGCTTTGTGGCTCTTGAAAATCGAAATTGGGATTCTATGATCTTCTCAATTATTTCTGGCCTGGGTTCCCTCCCTGAAAGCCTCTAAAACCCTCCAGCGGAGGCCCGCCTAGGGTGGTCTGGAACGGTAGGATTAGGAAGCCTCCCTGAAAACCTGGGAGCCCCACACAGAGGAGGCCTCCAGTCCTGTTGCTGAAGAGAACCTGACTCTGGGCAGTGCCAAAAGTCCTGGTGGTTGAACAAGAAAGAACCCACGTTTGGTGCTGACATCATGTCTGGTACCCTGGCATCACAAATACGACTTGCTAGTTGGGAACGTGACACCCAGAGAGAGAGGGCTGGCCTGAGACAGTGTGAGATTTTGTAGATATTTGTGCCAACTTCAAGATGGCAAAACACCCCCATCCTTGGTGCTGGCATACTTAGGTCTCCTAAGGTGTCAGTGACATTAATCTGGCTTCAGAATCCCGGGGTGGGGGGCAGATGGAGAAACCTTCCTGTCCAAGGTCCCAGCAAGCAGAGCCCAGGCCTCGGGTCTGAGGGCACCTGGCGGAGGTGGGGGGAGGGCTGACTCTCTGGGGCCTGGCCCAGGGATGCAGAGGTAAGCTGTGTGTTGGGATGTGGTGGGTGGCTTCTAGAGGCTGGTCCTCTCATGGTGATATTTTGTGGGGTGGCACAGGGACACGAGTGTTGACACTTTCACATGCCCCTAAACTCTCAGCTCAGCCAAGTTTAGAAAGTGAAAGAAAGCGAACGCTCATGGGCCACCAGGGCTCTGCTGCGCGCCCTCTCCACAGCCTCCTCTTACGTCTTCACAGGGGGAGGAAGGAGAAGGGATGTCGTCAAAGCTGTACTGCATGCAGCCAGCACAGATGACAGGTCTCCCTCGGGGACACTCCTCTGAGGAGCCTCTGTCCCAACTCAGCATCTGGCTCCTGACCTTCAGGACCTGCGGGACGGAGGAGAGGGGTGACATCTGGGGCAGAAGCAGGGAAGGATATGCCACTCACCGAGTTGCCAGCCGGTGCAGGGCTGGGGGGGCTTGGCAGGGCTGCTCGCCAGAACATGGTGAGGAGGGAGGCCGACTCCTCCAGTGTGTGCTGCAGGGCCTGTGCGCTGCTCCCGAGTTCATGGATGCCTTTGCTGCCTGGCACCTGGGAGAGTGGGTGAGATGGGCGCGGACATCAATGGGGCCGAGCGATCACTCTCTCCCATCCCTCCCCACCCCAGCACTCAGGGCTCAGGCTTCCTTTGTGAGTGAGGCACAGACATGGGCCTGCTTGACCCTGTGAAACCCTTTTCTAACCTGGAAGCCCAGGGTCTCCACCTCAACGGTGACCTCCAACTTGCAAGGATCATCAGATTCCAGCTTCCCTCATACTCCCTGTAAGCTTCTAGTCCTGATCCGAGCTCTCAAGTCTAAGGTCCTTGATTTTTGCACTGGCACCACTGGGCAAAACCCTAAATCACACTTTCCGCTTCAACTGGGAAGCAATTGTAGCTCCAAGGACTGAGGTGCCGGTCCCTTTACCTGGAACGCCATCCTCTATCCCCCAGAGGATCTGTGTTCCCCCTAGTGGTTCCTCTAGGACCATGTGACTTTCCTTGCCTGGCACAGTGGCCCCTTCTGTGTTCATGCCCTCACAACACAGAGGACGGCTTCTGACACTGAGCCCAGACCCGCTGTTGTACTTATTTACACGGATGTGTGGCTCCCTCTCTGGGGCGGAGCCTCCTGTGGACCGGGCTGCCCCCCATGTCCCTGCGTCTCCCGTGACTCGGACAGCACAGGAGCTGGTGCCTGTTCCCCAAACCGGGAGGCACTGTGAGAAGGCTCCTGCCTGCTTCCCTCCCCTGCTCAGTCTGCACGGAGAAATCCCATGGCTGCCCGGCTTCTCGCCCCTTCCACAACATGCGGCCCATCTGGATGCAAATCTGGAATTTCCAGCCATCCGATTAAATGATTTTACTCTGCCCATGGATGGCCATGTGCCAGCGTGACTGGACCCAAGCGACCAAAGTGTGCTCAGGACAGCACCCAGCAAGTGCTGGGTGCCACGTATGCCAACACCCAGCAAGTACTCTACAGATGAGGATGGTAATGTTGCACAGGCATTTCTGTGGTTCTGAGAGGAAACACTGGTCAGCAGAGTTTATAGCAAAAATAGGGGATGGAGAAGAAAGGCTTGGCTGGGTGTAAGTAGATGTGTTCTCAGCTGTGGGGCATGTACAGCATGGGAGAAGGGGCGAAGATCAGAAGGAGGAGCACCCAAGACCTACAACGTGATTACCTCTGTGCCCTGAGCTTCAAGGCCAGGGAAGGCGCAGGCTGATCTCACAAATGCTGCTATCTTTTTGACCAGCAGTGTGCCCTCCCCAATCTGCTGTCTTAGGGCACTATAGTCATCAATGTGGCCAATTACGTGGCGGCCATGCTTATTGGCAAAGGAACCATCAGTAGCTTCACCCTCTAGCTTGGGGGGGTTCTTCATTACTGGAGAAGCGTCCAAACCCAGCTCTGAAAAACAAAACCACAACAACATAGAATCCACAGTGAGGAGCATATCCTCAGGCCACTTCCCTCTAGAAGAGCCATCAAATAGTGTGAAAGAGGCCAGAACAGGAAAGGCACTCTGGGAAAGTACAAGCAAGGTGTGAAGTCCATAGATTTCTGGGCTCTGTATTTTTATAATCTTTCTTACATTATCTCATAATGATAAAACTGCCATGGGGCCAATTTTATCCCCATTGACAAATGAATATTCAGGAAAAATATGATTTTAATAAAAAAGATTTTAATTTCTGGTTAAAAAGACATATAAAAAACGTTTAAGCTGGACACAGAAAGCACTTTCAAGAGAGGAGGGATCACAGTGCAATGAGGCACAACAGAGCAATAGGAAAACCACAGGGGGAAGAATTATGACAAGAAAGGTGGCCACAGGGGCACCTGGGTGGCTCAGTTGATTAAGTGTCTGACTTCGCTTAGGTCATGATCTCACAGTTTGTGAGTTCAAGCCCCTCGTCAGGCTCTGTGCTGACAGCTTGGAGCCTGGAGCCTACTTCAGATTCTGTGTCTCCCTCTCTCTCTGCCCCTCACCTGCTCATACTCTGTCTCTGTCTCTCTCAAAAATAAACATTAAAAAAAAAAAAAAAAAAAGGTGGCCACAGAAGGTGCAATGAGTAGGGTTAAAGACCTTGGGACCCAGGGAGAAAAATCTCTGTAATCAGATAATGTGTCCATTAGCAACCAAAGGTTACTTGCATTAATAAAATTTTCCATCATCAGTCACTGAATCCTTCAGCTGCCATATTTACCATTTGTCCTATTGAAGATGGCAGTCTCCGAGCCAGGAGCAGCAGGAGAAGAGCTAGGGGACACAAGAGCTGGAGAATTCATGCCAACATCTCGGACTGGAGGGGAAGCAACTGGATCTAGGGTGTGAAGACAAGAACAGTTCTCAGGGACCCTGGAATGCACCGCTCAACAAGCACACACACAGCCTGGTCTTCGCCAGCGGAGATCTAAGGCAGCGAGGCTCGCTGCTTACACAATCATCACCCACAGATCATGATCGTAAGTAATAGCAAACAAATCCCTTAGTTTGGAACAAGAACGTGTTCTTTTCATGGAAGCGTGTTCCATGAGAAGCAACTTCTGGTTTGAAAAGTTCTTAGGTACATTTTTCTAACCTGTGTTTTACATATAACTTTGTATGAGTGTCTAATACAATGTCTTGTAACTACACATAACTAGGCATATGTATATATGTGTATATATGTATATATATATATATATGTATATATATACACACATATATACATATATACACATATATATACATATATATGTATATATATGTGTATATATGTAGCATATGTGTTAAAAAATACTGAATCAAAGAATGAATGGAGTTGTGGGTGATTAAACTCAGCATTCCAATCCCCATTCTGATGTATCAGTGCTGGGAACAGTGTAGTAGGATGAGAAGAGGAGAGACAGAAGTCATGATGGGTTAGAGATGCCCTTCCAGAGATCAGGCAGCAATCCTGCGGTGGAGGAACTGGAAGATATCGCAGAGAAGACAGGCACAATCCTGCTCAGGCTTAGAGCCTGCTCTCCAGCTCAGGCCTCTGTGGTGGGTGAGGAGCAGGAGCAGTGGCTGAGCCAGTGGCACTGCATCCAGGCTGGTGTTGTGGGGACACAGTGAGAGGGGAAAGCCCAGTAGGAGGGCAGAGGGGGAGATATAACTGAACACTACAAGCATTGTGACAGCCTGACTGGAGCCAGACAGCCACCTACTGTAGCCGAGCTGTTTCTATGGGCCATGCACAATGCTTGTGGTCGACATAACACTTTAACAGCCGCCACACGTGATCTTGGAAGCATCACCTTCATTTGACAGATGAGGTCATTGTCTAATCAATGAAAATCTAGCAGGACCAGGGTGGGGGGCAGGGGAATGAGGACTAACATGCCCCAGGAAGAGCAGGCATGAAAGTTTGAAAACTCAGCTTTAGATAATCCTGAGCAGAAATGGCTCCTATAAGAATACAATTGAGGGGCGCCTGGGTGGTGCAGTCGGTTAAGCGTCCGACTTCAGCCAGGTCACGATCTCGCGGTCTGTGAGTTCGAGCCCCGCGTCGGGCTCTGGGCTGATGGCTCAGAGCCTGGAGCCTGTTTCCGATTCTGTGTCTCCCTCTCTCTCTGCCCCTCCCCCGTTCATGCTCTGTCTCTCTCTGTCCCAAAAATAAAAAAAAACGTTGAAAAAAAAATTAAAAAAAAAAAAAGAATACAATTGAAAATACACCATGGAGGGGAGAGGAGATGATGAATTAAGTGGTGTGTCACAAGGAAAGAAAGAAGAGGAAGATAAAATAATGTGTTCAGATGGAGAGGGGCAGTATTAACACTCCTACTGAAGCTGGGGGAAGAGAGATGTATGAAGGGCATTGAGAAGAGGGAGACAGCTGGTGAGATGTATCTGGTAGGGCAGACATGGCGGACACGAGAGGCGGATGACAACCACTTTCCCACAGCCAGGACTGCCTCAGGGACGGGAACGTTTTCCACACCCTGAATTCCTCTAGAACTAGGGAATGGGAAACCAGGCTAGGGATCTGGGAAGGCCAACGATACCAAGATGGAGTATATGTAGTGAGGGGGAAGGACAGAGGCTGGAAATCAAAACATCTGGTCTGAATCCTACGTCGGCCTCCGCTCCTGCCAACCTTCGTGTGCCAGTTAATGTCTCAATGCCGGAGTTTCTCTGCGTGCAATACAGAGAGTAAGGCCGCCCCTACCTCGGATGAAATTATTTGAAAAATTGTTCGAAAACTCACGGTAAATTTTAAAGCACTCCACAGATACAAGGAATCGATGTCATCTCATCTGTTGACTGATTCTTACTCCGCCAGGCACTTGTAAGTTATTTCATTTAATGCTCCAAATGATCATACAATTTATATATGACCATCATCCTCATCCTGAAGATGAGGAAACGAAGGCTTAAGTACCTGGGGACTTAAAACACTTTGCCTAAGGCAAGCAACCTATATGTGGCAAACTTGGGAATCTGAGCCAGGTGTGAGCCTAAATCCCATGCCCTTACCCAAGGCTATAGATCGAAGCACCTGGGATTTCACCCTGACCCTAAGGGGCGTGGAAGAGGTAAGACGGTTCCTTCCACCACAGACATCCTGGCGACCGGCCCCACCAGCTGCCCGCCTCCTGGTCCCCTTTTCCTTCCTACCTTGGAAGAGTGGCTGCTTGTTTCCAGGGTCCTCCTGGTTGGCAGAGGGACTGAGGCGGGCTGTGCTCCCCCCGCCATCCAGCTGGTGTTCCAGCTGCAGCCGTAGACAGTTATTCACCTGGATGCTCTGCTCCAGCTGCCCTCGCAAAGCTCGGATCTCTGCCACCAGGTGGCTCAGGTCACTGTTCATAGGGACCTGGTGACAGGCATCCCAGGTGGAAGCTGAGAGAAGAGAGAGGAGGGGTCTGGTGGCACCGATCCAAGCATTTCCAAGCGTTTGTCAGAACGCTATTCTGGGACGTTCCTTTCTGCTCAGGGTCCCAGGCAACACATCTGTGAGGGAGCTGCCACTCTTCCTCTGTGGGGCCTGGCACACGCTGAGATACCACGCACTGGGATTTCCCCAAGGCTCATGTGGCCCATGCCCATGTACATCTACAGAGCCTCTGATGGGCAGATGAGGTCAAGCCTGGTTTTTCACCTCGATAGTGACTCTAGCCCTACAGGCCAGAGAGGCAGGGTCTTCCAAGATAGGGCGTCAACACTGGACTAGAGATTCAGTCACAATTCACTGAACTGTTCGGCTTCTCCATGTGTTTTTCAACCTCCGTTTACCACGCTTGGTCTGTTTCTTCATACTGGGGGTGAAGAGAGCTGAGAAATATTCTATAACACCACAATCTCTTATCTGAAACTTTGAATCCAAATATATTTCAAAAAGTAGAATTCGTTTTGGTGTTTAGGAAGGCAGTAGGATTCATATACCATATATCATATAGCACACGCACCCAGTTGCATGGGTCACGGGCCTTAGTCAAACACATTCCTATTTCTGCGATGAGCTAGGTGAATATTCTCACTGAGTGGGATAAGTAAAGGCTAGGAATACCCTTTTGGTCAGTTCAGACATTTCATGACCAAATGAGTAAATGAGAAAGAGTTCAATTCACAGCCCTCATTGGATTGCAGAAATAAGGACAAGAACTTATGGGGCCTTAGTAGTAGTGGCTTTGAAATGACTCCTAAAACACCCACAAAAAGGGAAAAAGGCACGAAACTGGATGGGGTCAGGATGAAGTGGTTTCCAGATACTACCTCTGAAGTTCCATGAAGCTCCTTCCTGTCTTTCTTTCCCTAAATCCTAATTCTCACAAAGTTTTGCTTCTTTTTAAAAAATGTCATCCATCTATCCATTCCTCTTTATCTTCCCCACAGCACCTTAGATCAGACTCTCATCAGTTATGTGCCCAGACAATCCCTGCACCCATTCAGTAGGTTTCCCTGATTCTACTATCTCCCGACTCCAGTGTGTCCCACCAGTCCTACCATCTAAGAGTTCTGTTCCCATCCAGTACCTACCTATTTTGCTTGCCTCATTTTCCATCACCTGCTACGTAGGATGTAAACTTCCACTCTACCCTGTAGGTCTTCTATGTACCGGCAGCTCTCGCATCAACTGACCTGACTTCTCACACTCCCTGATACAAAGCTCTCCATAGGCAGGTTGGACCCGATGCTCCCATGGGTGCACACAAGCTATTCTCTCAGCCTGCAGTGCCCCTGATATGTCTACAAGTGCTGGTTCACCTTCTCATCAACAAATTAGGAAATCCAATCAGGTTTGATGAAAATGCAGATTTGGCTGAATGTTGAAAATTTCATATTGCTTAAGAAATTTTTTAAACAGGAAAAAATTTAGAATTGAAAGGCTTAGAAAGCCAACATTCCATCCAAAGCAAGAGCTGCTTCTATAGGATCCCTGACAAATCATCCCTTTCTTGGGAAGCTTATTCCTTCACAAACTAGCAATTCCATCACTGGAAGCCTCTAGGGGTAAGGAACGCATAATTATGTAAGTCCAAATTCCACTGCCTTTGACCCTTTGACCCTTGTTAAGCCCTCTGAAGGGACACCAAACACATCAGCTCTTTTTCATCTGATAGTTCTTCAAATATTTAAAGCCAGTTTTCATCTCCTTGTGATCTCTTCAGGCCTAAAATTGTTTTGTTTCTTCAACCAGTTTGAGATTTCTGGTCCCTTGGTATGGTGGCCCCTGTCTTCACTGTGCTCCCTGGTTTGTCAATGTCCCTTTTACAAGATGGCCCCCCATTATTTATTTATTTATTATATTTTTAATTTTATTTTTTAAAATTTACATCCAAATTGGGGCGCCTGGGTGGCTCAGTCAGTTGAGCGGCTGCCTTCGGCTCAGGTCACGATCTCGCGGTGAGTTCGAGCCCCGCGTCAGGCTCTGGGCTGATGGCTCAGAGCCTGGAGCCTGCTTCGGATTCTGTGTCTCCCTCTCTCTCTGCCCCTCCCCTGCTTGCTCTCTGTCTCTGTCTCTCTCTCAAAAATAATAAACATTAAAAAAAATTAAAAAAAAAAAAAGAAAAAAATTTACATCCAAATTAGTTAGCATATAGTGCCACAATGATTTCAGGAGTAGATTCCTTAAGTGCCCCTTACCCATTTAGCCCATGCCCCCTCCCACAACCTCTCCAGTAACCCTCAGTTTGTTCTCCATATTTATGAGTCTCTTCTGTTTTGCCCCCCTCCCTGTTTTTATATTATTTTTGTTTCTCTTCCCTTATGTTCATCTATTTTGTCTCTTAAAGTCCTCATGAGTGAAGTCATATGATTTTTGTCTTTCTCTGACTAATTTCACTTAGCATAATACCCTCCAGTTCCATCCACATAGTTGCACATGGCAAGATTTCGTTCTTTTTGATTGCCGACTAATACTCCATTGTGTATGTATGTATATATATATATACATATATACATATATGTATATACACATATATACATATATATACATATATATACACATATATGTATGTATGTATATGTATATATATATACACCACATCTTCTTTATCCATCCATTGGTGGACATTTGGGCTCTTTCCATACTTTGGCTATTGTTGGTAGTGCTGCTATAAACATGGGGGTGCATGTGTCCCTTCGAAACAGCACACCTGTATCCCATGGATAAGTGCCTAGTAGTGCAATTGCTGGGTCGTAGGGTAGTTCTGTTTTTAGTTTTTTGAGGAACCTCCATACTGTTTTCCAGAGTGGCTGGAGCAGCTTGCATTCCCAGATGGCACACCATAATTTAGCACTATTTCTGACATGGTGTCTCCATATTGACTCTTATGTACTCCTACAGTACTCTTACAGTACAGTACCACAGTACAATACTGTGGTCTCAGGTTGAGTTGGCTTTTGTTAGCAACCTTGACCTATGAGTTCCTTGTCTAGATGGGTTTCTACCTAACTCCTATCTTCAAGCTCATGAATGGCTAAAGAGCCAGGCTTCCCCATCCTGAACTTCTACCACTGATATTTTTAATCAATCTCAGGTTCATTTTTTTTTTTTTAAATCTTTTCCAAATTTCATCATATTGACATTAGTCCTCTGTTCCAGCCTGGTTGGATTTATTAACTTGATGTTTAAATTTTTTTTTTAATTTTATTTATTTTTCAGAGAGAGACAGAGCACAAGTGGGGGAGGGGCAGAGAGAGGGAGGCATAGAATTTGAAGCAGTCTCCAGGCTCTGAGCTGTTAGCACAGAGCCTGATGTGGGGCTTGAACTCACAAACCGTGAGATCATGACCTGAGCCGAAGTCAGACGCTTAACCAACTGAGCCACCCAGGCGCCCCTTAACTTGATGTTTAGAATACCCTGTCCCATTTGAAGAGCAATGGGGAAATAGAAAAAGATTCTTAAGCAATAGATTAGTATTTTCGCAGGTGGCAAAATTCCTCAGTAAAACAGTTTAAAATTTAAATCCAGGCTTGAAGTTCAGATCCTATTAGTGGTATTTCTATAAATGTTTTTTCGCATCTTTTAATATTCTCCCTGGGGAATGGGTCAGGGTGGGAGCAGGGTGCCTCCTGTACTGGCTGCATGGGTGGTTAGTATGTATTATTCACGCTATTCAAGACCTCACATGATAGTGCCATCAGGACAGTTCTTTGAATTAAAAAAAAAATCAATATATAATCTGGACTTCGATCAATTTTTCTCTGGCCATCTAGGTGGGTAGAGTTGGACTCTTGTGGCCTACTTTTAAGGATGTCTCTGCTGGATCTTGTTCATGTTACCAACCTCTGGACTTTGTGCATGAGAAATGCCCTCTCTTCTTACTGGGCACCCCGGCCTGGCTGGGAGTTTCTGAGGCAGAACCCTGTAGCTTTCCAGAGCTCTGCAACTGCCAGCGTGAAGACCTCACTGGGGTTCTGAGCAAGGGCAGGAAGCTCGTGGGGTTGGGGGAGTAGACGGACACATACCTTTCAGCCCCTTCTTGGAGTTGCCATAAAGTGCCTCATAGATCTGTAGCTCTGACTGGAGGGACTGAGAGAGCTGCTGTTTCTCTTCGCACTGTTGCTGCAAGAGGGCCAGCTTGTGCTGCAGCCTACAGGGGAGAGACGAGAGGGCCCACTGAGCTGCCAGCCAGCCTCTGCATCAGAGTGTTTTAGCCCTAGATATCAACCCCAGTATCATGAAGACCATCACTTCACTTTACAGATGTGGAAACAGAGGCTCTGAGAGGTGAAGTAGCTTTGCTTGAAGTCCCATTTGTGAGGAGCAGACACACAAGCTGGGTATTGTCACTGCCCCCCACTGGTGCTCTTTCCACGGTGACGGGCAGTTATGGGGCCCCCAGCATGATGGCTAGTGCAGATGCTTCCTACATTATGGTGAAACTAATACCCTTCAACTAACTGGAAGGATGACAACATTCTTTCTCCAGGATCTGATATGCTGATGAGCCTTCTAAAACAGGGTTTTACTCTCCCAACTTTGGAGTGAAAAAGGCATTCCCAGAGAAGTCCTTCCCTCTGCTCAGGGTCACCCATAAATCAGGAAGAGCAGAGGGGAAACTGAGGGTTCCAAAAGGCACCAGTGCCTGTCTTGCCAATATCCTTTCTTCTACATTGGAAAATGGGGCCACCTTCTGTATCACTGGGCTCCCTCTTACCTGGAGTCTTTCTCTTGGAGGGAGAGTCGTTCCTCCTGGAAATGCACGATCTCCTGCTGCTTCTCTTTTAAGTCTTCCAAAAGCTGCTGCCGTTCCCCCTTTTGGTGCTCCAGCTCCACCTCCAGCTCTTGAAGCCGGGACCGAGAGGACAGCAGGGCCTCCCTCAGGCACTCCGTCTCCTGGGAGCGCTCTGTACACCATGGGGCCAGAGGTCAGCGGGAAGGCGAGCCCAAGTTCATCTATCCCTACACGCAGCACCCAGGCAACAGGGAGGCCAGCGTGTGCCACAGCTGCCCCGGGAGGCAGAGGGCATCGGCTCACCACATCCACAAACCCTAGGGAATGTGGAGCCCCCGCCCTGCAATGCCCTTGATCTTCTCATTCCATAAGGTCTCCCTTGTTCTTAGACAAAATGCTCCTGTTTCTAACGCTATTTCCTAAGTTCCCATGCCCTCCACACTATAACCCATTCTTGAATTTTGCCTAAGATCAGCATCAAGATTCCTTGTCTATGGTTTTTAGAATCTATTATATTCATCAATTTGAAAATGGGGACATCTGGTCTCTTCTGGGCTTGTGGTATCTCTCTGATCTGCAGGATTTCTCAGGGACTGTTGGCACAGACTCAGCATCAGGCTGCAGGTTCTGTCAGTCTTCTTGGGGGACGTCCCCGGGCCTGGCAGACTATACTTGCTCACATCTTAATGTCTTCCCCGCTGTGAGGTCTGTGCTAGCCTGTCCCAGCATGTGAAGGTGGCTTGGTAGTTGTGCCTCCTCTCTTATCTGTGAAGTCTTGTTCCTGCCCCATCTATGACCTTTCCCCTCACATCTTCCCACTCGGAAGAGGCAAATTTAGAAATATCACTTGATGTGTCTTCCCGTTCTACAAGCATTCTTTCATTCTGGGCTTAATCCTTTCCGAAACGATTAGTCTTGTATAGCTATTCAATAAATATTTGCAAATAAACATAATTTGTTATCGATAACATATTGATTTGATCAAGTCAATTAAGACTCAGGTCAGCACCACCTCCCCCGCCAAGTTACAGAGGAAATGACCCCCTTGGATGCCCACTGAATAGTGTTGGGAAAGCTCTGAACAACATTTTGCTGGTGCCTCCAGACACTGAGTCCTGAGGATTACTAACCAGATAGAAACCCTGAGTGTGTGTGTGAGGGGAGGTGGTGAGGAGACAGCATGGCAGATCAGTACCAGGAGGGACACCCAGGGCTGCAGTAAGGTCTGGACAGGTAGAACAGGCCTAACTGGTATCCATTTCATAACTACTGATTGACTATCTGAGTATTTATGGGTTGCACAGAGGTGGTGGAGATCTGAGAGCTCTGTGAGAGCTCTATGTGTCTCTGGAGCCTAGGCTTGTGAGGGCCCATGGCTGGGATCTCTCCGGAAGTAGCCCTTCCTAGACTGAGAATAGCCGTGGGACTTTGGGTTGGTGGATCTGATTAGCAGTGATGTCTACCTTCTTCTCTTGGCTTCTCCAGTTGGTGATTGGTATGGCCAGGGAGGAAAGGGACGCGGGAATGAGCACGGTTGGTGGCTTTTACCACCTACCTCTGGAAACATGACTCAGCTGAGCCTGAAGGCTCCGGTTTTCTTCCTTAAGGACTCTGTTCTCATTGTAGAGCTGAGGTGTGGGTTCCAGGCTGGGACTGTAGAAATTAGAGGTGGATCCTGTCCCGGAAAGTATAAGCAGACAAGTTACACACTTGGGTAACAGATGCGTTCAGAAGTTACCCGTTCTGTATCTCCAGAAATACTGTCCCAACCCAGCAGGAATGCCTGGGGACTCGAGGCCTGGACCCAACGTCTGATGGGCCAAATGCCTGGTTTTGGTGTGCCTCCTTTCAGTCACCACGTGACCTAGCTGCGGTTGTCCAGGAAGCTCTTGCCCCTAAATGGCTGCTGCTGTGCTGTGGGCAGGACAAGGGTGTGTGGAAGGAACGGCCTCCAAGTGACAAGAGCCTGGGAGGAGACTGTGGGGAGAAAGGCCACCGTGCTAAGTGTTTGGGGGCATCCCCCGCTGACTTGGCTCTACCACTGGCAGAGACAAGACACAGAGAGGTCAGCAGGAAGTTCTGGGAGCAGATAAGGATGGGACGAGAAAAAGTAGGACACTCTGTGGACACAATTTGTTAGTGCTGCCATGAGGAAAGTTCTCTCTTAGCTTGGGTCTATCTACAAAGGGAGGATAATAGTATCTGGCCCACCTGCCTTGCTGGACCATTTGGAAAGAGCAAGGGGAGTTGAAGCCCAGCACGGTGCTTTGAAAGTGTGAGGCTCAGGGGCGCCCGGGTGGCTCGGTCGGTTAAGCGTCCGACTTCGGCTCGGGTCACGATCTCACGGTCCGTGAGTTCGAGCCCCGCGTCGGGCTCTGGGCTGATGGCCCAGAGCCTGGGGCCTGCTTCCGATTCTGTGTCTCCTCTCTCTCTGCCCCTCCCCCGTTCATGCTCTGTCTCTCTCTGTCTCAAAAATAATAAAATAAACATTAAAAAATTTAAAAAAAAAAAAAAAAAAAAAAAAAAAAAAAAAAAAAAAAAAAGAAAGTGTGAGGCTCAGCCTCAGGGCCCTCCCTTCGGAAGCTCCCCAATTGCAACCAGAGCTGGGCGGCTGGGCTTGGGGCCTCCCCTACCGTTCCCGCGGGCCGCACAGCTAAGCCTGTGCTCCAACTGCTCCCGCAGGCGGTCGTTGATGCAGATGGACTCTTCCAGGCGCTGGCGTAGGTTCCGGATCTCACCAAGATGTTCCTCAAGCAGGTCAGCCCCTGCAGCCGTCCCGCCAGGACAGGAAAGAAGTGGGAGATGGAGAATGTTGGTCACTAGTGGCACCCAGGTCGGGGAGGGGCTTGGCCAGGGGCCTCTCTGCAGGATCCCTGAACAGCCCCATCCTTCCACCAACTGCATTCTCTCTCGCAGGGGCACTCAGGAGCACAGTGACTTTGCTTAAACAGGAAACCAGCTTTCATACCCAGGACAGTGTGGCCCTAAGCATGCCCCATGGGCCTCCTCCACACGGGGTTAAGTGTGAGGAAGTTTCAAGTGATCAAGTGATCAAGTGATCAGTGTAACTGGTAAGTATAAGGGAGTTCCACATGGTTTAGAAAACCAGCTGAAGGGGCACCTGGGTGGCTCAGTCAGTTTAGCATCTGACTCTTGATATCGGCTCAGGTCGTGATCTCATGGTCATGAGTTCAAGCCCCACGTTGCAGGGGGGCAGGGCTGTCAGCACAGAGCCTGCTTGGGATTCTGTCTCCCTCAGTCCCTGCCCCTCCCCTGCTTGCTCTCTCTCTCTCTCTCTCAAAATAAATAAATATTAAAAAAAATAAAATGGAAGCATCAAGAAAAGTGTGGTGACCTCCTGAGTGTGAGTTTCTCTCTTGAATGTGATAGGGAGGGCCTCACTCCACCCTGAGACCATTCCTTTTCCTGATTCTCGACTGAACATTCTTTAACAAGGCATTGAGCCCTTCTTCCAGCCTTAGAGAGAAAGCCTAAGGTAAAAGTACATGGATACAAACTCATCCTGTGTGGTTAATGACCTGAACGTGACAGCACAAGTGTGTCCCTGACTCTCCCAGTCCCTGGCATGGCACAGGGGCTGAAAGGATGCACTCAGAAAGGCAACACTGGGGCATCTGGGTGGCTCAGTTGGTTAAGCGACCAACTTGGGCTCAGGTCATGATCCCATGGTTCGTGGGTTCAAGCCCTGCATGGGGCTCTGTGCTGGCAGCTCGGAGCCTGCAGCCTGCCTCAGATTCTGTGTCTTCCTCTCTCTCTGACCCTCCCCTGCTCACGCTCTCTCTCTCTCTCAAAAATTAATGAACATTAAAAAAAGAAAGAAAGAGGGGCACCTGGGTGGCTCAGTCGGTTAAGTGCCCGACTTCAACTCAGGTCATGATCTCGCAGTTTGTGAGTTCAAGCCCTGCATCAGGCTCTGTGCTAAGAGCCTACAGCCTGCTTCGGATTCTGTGTCTCCCTCTCTCTCTGCCCCTCCCCAGCTTGCACTCTGTCTCTCTCAAAAATAAATACACACACACACACACAAAAAAAAAAAAAAAAAAAAAAAAGAAAGAAAGAAAGAAAGAAAGAAAGAAAGAAAGAAAGAAAGGTTCAGCACTGAGACCTTTAAAAAAATCCATTCATTCATTCACTTATTTATTTAGAGAGTGTGCAGGTGACTGAGGGGCAGAAAGAGAGAATCCCACAAGGTGCAGAGAGAGGAGGAGAGAGAGGAAGAGAGAGAGGGAGAGAGAGTACAGAGCCCAGAGTGGGGCTTGAGCTCACCTAATGTGGGGCTGAGCTGAGAGGGCCCTTTCATTTCCTCCCAACTCTGTGAGCCAGGGACTAGAGAAGAAATAAAAAATGCCCCTGGCCCAGGTAAGAGAGCGGTAGACTCTAAATGAGAGTTCATCTCATAGGCCGACCTGCTCAGCTTTGTGTTTACCTGTGGGTTTGGAGTTCAGCTGACACACGGATGAGCCTGAGGACAGGTCGCCTGCCACGCTCCCTTTCTGAGGCCTCATCACATCCCACTGGCTGCCGCTGCCAAGGTAGCCAGGGGACAGGATTCTGCCCAGTTCTGTACTGCCTCTCAGAGGTGAGTGGGGCTGGGCAGGGTTGAGGTACCGGGAGGAGCTGGCCTCTACATGGTTGCTCGGCAGCACAGCTGGGGAAGCAGGATGGATGGTGCTGATGCCTGGGCAGAAAGAAACATGAGTGAGGAACAGAGTATGGGAAGGGCAGGACCAGCAAGGAAGTGTGGGATTGTTAAGAATGGACACTAAAGGGGACACGTGTGGTGTCGGAGATCCCAGTCTGTTGCAGAATACCAGTCAGATGAAGACCATATCCTAGAGGCTATACCTTCCACCCCATGTATTTGCTGACCTGAGACACCAAGAGGCAGAGAGGATGGATAAAGTATCCGAAAGTCACCAGTGTACACAAAGGAAAAGTCCAGGGGCCCCACTCCTGGCTTCTACTGTAATTCCTCATGATGGAGTCCAGGGAAGTTCCAGCAGAACTCAGTCCCAAAGTCAGGGCATATGGCACATTCCTGCTCATGGGTGTGCTCAATGCTAGCATCCATGGGGGGATGTAGGACCTTCCATTTCATAGGCTGATGCTTTCCTAGATCTTAGGAAATCATGGGCCTGCCCCTGCGCCTAATCATCTCTGCTTCTATGTAAAAGGAAGCCCAGCCTGTGGGAGAGACAGAGAGAGGTGGGTAGGGCTGTAGTTTTAGGGTATTCATGTCCAGAAGGCTGCTTTCTTTCAGGGTTTATCAGCATGGGCAGCAGAGTAAGAAGGTAGCTCCACCCAAGCAAGGAGGAACCAACCTCTTTCCCTCCAACCAAGCCAAACTCCGCTGAGGGGTTAATGCAACTGGCACTTGTCAATTTTTATCTCCATTTGTAACTGGTTCTCAAATTTGGCTACACACTAGAGTCACCTGGGAAATGTAAACAAATATATCCTGAGGCCTAGACCTCCCGGAGATTTTTGCCTTAACCGGTACAGCCTGGGCACTGGATGTTTTAAAATCATCGCAGGTGATTCTAATGGGCAGCAAAGTTTGAGAAGTACTGTCAGGGGTCTCTCCTTCCCCGATTTGCAAAATACCACATGTTCCTGAGGATCACTGGGAGTTAAAGAGGGGGATGAACATATCAGCATCTAAATCTTACTTGGGATTCAGTAAAGATGTGGTTTCCTACCTCTTTCACCCCTTTCTGCCCCAGCCCAACACAAGGCAAAAGGGGAAATCAGGGGTTGTTGACAGCTTCTTTTTAACCAAGGTCATGGAAGGTTCCAAGTCTATGAGTACCAGTGATCAGTATTCTCATGTTTCAGTTTCCTCTGGCCACACAACACAGAGCACATGCCCTAAACCATGCAAAGACACCAGACAGGTTCTAGCACAAGGAGATTTTTGCCCCACAGTGACCTGAGAAGCTGCCATGCACCACTGTCCACATGGAAGCTCGGTTTAAGGCAAACAAGGAACACTGGTAAGTTGTGGTCCATCAGAGAGGACTGTGCGTCAGAACGAAAAAGAAAGGGCTACAGTCTTCCTCACCAAAGCTGGTGGGGAAGCTTCCTCACCAAACTCTGGTCAATGGTTCAGATGAGACATGACTTCAACCCGTAACAGCAGACCCTTTTTCATGCACAGATGTCTCCTATCTTTCCTTTTGGACAAAGACAAACTGACAAATATGGAAAGGCAATGGAAAAGAAAAGTAAGCCTGGGAACACTCTTGCCACTTTGACATGAGACAAGTTTGTTATTCATCAATTGTTGGTTTCAGAACTGCTAAAATAACAAGTTCTAGGTGAGAGACATCAGAACTTTCCATGGATCTCTGAAGAGAAAAAGAAAAGATGGCCACAAGGGGCTTCGAGAATTTAAGTTTAGCTCAGCCACATGCTCTGAGTGGGACGGTAACAAAACCATCCTATGGGGCACCTGGGTGGCTCAGTTGGTTAAGCTTCTGACTCTTGACTTCGGCTCAGGTCATGATCTCACGGTTTGTGGGTTCGAGCTCTGCGTCGGGCTCTGCGTTGACAGTGCGGAGCCTGCTTGGGATTCTCTCTCTCCTCTCTCTGCCCCCCTGTCTCTATCAGAACAAATAAATAAGCTTCAAAACCATCGTAGGCAGAGAAGTTATACTGGAAATATGGGACTAGGAGCAGAAGACAAGGACTCAAGCCCATCTCAACCACTTACGAGTAACCTTAAACATGCACCTTGACTTCCCCGAGCTTCACCTAGTTCCCTGCTCTGGTTCTTCCTATCACACAAGTCATGTGGGGCTCAGGTAAGCTAAAGCAAGCCCAGGCGCATGTTGCTGGGTAAGCCTAGAGTGCTACACCTGTGCAAAGCTGTAATAAGTAGGGGGCAATCTTTGAGACTTCACTGGCTGTATAAAGGGAGATGTACGAACCCTCCTAAAAATGATCTTATCTAGTTGGTTCTGGGAATCAAACTGAGACACAGTAGACAGTGAATTCATTTTCAGGGTTATCAAAAGAAATAAGCAAGTATAAACAACATTTGGGGGTTCAGATATATGTATTCTTGGCTGTGGTCTTAGGTCACTGGACGCTGTGCGTGGTGACCCTTACCATCAATGTCTGGCTCACCTGAGGTGTTTTGTTTGTTTTTTTACAGGCTTATAATGTGGTTTTAAGGAAACTTCAGTGTGATTTCTAGTTTATTTTAAAAGCATTACTATGGGGCGCCTGGGTGGCGCAGTCGGTTAAGCGTCCGACTTCAGCCAGGTCACGATCTCGCGGTCCGTGAGTTCGAGCCCCGCGTCAGGCTCTGGGCTGATGGCTCGGAGCCTGGAGCCTGTTTCCGATTCTGTGTCTCCCTCTCTCTCTGCCCCTCCCCCGTTCATGCTCTGTCTCTCTCTGTCCCAAAAATAAAAATTAAAAAACGTTGAAAAAAAATATATAAAAAAAAAAATAAAAGCATTACTAGAAGGCAAATTCCTCACATGAGGGTTTTTCTTATTTTTTTAAGCTATAAGTGATCGCACACAAAATTTTTTGTGATGCGGCATCCAGCCCATCCATGTATCAAAGTCTTTCCAAAAAGATACTATACACAGTCTCTAACTGATAAGATCAATTATCTCTGGGAGTCAGAGAGCAGAATTCACAATCAGATGTCACAGCCTGTGCTTCGGGTTCTGGCCGCCCACCTGTCACCTGTCCAGGAGTAGAAATGAACCTTGTGCAATAGGAAGATGGGCTTTGTCACCTCTTCTGAATCCCTCCATTACTACCTTTTTTGCCCTCAACCCGATGGTGTCAGGATCTGAACTTGATTAAAAGCATTTCACAGCAGGAGAATATAATAGGCATGGAAAGGGTCCCCCTGAAAGTGGCCATCTTCTTCATGGCTGCTGTGTCTTGTGTAGGCACGGCACACAAGCTGTCTCTCGTGCCCTGACAATAAACACATCACCAGGCTCCAGCATACTTGGTGGGGCCCCACACTGTCAGCAGGGGGACAGGACCAGGTCTAGGGCCTGAGGAACCAATGAGACACACGCACCAGAAAGATAACAGTAAACACATCTCCAAAACAAGCAGGCAGAGCCGTCCCTCAGCCATCCGCTGGTGAAGCCCATGCCCTATGCTGTTTTCTAAGACTCCACTCTCGAAGCCAAAGCCATGCAGAGCCACACAGGGCGAGGCTGCAGTTGCCAAGCACACAAATGCAGCAGAAAGTGCTCACTTTCTCCCAACTGTTTCTGCAGCATCTGCAGTTCCTGCTGAGCCTGTGCCAAGGAGACCACGGGTGTCTCACAGCAGCCAAGGAGGGGAGGGCCAGTGGAGCTGAAGGGCAGGAAGCTGGGTGGAGCTGAGGGCAGTGGTGCCTGGGGAAGGCTAGCCAGCGAGGGTATGGAAGGAAAATGAAGGCCTAGAAAGTTGGGGAGAAAGGAGACACGTCATTAGAAAGAAAGTGAGAGAGAAAGATTGAGAAGATGAGACTGTGCCCTGACCAGATGTCTCCTTGGGGGGTGGCTATCATTCAACGTGGTGCGGGCTGGTGAAGGGCGAGCATTGCTACCCAAGAGGCAGGCCTGGCCGACCCCTCCGCCTTCTCCCCTGCCAGCGGTATCCTGCATACATATCCTATGCCCTCTTAGAAACTACTGGCTACAGAAGGCAAGGTGGTGCCACTGTAGCCCCGGCAGCTACGAGAGCCCATCCCAGCCATCTGAGGCATGGACGGGTCAGCATAGCCAGGCCTCAATGCTCTCAATAGTCCCTGCCGGCCCTTGCCCCTGTGACAAGACTCTTCCTACACCTCGAACTCTTCTGAAAGCATGAGGGCTCACCCCAAGGAGGGCAGGAGCGTGCCCGGACTGTGGGGAATGTGCCTTCCTAATGCATGTAATTCAAGACTCTAGCAGAAACAAACCTCAGAATCTCAAATCAACGTGTTCATTCACCAAATGAAAAATAAAGGTCTTGCTGAAGTGACTTAGGCACAATAGCTTGCATGTCTGTCTGCGTGTTCACACCACTTAAGAAAAGTTCTTAATGCATGCAGATTCTTCAGGCCCTGATCTACTAAGTCATAAACTTTGGGAGTATGGCTTAGAAATTTGCATTTAAAAACATCTTCACAGATGACCATTATACAGCCCAGCTACAGACAGGTCTTTAGGAACCCTGGGATGTTCTGTTGTTTGACTCTGTCTCCTTTTTCCTAAAAACAGTTATATGGCAGGTAGCCCACAAAGGGAGTAGAAACCAACCAAGACTGACCTGTGGAGAATGTCTCCCGTGGAAGATGATTATATTCTAAATCACATCCCTTGCCCCAGGGTGCTGACACACTATCAGGGCGACACTGCAAAGACACCCCCATTGCCAAGTGACAGAGGCCAGGCATCCTTCAGGGAGGCATTCTGATTTTGAAACCCCTGGCCTTCTGTTCTGCTTGACCCCAAAGCATTTACACAGATGTCCATGGTGCTAGGCAGACAGCTTTTCCCCATTGATTTCCTGGGCCAGCTGCTGCCTATTCTGCCTGAGAAACTTGGGAGCCCAGGCTCAGAGTCAGACACATCCCTTTCTTAAGCTTTTGGCTGACTTGTTCTCAGGAGAGATGGGGCAGTAGAAGGAAGCACTGTGCTCTCTGGGGGCACCTTACACAAACCAGCCAGTCATGGCAGGAGGGAGGAGGCGAGGACAAGCTTTGCCCTTCCCGGCCATCACTGGTGCGAAGCTGTAAATGAACAGCACACCCCTGGCAAGTAGGCTGGGACAGGTAAATGAAATGTACCCCTCGAACTGGTTCCAGGATATGCATCATGTACACAGCAAGGGCTAAAGCCACGGATGGTCACGTGACGTGAAAAGACTCTTGGCTGAGGACGCTGAAGCATCCTGAGCAGCTGTTGAGGCCCACAGTGCGGATAAAATGGGTATTGCTTATAGGCAAGCAATAGCTGTGAATTTCTTTCTGTGCTCTGGCTACTGCAATCCTGGGAGAATCACTTGGCCTCTTTGCTCTCCAGGGCGAAGTGAAGGAAAGAAATGAAAATGTTTAGCTTTAAAATGATTGGCCAACTGCTGGTCAAAATGGGTACACAGGTCAAAGTCTATTGTAGATTTCTGATTTTTCTAAAATATTTAAGGCAAAACTCAGACACAATTAGCGAACTAGGATGGTCCCTTGGTTTCGTCTAGGATTTGATGCATACCAGCCCCTTACAGTGGACACACTGGTCCCTGACAAAGAGTCAAAGAGGCAGCTGAGGGAGAGGAGACAAAGCTCCTGCCATGTTGGCTGTCGCATACCTGGATGGGCCTGGCTGGCCTCCTGGGGGGGGTTCTGGGGAGCTGGCAAGCTGATGGGGTTGCTGCTGGGTTCGGCCTTAACCCCCTGAGGTGCACTGGTTGCTGATGGTTTAGAAGACAGTACAGCAGAATGACTCGAATGGTGGATGGAATCTACAAAACCCATGAATGAAAGAAAATGTTTGGTGGTCCACAAAGAACAGGAATCTGGCCTTATATTTAACCAGGGGTACCAGGGCAGAGCCTTGCTTTCTGGGAAAGCACCAAGCACAAGCCCTGTGCGCAGCGTTCATTTTCTTGCTTGCAGATAGCTGCCTTAGTGAGGCAGGCTGCCTCAGAGGTGAAAGTGGGGCCCAGACCATGAAAATGGCGCCTCCCAAAATACCAGGCAGGCCCGACAGCATCTGTGAACACTGACAGATACTCGGGGGGTACCGTTCAGGAAATGCAGCTAGCAAGATCACTGCAGGAGGGATGAGATATCCCATTTTAAGAGGGAGGTCAGTCAGACAGTCTATGCTCAGGAGACAGTGGGGAAGAAAAGTCTGCCAGGATCCTCTCCCTCTTCCCACTGTGGTTCACCTTGGGTCCACCAGCATGCACATCCAGTGGAGACCCAGGGACAACTCCAGAGTCATGAGCAGAAAAAAGATCCTGAGCCACTGGGGCTTATGCTTGGCGCTTGGTCCCACAGCCATGTTCAGCCCGATACACACCAAGGTGGATTTATAAGGCCTGGTTATGGACGTCGCCTCTCAGACTAGGTAAAAGCGGTACCACTCAGAAAGTGGAGGCTACCTGAGTGACTGGGGGGAGCCTTCTTCTCTTCGTAATGTGTGTACTCGCTGGCTACGTCCATGTCAGAGCAGGCCTCCAGCTCATCAGACAGGAAGGAGGAGCTGCTGGGAGAGCGCTGGGGGTCTGACAAGGCGTGGCTGCTGCAGGGAGTGAGGGACCGGGCATCCAGCTTGGCCTGCAGGACTTCAATCACCTTCTCCTTCTCCTGCAGCTCCCTGCTGAGCCTGTGGGGTGAAGCAACAAGAGGTGAAGCCGAGGTCACCGGACCAGCTAGTCCTGATGAAGGCACATGGGAAAACCACAGAAGTCAAGGGAACCATTCCTGCAAAGAACCATTGAAATAACCCATCTCTGATTAGGAGCAGAGAATAGGTGGGGTGAGGGGGTGGAGGAACAACAGCCACCCACTGCACTGGCCGTGTGATACTCTGGGGACTGGCAGACACTCGGCCACCCCTCTAAGGCACTGCTGCTCCAAATGTGGCCCCAGCAGAGCTGTGGGCTGACACCTGCTGGTTACCAGTCTCCAAGAAGAGAAGCACAGAAATTGGAGGTAAGCATTGCCATTGGCAACCAAGAGCAGTATAAGTGGAATCATCTCGTTGGTTGAGGGTCCAGCACATATGTGTGAAAACAAAAATAAAACACTTTGTTCTTCACCACACATATCTTGAAAAGCACTATGTGGTCTCAAAGCACACTTCTGACACAAAGGGGCCTGAACTAGTGGCTACAATGGATTTTGAGTCCATATTTTACATTTTAAGACTATATGCAGTGACTTGTTGAAAACTGGTTCCTAAGGCACTGTTGCCTTGCAGGGATCTGCAACATATAGGCCTTTCCCCTATGAATGGATTCTTTGATTCTTTTTTTTTTTTTTTCCCTGAGGAGATTGGATGGTTATTAAGCTAGCTGTCAACTTAACTCGGGGTAAGCCAACTCAGCACTGCACATCTCGTCTTTAAACACACAGGAGGAGAGCTGGGGAGGGGCTTCAGAGTGCTAAGGGCCCCTGAAACCTGGTTAGTTTACTTTTGGGTCAGTCCGACTCTGGGTCTGGAGAATAAAGATGCAAATGGAAATCAACAGAATTATATCAAAAGAGAGTAAAGACTTAGGCTAAGCACAACAGTAAGATGTTTCATGAATGAATGAAGTCATTACAATCAGCATTTCCTGCCCCCTGATTTGTGAAGCTACACTCACCCTGGACCCCCTGGGCCTTGTTCCTGATTCCTTCACCAGATCCTATCTCAAATTACCTGAGAGCCAGCGGTTCGAGTCCAGCTTGATCTTTCTCACTTTTATGATCTTCTGCAAGCCAAATTCAGAAAGAAATGGTAAGAAATTAAACAGGTCCCACTTCCCCCATTACAGGAGGAGCCTCTGTGGGTACAGAATGGTGACTCCTCTGTGCATGTCCAGGATGCTTGGGAGGATTGCTCGGAGAGGCTTCAGATTGTGCCCTCAGAGGGGAGACCTGTAGGGTCTCCTGAGCTCACCAGGCAGACCTCCCTGACCTGGTATCAGCATCGTGACTTCCTCTGCCCTAAATCAATGCAGAGAAGTTTAAAAGGCACTTGCCCAGCTTCTCTCTGGAACATTCTAACTTCCAAGCCTGCCATAGATGGATTCCCAGATGTATGCTCTGTGTCCCATCATAGCATTCATGTAGAACCCACTCTTGCTCTGAGGAGATGACAGACATCCCTGTCCCACTTCTGTACCTGCCACCAGCATGTGGATGATTGGCCCCCAAGACTGATCCTGCTATATTCCCTTGGATGCTCTCAGGAAATTTTTTTGAAGTAAAGGGCTCCAATAATAACCAATATTCCCAGCCTTTGCACTATGACATTTGGTGCCTAGACCATGTCCAAAGGGCAAGGTGCTTTATCTATATTTGAATTATACTCATGTATGATACCATGCAATAAACAAAGAAACAGAGACACTGAAAGGCTAAGCCATTGCCCAAAGCAAGTTAATGGCAGCATCTGGGCCACAGCGTGGGTCTTGAAATTCTCAGGTCAGGCTCTTTTCAGTATGATGAGGTCCTCCGACCTCTTAACACTGGGTGGACACAGCCTACTTCCCTAAAGGTCACTTGCCACCAGTGCTCAAGTTTCTGCAGTTGCAGTCATGGCCTCTCCAACCCATTGAGATGTGTTCCACCTCAATGCCCACCCACCAACCAGTTCTGATCCTGTAGTGGCCCCAGGAAAGGAAGTGGAAGCAGGACGTGGGTTAAAAGGCTGTGGGAGTAGTGACTGAGAATGTGCCAAAGCCCTGTGGCCAACTTACTGGTGCTGAGTTTGCTGGTAAGCCTCTCTGTCAGCTGGCTTCCTTGGGCAAGTTGCTCCCTGAAGCTCTGCCCCAGGTAGTAGTCAATGTCATTGCTCCTAAGAAGGTCCTCAAAAGATTTTACCGTATCTTTTGCATGCTGGGTGAGAAGATAACAGATACCTCTCCCTTCTCTTATCTTCTGGCGTAGGTAGGATAGTTCTCGGGCCTGATCCTGAATCAGGGAATCATATTTCCTAATGCAGGAGAGAAGAGGAAAAAGAATGAAAAAGAGTGAATATTAAATCCTGGGGCCTCTGTAGAGATTTCTGTGAGAATATCTCTAAGGAGCTCCCACAAGCTGAATTCTGGCACATAAACCAAAGATGGTATTTAAGAGTATATCCTGCTCTGACAAATGACTACAACAACTTAGTATGCCATTGTTCTGACACTGTTTTATACATATTAGTCGTATGTCCAAACAGATCCTAAGTTCTAAGGTCAATACAGTGGCAATGTTTATACTCCTTCCAGGACTAGTAGAGTGTAGACTCACAGTTGATACTCAATAAACACTAAATAGATACCCAATAAATACTAAAAAATAAATTCAGTGATTAGAATGACTTAGTCCTAAGTCTGGGTGGAATCTTTCATGCCTTCTGTTTCAAAGACCATCTATAGATGGCCATTATACAAGTTCCGGTTCCACACAGTGTCTGGCAACATGCCTTTGCCTCTTCTTTCATTAGCAGGTAGAGGCTATTCTCCACCTCCTTAAATGTGGGCAAGCTCTGTGACCACTATGACCAAGATACTATAGTGGAAGTGATACGGTGCCAAGTCTAGCTCTTAACTGTCCTGGCAACGACCACTTCTGGTCTGTTGGAAGCCAGCTGCCATGCAGAAGGGCAACTACCCTGAGACCACCATACTATGAGAGGCCACCACCAGGAAGAAAGACCCCAGAAGACAAGAAGCCACATGGAGAAAGAGAGAAGCCAAGGAGCACTGCATCACTAGATGTGTGATTGAAGAAGCCACGCCCAGCCCACTCAGGACTTTCAGATGACTCCAGCCCCAGCCACCATCTGATGGCAACTGCATGAGAGACACCCTCAGTGAAAACCACCCTGCTGAGCCCAATCCACAGAAACTATTATTTGAGGCCACTAAGCTTTTTAAGTGGTTTGACACTCAGTGCAGATAACAAGGACAGATACCGAGATGGAAGTCTACCCAGTGTTTTCAACACAAAGTACCAATACCAATAATAGTTCTGGTAAATAGTATTGAGGACTTAGTATGTGTTATGTAATTATAAGTGCTTCTACTAATTCTTTTTGTTTTTCAAATGTTTACTCACTTATTTTTGAGAGAGACAGAGTGTGTGTGTGTGTGTGTGTGTGTGTGTGTGTGTGTACAAGTGGGGAAGGGGCAGACCGAGGGAGAGACAGAATCTCTCTCAAGCAGGCTCTGAGCCACCAGTGCAGAGCTCAACATGGAGCTTGAACTCACGAACTGTGAAATCATGCCCTGAGCCGAAACCAAGAGTCGGAGGCCCAACTGACTGAGCCACCCAGGCACCCCTGTACCAATTCTTCTAAACCTAACAACCAGGCTTTGAGGTAGGTTCTCTTACTATCCTCATTTAATAGGTAAAGAAATAAGCCCAGACTGTGTGCTGACAGCTCAGAGCCTGGAGCCTGCTTCAGATTCTGTGTCTCCCTGTCTCTCAGCCCCTCCCATGCTTGTGCTCTGTCCCTCTGTCTCTCAATAATAAATAACCACTAAAAAATATATTTTTTTTAAGAAAAGAAAAAGAAGTAGGCCCAGAAAGTCCAAGTAAGTGGTATGGCTAGAAAGTGCCAGAGCTAGGATTCGAACCCAGGCAGTCTGACGCCGGTCTTACTACTACACCACATATCCTGTCACTTTGCTAACAGGTTCCTGAGATGAAATGCCGGAGAGCTGCTGTCTCCCAGCAGGGCCCACCTGTTCTTTCTTCAGGTCTAGGCCTAGCCTGTTAACAGGTGCTCTGCTGATTGCCCCGACTGGTTCTCTCTTCCACCTGCCCGGGCTACCCAGCCTCAAACACAAACTTAGCCAGCATCAGTTAAACAAGGGTCCAAAGAGTGCCCTCCTTACCCAGGCCACGAGGCTGACCTCAGCTCCTCGGCCAGCTTCCCTTCCGCTCCAGTTTTCGGGAGCTGGGCCTCTAGCTGGGACACTCTCTGGATCAGACTCTCCAGATCCTTTTTAGCCTGAAGCCCTGGGGGGTAGAAAGCCCCAGTGCCATCGGACAGCCACCCCTCATCCTCGTCAGTGACACTATGAGGGGAGGATCCCTCGAGGGCGCCAACGGCCTTCAGCTTTCGAGGTCTCTCCAGACTAGATGAATAATCGCTTGTCACTGAGAGGGACCGCACCCGGCTCTTGAGGTTCTGAATGATCTTGTTGGCGTTCTGCAGCTGGGTCTTCAGGTCTCTGATGTCCTTATGGAGGACAGAGATGTCTTCTGACTTTCCACACGCCTGGAACTCCTGCTTCCCTCGATGGCTCTCCAAGGGCTTTTTCCCAGGGGGGCTGGCCAGCGGTGAGCCCATCAGGTGCTCCTCGCACTCTGAGAAAAGACAAAGACATCTTCCTGAGTAGAGCTGCATATCCTGCGGTAGCTGAAAACCGCTCTGTGGCTGGGCTAATCATTACTAGAGCAAAAGTTGAAGCAGAACTTTATTCGGCCCTGCACTCTCCTAGCATTCAAACACCGTATTTCTTACCCACCCAACGGCCCTGCAGGTCAGGTCTGGTCACCTTCTGTTGTACTGAGCATTTTTCTTCTCTTCACGATTTCTGTTTGGTGGGTGTCCCTACAGTCAAAGCCCTTTTATTGTGGACAATTTTTTAAACTTAGGGTTAGCACGTCCCCAACAGCTCATCTTGTCTTTTCATTAAAAAGTAAGCTTTTTCTAATAATCTGTTGGATGGAACTTTTTTTTTTTCCTTTTAATTAACAGCAGTATGTTGAAAACTAATTATAGAAATTCAAACTCATGCTCAGCCTCATTTGGGGCAAGAGTTCTCTGCCAGACTCTCCTGTCCTCTCTGGTCCTGTGTCCCCTTCAGTCTTCAACACCACCCCCAACCCCAGCCCATCAGGGGTGGGACAGGCCAACATCTCCCAGATGTGGGTGGACAGGTAAGCCCCGCCCTCATGCTCCTACCAGGACTGGTGCTCTCCTCCCGCTCGGCCTCATTCTCGCTTCGGCCACATGTCTCATAGCCCAGATCCTGGAGGTCCACCTGCACCTGCTTGCTGTCCTGCTTCACCAGGGATTCACCTGCTTGGGAAGAGACAGAGGGTGTTACAGAGGATCTGAATTTCCCACATACACCCTCAACCTCAGTGGCACACGCCCTAGCCCTCAGGGGGTAGGAGGTCAGGGCCAGAGTGGGATGGGTGCTTCTTTGGACTCAAGTGGAAGAAGAGACCACCCACTCCAGGCAGGACTTCCTTCCATGGGGTTGAGCCTATGTCTGCTGCCGATGATCTCACCTACAACAACCGAGGCTTTGTAGGGACCAGACATCTCTAAGTTGGGCATTGTATATTATCATCCTTAGAAGCCCCAGTGAAACTAGCAAGTGCTTTACCCACAAAGGTTCAGTAAATACATGAATGGAGCTGAACTAATATAGAGTCCTAAAGCATCTAAATCCTCACTGTTCAGTAAGATTGCTACTAGCCACATGGGACTACTTCATATTAGATTAATTAAAATTAAATAAAATTTCCCAAGTTGAATGAGCATGACTCCTAAGCAGATGTGATGTAGATACAGAACATTTGTATCACTGCAGGAAGTTCTATCAGAAAGATTCTAATTTTTTTTAATGTTTATTCATTTTTGAGAGAGAGACAGAGAGTGGATGGGGGAGGGGCAGGGAGAGGGAGACACAGAATCTGAAGCAGGCTCCAGACTCTGAGCTGTCACCACAGATCCCGATGCAGGGCTGGGACCCATGAATCATGAGGTCATGACTTGAGCCGAAGCTGGATGTCCAACTGGCTGAGCCACCCAGGCACCCCTGGAAAGCATGGATTCTAGACCAAAGATGATGATGTATTTTTGAAGAATATGATTTGGTGCCAAGAGAAGGAGAGAAACTATCAGTTTATGTTGAGAGAGGTAAGACATTTTGCTGACTATACCAAAAATCAGCAAATCTAGGGGCACCTGGGTGGCTCAGTCAGTTGAGTATCCCAACTTCAGCTCAGGTCATGATCTCACGGCTCGTGACTTCAAGCCCTACATCAGACTCTCTGCTGTCAGCACAGAGCCCGCTTCAGATTCTCTGTCCCCCTCTTTCTCAGCTCCGCTCATGCACACACACTCTCTCTCACTCTCTCTCTCAAAAATAAACATAAAAAAATCAGCAGACCTAGATGTTAGCCCATTTCCTCCCTATATGCTCACTGCAAACTTGCTTTGTTCTTTATTCTTCTCTGCCACGTGCAGACTGAAGTTACATATCCACCTTCCACAGTTCTAGGGCTGGGGTCAGGATGACACTGGTTTCGAGTCTGGGGAAGAAAAGTGAAGTCTGCAGAGCACACAGCTTCTTGGGGAGAAGACAGACGCCTTGGTGACGATGGGCCTAAGACTTACTAAGCATGACTCGGTATTTCTCCAGCTGATTGGCCTGGGCAAAGACCGTGGCCTCGGAGATCAGCAGCTTCTCCTGGAGATCCTGATAGCGCTGTCTGCATTGTGCCAGCTGGGAGCGCAGGTGCTTGGTGGATCCAGGAAGGCCACATTCTGACTGAGGCCCAGGGTCTCTGGCCTGGGGCTGGTTATCCAGCTGTGAAAAGAGCCAGCACAGACACCAGGGTGGTCTGAGGTCACGCACTGTGCAGCAACTGCCGCTGCCCCTTCTGAGCCTTGTGGACTCTCTGCATGGGTCTGTCACAGCGTGCCTCATGCCACTGGCAGTTGCTTGCTTTCCTGACCGAGCTCCCGCAGACCTGGGATAATGTTTCATTCATCTCTGTGTCTACAGCGCATAGCACATCGCCAGTAGAGTCTACTGGGAGCTCTGCTCAAATGTTCGTGCAATGGTTAGAAGGAGAAGGGGTAGAAACCTCTGCTTGTTTCTCCCTGCTCTCAGAATCCTCTACATTCTCCATTTACTGAACCCTCAGCAAAGCCCCTCCCCTTAAGAGGACCCCACTAGCCCCTCCTGAGCCTCAGGAGCAGACACCTGTGATGAGCTGTGATGAAACTGGCAGTGATAAGGGAGAGATGTCATTACACACCACTTGTCTGGGCTGCCTTAACTCCAGGCATCCCTAGACCGCATTCTATGAAATAATCTGTTCCGCGCCTTCCCTCCCCACTGTTCTGAGTACTAAAAGGGCAGAGACCAGCTCCTACTGCCTGCTGCCAATGCCTACTGTGTTATCTGGAAAAGTAAGCACTCCAGAAATACGTATGAGAAATTAATTACTCAAGTAATGTTTATGACATGATGTTGTAAAAGCCTTTCTAAAGGCTGAATGCGTGAGGAACACTGCTGCTGCTCGTGGTGCAAAGGTGCCCTTCCCTCAGTCCCTCCTGACCCACAGGACGGAAGGGTTGCCTCCAGCCCTTCTCCAAGGGTCTTTCATTCCATCTATTTCCACACTTACTTGATCGGCAGCCCCTGCGAGGGCAGCCCCAAGGTTGAGGCTCTGGGGCCTGGGGCAGGGCTTCGTGGTCACGTGCTCTTCTTCTTGGCATTGGGACTTCTCAGGAAAACAGCCCGGCTCTGCATTCATCCTGTCGATCTCCTGGGCCAGGCGCACGAGGAGCTCTGGACTAAGTGGACTATCCCTGTCCCTGCTGCTCAGCACCAGCTGCTCTTTGAGGAGGCTGATGATGCTGTGGGCATTCTTCAGTTTTCCCTGGAGCTTTCTGAACTCGGCCTGAAGGCTACTCTCATTCAGACCCCCCTTGGTTGCCACAGTTCCCAGCGTCACCTCTCCCTTCTCCTTGTCTTCCTCTATCTCCCATCCGTCAGACATTGCTTCTCCTATCTGCTCTTTCAGCTCTGCATTCTCAAGGCAAAGGCTCAGCATGGCATTCCTGCAGAAAGCACACACAGTCAGGGGCTGCTTCTGGTCTCTGCCTCAGGTCCCGACAGCACCCCCTGTCTCAGTCCAGCAGAGACTCGGAGATACCCCAAAGCGTGAAGCCACCTCAGAGGCCTACAGCTGCTCCCTTATACCGTAGACAAGGGAACCAAGGCTCAGGAAGAGAGTGAGCCTTGCCCACACTACCACCGCTCCTTGGTGGCAACACAATTACTAAAAGCCTTGGGCTTAACACACTCCGTCTTTACCCATGTCGTGGAGCCCTCCTATTCTAATTTTAAGTGGCCTCTGGAATAAACAAGGTTAAGAAAAAAAAGAAAGAAAGAAAGACCTTGCCGAGGGCAAATTTATTATTAATTATCTATTAATTATCATCAGTTTCCAACCACTGGATGAGAGATGGGGACCTAGGAAAACACGAAATAAATAATACTAGTCAGAACTGCAACCAAATGTACTTCTTTAAAAAAAATTTTTTTTTAAATGTTTATTTATTTTTGAGGGAGAGAAACAGGCAGAGTGTGAGCAGGGGAGGGGCAGAGAGAGAGGGAGACACAGAAACTGAAGCAGGCTTCAGGCTCTGAGCTGTTAGCACAGAGCCCGACGGGGGGCTCGAACCCACGGACCGTGAGATCATGACCTGAGCCAAAGCCGGACACTTTACCGACTGAACCACCCAGGTGCCCCTCAAATGTACTTCTGTAATTATTTGCTTTATGCCTGGCTCTTGTGATAGATCATCTTTAGGAGGGTGGGGACTCTTTCTGTCCTGTTCACTCTGTATCCCCAGAGCCTCTACAGTGCCTGCCACAGACAACATTCATATTTATGGAAGAAATAAAACAGATAAACAACTAATTTTCACTAAGACATTCTAGGCCCCATCCTTTCTTCACACTAAACCCTTCAGCAGGGTTGGATGGAAGCAATAAAAAACATGGCTTTAGAAAGGCAATGCATTTAAATAGGCATTTTGCTTAACCTCTTTGAGCCTCAGTTTCCTTTTGCATAAAATAAGGATCACTCATACCTACTGAAGTAATTGGATGCTGAAATGAAATTGCATATATGGTATGGTTAACTCAGGGTCTGAAACAGAGAAGTCATTTAATCCTGCTGTACTAGCTGCAAACCTGAAAAACACTAACATAGAATCCTATGAGGTGCTTGTTAAAAACAAAACAAAACAAAACAAAAAAACAAAAAAAACCGACCCAAAACTTTAGAGCTAAGGCCTATCAATCTACTTTTTACTTAAGTTCTGCAGGTGATTCTTAAGCACACTAAATTGAGAACAACTGACTAGAAGGGGCAAAGGAAACAAGTAATTTACACCCAGAAGGATTAGCAGTTGGATAACCCCCCTCGATTGGGTTTCTTAGAATCCTGAAGTCTTGGAATCAAGAGCAGGGCTTGTCTAGTGAGAATCAAGGAAGATAATTCTTTAGGACATAGGAATCAGACAGGCTCTCCATGAGACAGTTTCCTCAATGGAGAAGAAGGGGGATAGGGCTTTTACCAAAACAGAGGTGTAAGAGGGAGAGAAGGGAATGCATGTATAGTATGGAAAACAATGCTTGATATTATGTTATAGCTTCATGTTTTGGGGGAAAATTCCTTTGTTTTCATGATAGTAACTGATGAAGTCTCAAAAGATGGATAGATCCTAGCTTCTACAGTATCTGTGATTCTTAAGGTTGGGTGGAGAACTAAACCAGAGTTTCAGGTTAGTAACTCCAGGGAAAAAAAGAAAATAATCCATGAAGGTATTGACATGTGGTTTGATTGTATATTCAGCTGTAGTATCAAAAGAGATGTACTGTTCTTACCCATGAGCTTAACCAAGTTTACATATAAAAAAGGCTAGAGAAAAGTTATGTTTGGGGCAGCTGGCTGGCTCAGTCGGTAGAGGGTGCGTCTCTTGATCTTGAGGTTGTGAGTTCAAGCCCCACATTGGGCAGAGAACTTACTTTAAAAAAATAAACAGGGGCGCCTGGGTGGCTCAGTCAGTTAAGCATCCGACTTCGGCTCGGGTCATGATCTCACAGTCCATGAGTTCGAGCCCCGCGTCGGGCTCTGGGCTGACAGCTCAGAGCCTGGAGCCTGCTTCGGATTCTGTGTCTCCCTCTCTCTCTGCCCCTCCCCTGCTCATGTTCTGTCTCTCTCTGTCTCAAAAATAAATAAAAACATTAAATAAATTAAAAAATTAAAAAAACCAAAAACTGAAAAAAAGTATGCTTTCACTTAAGTAGAAATAAATATCATAATAATTCAGAGTAAAAGAACCAGCATGAAGGATGCCCACAAGAATATTTCCAAAATTGTTTGGCAAAGTATACAACATAGAAGAAAAGGCTCAGATATTAAAAATTGGAAGGCAGGGGTCTAGCCATGGACTATTATGCAACTTTGAGCAAGTTACTAGAACTTTTTAGACTGGAGTTTCCTTGGCTATGAAATAAGGATTAAGCTAGATGCCAAGGTCCTCTTTGGCACTAATATCATTTGAGGACTCAGGGATGTTTAAGTGGCACATAATAGGGAAACAGTAAGGCATGAGTTAGATTTGCACCGCCGTGTTCTAAACAATAGGACACGAGGATTATGACCCTCAGGGGCGAATGAATGAAAGGATTAGCCGTACATCATTGGCACGATCCTGGAGCATCTTTTGAAAAAACACCGTTAAAAACAGAGTGGCCCATCTAGCCAGGGAATCAGCTATCTGCCACTTTTGTAAAGCTAACAAAACAGCAGAGATGATTAAAATTGCTATTCCATGATTTAAGGATTTACACTGCTGAGGGAGAGCTGCGTGGGGATGAAGGGGCCCCTGTATAAACTCTCCTCCACAGACCATTCTGCCCTGCATGTAATAGTGAAGCATCGTGGGTAGCAGGAGATTCCTCATATGATCCAGTCAGTTCCAAAGAGCAATGCCTGTCATACAACTGGGAGGTTTTCACCTGTGACTGTATGGCTAATAATGGGCATTATTATATTGAATTAAGACCACATTTAAATAATTTGAATGGTAATTATTGATAATCACTACTATCCAATATTATTAACTCTTCCATAAAGAATTTGAGCCATTCGTGCATGGAGCTTGGGCTGTGGGCCCAAAAGCCCTAAGCACAAATGCTTGGCTGCAGCAAGGTGAGCTCCTTGGCTCTGGTGGCCTCTCCACCGCAGGCTCTCCTTCTCTGGGGGGTGTCCTACCTGATGTGGGCCACAGAGGAGAATCCTGCTTCCTCAATTTGAGCCTTTAGCTCTTTCAGTTCCCCCTCAGCTCTTCTTTTCTCCTCTAAGTGCTGGTGGATCTCAGCCCTCAGGTGGAGCATTTCCTCCTGAAGACCCCTGTTACCATCCCCTCCTGTCGAGGAAGGAGGGGGAAGACATATGTTCTGGGTCTCTGCAGCTGCCAGGCTTTTCTCCAAAGCCACCTTGATGAGCTGAAAGGAAAGCATAATTTAAAGAAGTTAGGTCATGAAGGGGGATCCCAAAGGAACATCAGATTGCAAAGGCAGCCTTTAGTGGGGACAAAAAAGATGGCCCTAAAACAAGCTCCCCCTAAGGACTTCCTCAGCCATAAGGGTCCTGGGCACTGGTTTGGGTGGGGAAGACACCAGGAGAGTGGGGAGAATTAGTGCCATGGGCAGGAAGAGCAGCATCCAGAGGTAGGTGAGGAAAAGACACAAGCACTTCATAAATAAAAGCAAATGCCAACACATGAGGTGTAAACAGGACTGGAGAGCGTGGATGCTGTGATTGTTCCCTCTCCGTGGGACAGAGCGAGGAAAGTCTTCTCACAAGTCAGGAAGCTTCCCTGACTTCCCAACATTGGAGTCCTCAACTGCAAAGAGCACAGCTTGAGACACCAGCACTCAAAGCCGAAGGCCATGTCTGTACCTAAGACTCTAAAAAGGATGACTAAGACGGAAAGCACTCAGCTACAGGTAAAACAGAAGCTTAATTTCACGAGCAGCAGGAGAACCACACCCTCCAACGATGGAGAAGTTAGTGAGGCCACCTGCCCAGCAGCCAATGTCACGTGCTATCATCCTGGTGCTGATGCTGCCAGCCAAACTCTCTACAAATCTAAGCTCGTGAGAAGGAAACAAGGTGGAAATAATTTCAGCACACCTTTCTATTAAAAAAAATTTTTTTTAATGTTTATTTACTTTTGAGAGGCAGAAAGACAGAGCATGAGCAGGGGAAGGGCAGAGAGAGAGAGAGGGAGACACAGAATCCAAAGCAGGCTCCAGGCTCTGAGCTGTCAACACAGAGCCCAACGCGGGGCTTGAACCCACGAACCACGAGATCATGCCCTAAGCCAAAGTCGGACGCTCCATTGATTGAGTCACCCAGGCACCCCAACACCTTTCTGTTTTTTGAGGATCTTTTTGAAGTTACTCTTCAGTGTGTCAACTCAAGCAGGTTATATAGTTTTTCCTCAAAGGAGAATTGTTTTAACTTGAAGACTTTCTTATTGTTCCTCTCCAGTTTTCCCTAGGCTTTTAAAAGTGTAGAAACCAAAACCTGAGTATGACAACCTACTCAGTGTATGACTATTTTAGTGCAAGGATTTCTTGTACATTTGTCCAATATTAATACATCCCAGTGTCATGCTGCTTCATTTTCCTCTCTGTGACTGCACTCTGGGATTCTACTCAGCTTCAGGTATATTGTTATCTTCCAGTTTCCCACCTCTCTCCCACAGCTGTTTCTGGGTCATGTTGTTTCCTCTATGTGTGTCAATAGTGTGACTTCCACTTGTCACTTGTGAATTCATTCTGGCTATACAGAATCATTTCTCAAGGGTCAAAGTCCTCAAAATATTTGATGTGCATCTCCAGAGATCAAGGAGTAGCCACTTGACCGGGGATGATTTGTGGAGTTAATCATATGCTTTATACCTTCATTCAGGTCACAAATATATTGAACAGAACAGAGCCCAGAGCAGCTTAAGTGGATCAATGATTGAGCTGCTTGGCTTGGCACAGAGCCATTGACTTGGGCTGGTAACCGAGCGTGGTGAAATCTAGGTTGTGAGTGTGGGGTGGGGCTGATTCACAGTGTGCATTTGCAATGGCGGTGAGCAGCACAGCAGTTGAGGTTGCAAAGGAAAGAAAGAAGAAACATGCATGGACACAGTTGCTCATTTCCTAGGCATTTCTAGGGTTCTGAGCCTGGCATTTGTCTCTACGGTCTGCTGCTGGGCTTAGTTAGACTGGCCTATCTCCGCGTGTGCCACCAAGCATTTGGGACAAAAATCAGGAAAGGGGGACTGGATAAAAACCACTTTTGAAAATTTAGGACCTCAATCCCTCATTTAAACTATGTGATATTACCTTTCTATGTAAACGCTTTCCAACTAACTTCAATAAACACTGCCTTCAGCTTTGAATATGGGGACATTTAGTCTTTTCTAAAACTTAAGGGTTCGTTCCTTCTGCCTGAAAATAACGTCTCCCTGTAATGTCTCACCTATTTTTAAAGTACCTTTCTGGATGTATGTTATCTTCTACTGACTGAAATATGCCTAGTTTCCTTAAAAAGAAAGTTAAGAACCATGGAACGTCAGTACCAGGAGGGACCTGAAGGCCCACCTGGTCTAATTTCCCCCTTAAAAATGAGAAAATAGACGATTTGTTCCCAGGCTAATTTGGGTTTTCTTATTTTCACGTTAAAGGGAGCTTACTTTGGCTAACTTATCTGTAAAATTGAAATACAAATGCATGAAAAATGACTCAGAATCTAGCCTTTTCAACAGTTTTTCTTTCCCATCTATGGAAAGTTAGTATTTCTATATTTCTCCCAAATAAACCCCCAGGGTTTCCAGTCTGTAGGGTGGTAGTATGGATCCTTTAGGCCCACTGTTAGTTGTATCTAACAGGTTCCTCCTCCACCACCCCGCACCATTTCCTAACTCATCTGTTGTAATGCTTCCATGGTATAAACTTTGTTGTATGCGGGGTTTCCTTTTACCCCAGAGAAGTCTACATGCATGTCTGATCTCTCGTTTGCAATGAGTTGTTTTTTGCCCAATTACATTATGTCTCACCATGTAAATCAGTTCTCACACAGCATGGAGGGCATTCAAAATAATTTTCCTTACATTCTTCACACTAAGTCTACTGACTTTTTCCTCCTTCGTCACATTTGAATCTCGATTCTTGATTAGCTTTTTTCTACTGCAAAAGTTAAAATGAAGGAAGGCACTACTTGATTCATTTCACAGGTGCTTCCCAGGTATTTACAGACTTACATTTGCTTGAGAATGGGATTTTGTGGGAGATGCCTGGGGAAAATTACCAATATAGCTAGACCTGAGACTTTCTGGGGTGAGTGAGTCTAAAAATAAGAACGAAGCAACTTGCTGTGGCCAAAAGATAGCTCTTGCCTTGGAAGGAACACCAAGTTGGATGTGCTTGTTAGGGGAAGATGTGTATGCCTGAGGTAGGAAGGTAGCCTGGTGTTGAGTAAAGTTTACCTTCCAAGGACACAGCAGGGAGGAACTCAGAGACTAATTATAAGGGACCATTTCCCTGGAAACCAGCAAACACAGTTTTGAGAATCTTGACACAGAACAGTTATGACAAAAGAAGCTTTATTCGTTTGGTAGCAGGAGAGTCACACCCTCAAAACCCCAGAAAAGTTGAAGTGAATTTACAATGATTTCATACACAAAGGTTCCTCCTACCCCAAACTGGAGACAGATTTTCAAGGACAGATGATGGAAAGAAAATGATGCTTACCCAAGACATTCTTCGTCCAGCAGGTATAAAACTTTGTCTATCATGAGTCAAGCCCTAATCTAAATGTCTGTTAACTAATAATTTATTAAGTATTGCTGCCAAGTAATAGGGCAGACGTTGCAAGGGAAATATACATGCTCCAATGTAAAGGTTTATTCCAGGGTTGAACTGACCTCCTCAAAATGTGGTCTGGTCATTTGCTGCGTGCTAGGCTATAGGAAGGAAGGTTTGGGAAGAACAACTCTACAAACCAGTTTGCCCACAGCTGAGAATGAGAGCAAGGGGCTTGTGCTACCACATGTAGGTTAGACCGTGTTAGTCAGAATCTGGTTTTCTTCACATCTGTGTCTCTTGTTCACTTATTCTGGAATTAATCGGGTCCACAGCAGCAATAACCACCAGTGACCGGCAGACATCCCAATCGAACTGTCTTAGAGTGGACATCTGCTTATCTTGCAGATCCCCCTTTTCTCCCCAAAGCTCCTCAGGGACATCAGGGCATGGGAAGCAGAGGAATCTGTCTGGAGGGGCAGTAGTATCCATCATTCAGGTCACAAGCATTGGTTAGGGGGACTCAGAAGAAGCTGTTCAAGCAAAAGGAGAAGAGGAACTCATGCAGGATCTCGAGGGAGACGTGAGGGTCAGGTACAGCTCAAGCAACAAAAAGGGGAGCTTGGTGGAAGGTAAAGAAACTGTGTGGAGGATATGAGGGATCTCAGACAACTACCTACTTGAGGACTACTCATGTCCTCAAGAACCGAAGACTGTGACAAGTTCCGTGAGATGTGAGGAATGCTCGTGTGGGCTCTTTTTCTCATACAGGAGGTATAGAGGCCAACCCAGAAAGCCTCATGTCCCCTGAAGTTTTCCTAATAACTCCAAGGAAGCCATCACTGGAAAAGCCCAGCTACTTCTGCAGAAGGACAGATACCAATGTTCCACTTTCTCCTCAACAACTCAGAGGCATGGTCCATCTAGGAGACGTGATTGCTAAATGTCATTGGGCAAGGTGGAGACACAGAGGAGTGCCAGTGAGTGCCATGGGGTCACTGTTGGTGACTTAATCTCTGAGGTCCAGGACATTCAACTCTTGAGCTTGAGAACATGCTGGTTTACACCTTCACTGATGGTTGGTGGGAACAGTGTTTCAGCCTTGGGTACCAAGTTCTGAGGTTTGATGGGGGCTTGCTCTTGAAGTGTCACCTGCTGGTCACTGGCATATCACAACCTGCATGGTCTGTTGGTCGCCCAACAGACTTCTCTTTTGCACAACAAGATTTCACCAGGACAGATCCCTACTTTGGAAGCATTCTGATCCTCTCGGAGGTTCTCAGAGAGCACTCTCCTGAAGCAGGTTTTAGGCCTGCACCTCCCCGATCAGCCCTCCGATGACTCCCTGTCTTCTGTGGTGTTTCAGATACAAAAACCCAAGAGGGGAACTGTCCAAGGCCTTGTTGTATGTAAAGATTCTTCTGACGCTAAAGCTATAGATGGTACATGGGAGCAAGGGTGGGAAGGAGGGGGCAGGGAGTGGGAGCAAGAGATAGAAGGAGTAAAAAATAAAAAATAAAAGTAGATTGGAGAGAAAAGTGGAGTGAGGATGGGGGCTGGCAAGGTGGCTGGGAAGCTTGGGGGGGGCAGAAGACTGGAAACTGGTTTTTAGTAAAAGATAGCTTCTTACTTTAGGTTCGCAGGGGCTGCAGGAGACCACCAGACCCCAAAGGGCTATGAGCCTTCCACCCTGGGAACCCAGAACCTGACTTGGACTTACCTGCTGGTGGCTGTTGTGTGCAGCCTCCTCCTCGATGCTGTCGGTGAACTCGGTACTAGCATCTTCAGTATCGTCCCCTGCAGCTGCACCTGGAAGTGAGTCCAGAAGAAAAAGGTGACTCCTTTCACAGGTGGCTTTCAGATAGCAGCTACAATTTCACTTTTTTTGCACCTGCCTCTGATTTCTTTCTTTCTCCGTATGCGTGACCCCCTAGCCAGCAGGGCTGAAGGCAGGACCAGTGTGCCAGATGTGTAGAAAAGCCTTTTTTGCTATCACTATTTGTATAGCATTGGACTAACATACAACTTAAGTCTTAAAACCTTCTATGGCTTTGACTGCACAGACCTGTACCTGAGAAGCTGGCTGTTAGATAGGGTGATCACCCTTCTCACCTATTTCCAGAAAGCCTGAATTATTCTCTGTCCTGCCAGTCTGGCAATGTAATAACTTTCTCTTCTGAGTTATGGGCCCAACATGACTAATCTTTTCCCCCACTAATGAGTGCTCAGAGGGTCTGTTTTTACTCGGGATTAAGGGCACCCGACTTTTCTCATACTTTCCCATCTCTGGGATCAGTTGTGCATGGGGTGACAATCTCTCTGAAGAACACCCCTCTAGGGGCTTTATGTCCTACAGAAGCTCAAGTCAAGACTCAAGGCACAGAATGATTTGGGTGCTTCCTAATTCCTTCCTTTAACCTCCCTATCTCTCTCATACTCTTGTTCAATGCCAACATCTTTTGCCTAAAGGGTTTCTTATACGTCTTTGTCCAAATGGGTTTTAATACGTTCTTTTTTTTTTTTTTTTTAGTTTATTTATTTTGAGAGAGAGAGAGAGAGAGAGAGAGAGAGAAAGAGAGCGCAAGCAGGGGAGGAGCAGAGAGAGAGAGGAAGAGACAGAATCCCAAGCAGGCTCCATTATGTCAGCGGACCACAATCTCACAAACGTTGAGATCATGACCTGAGTAGAAATTAGGAGTTGGATGATCAACAGACTGAGCCACCCAGGTGCCCCATAATACATTCTTTTATTCCTTAAAGATGAACACCGTCACCCTAGAACACAAACATCTATGCCTTGCAATAAGGGACAAGTAGCTGAAATTCATGGTCTGGGCAAAGGTCTTAGACAGTGTTGATCAACAGAACTTTCTGCAGTTCTGTGCATGTGCTGCCCAACACAGCAGACATTATGTGGCTACTGAGCACTTGCAATCTGGCTAGCATGATTGAGGAACTAAACTTTTAATTTAAAAATTCAACTAGCCATACATGGCTAGTGGCTGCCATATTGGACAGAACAGAGCTAGGGCCTTTCTTCCTCTCCACATCTGTCTAATAAGAGACTGTCCATCCAATTTTAGATTAAGACCTGTGGCCCACATTACTCATTTCTTCTGAAAATGGAGGATTTATGACGGTTAATTCATTTTAACACCAAGGAAAATCTACCCTGATACTTCCTGGGTCTGTAAAACAGGTCTTACAGAACCTACCCAAGTTAGAGAAGCTTGAGATCTAGTTCTCACCTCCGCAACCAACCTATTAAAACTCCTCTTCTGACCACTGAGTAACCTGGGCCTGAAAGAGATTAGACGGTGGGTCCATGGTTATACAGCTAGTCCTGACAAGAGCTATGCCAAGAAGTCACGTCTTTGGACTTTCAGACAGAGGCAACTCACTATTCCTTCTGGTGACAGATTAGATATTTATTTTTGTTTCTTCTTCCAAGACCAAAGAACCTGCTTCTGAGCTCAGACCTCCATGGATGAAAGGCTCTGCACGAACAGTGACCATTCACTACCCTTGCTGCAGATAAGGTGAACAGGAGCAGTTCACACCTACATTGCATCTCTTGTCATCTGCAAGTTCAGGCCAGAGTGCTTGCAACGACCCAGGCCAATCTCGTTAAAGTATTAAAAGGTAGTAAGCATGTTGCCCTAACAACTTAATCTTATGACTCATTCCATGAATGTTGCGTTAACTTTGGACCGAGTTCCTGTACTCTGTACCATAAAGTCTGACCTACAAAGAGGTATATCCACCACTCAGCACTTTTGGAGATTCCCTGGCAGACAGTGTACAATAGGCATTTCCAATACTCCATCTTTCAAACCAGCCCCAGAACCGTGTCATCCACAATACTGGTTGTGGAAGAACACGCCCCCTACGCTTTGGCGACTCATTGAATCCGGGATGATGATTCACTTGAGGACATCCCAATCCTATCATGCATATTTTGGAAATTATTCCCTGTACCACAGTAGAGATCAGAATCTTTTATTTTTTTTTTCCCTGCAGAGAGAAGGAATGTCCCACTCAATGACAGATTAAGAAAATATAGTTTTCACATTGTTTTCACATTGAGCTTTGGGCCAGAGAATGATCCTGTGGTTGAAGAAAGCTCAGCTGTAGGAGTTCAGGTCCTCCTCTCCATATTGTTCTTGGTGGCTTGGATGGGGCCATGCTGCCTCACATCCCCAGGGGATTCCTATGCTAGGTTCCAGGAGTAAGGTAAGGGAGGACTAGAAAAAAGTGACTGTCCCTGGTCTTAAAGGCTTTTATCTCATACTTTCTTCCCTCCACTTACCTTTGTCAGCCTTTCTGATGCCACATCTGCATTTTTAGGTAATCTTCTCTTTAATTCATTCAGGGACAGAATACCACAGTTTTGACTTCATCAGGAGTTAGATGGAGACAAAGTAAGAATGCCCATTTCATCCCAACATTCCATTACATAGGTGTTTTCCTTTTCTTATTCTTAGCTAGCTCAGCCTGCTCTAGCTCCGTTGGGGGAACTTCAATGGTTGCTCAGCCTTTTACCAATTTGAGTTAGAATGCTGAAAGCTTTGGGTGGGGGGGCTGGAATAAAGGTGAAAAAAATTTATAGAAAATATTGGAATAAGTTATCCTACGTAGAGCCCTGTAAGTTTACCCTAAACACCTTTCTTTCTGTTTTGTTTTTGTTTTTCGATCAATGATGATAAAAGAACTTCTCTTTTGTGAGGGAACACACTTTCCTAAGCTTTTACAATGCAACAAAATACTATCTTCCAAACTAACTTGGAATGCTCTGAATTTCTAACTGAAAGGCACTATACCTTATATTCACGAGCATACTGCTAATTATTTTACATACCCTGAAAACTAAGAGTCTGTCACTTCAAATTTAATTTTCTTCTCCAGGTTTTATCTCCAGGTTAAGTTTTATATGTTAGACTAGAAATTTTATTAAACATTTTTTTTTATTGGAGGCTTTGATGGTGGCTCTGAAATTTGAGCAATTGCAAATTTCTCTCTATATTTCACATATATAATGGACATGGTACCTAAAACTCCCCGTTAGGTTTAGAAAAGTATTTTCTCCCAGCTATCTGGCTTGATACAGTACACAGAAATAAAAGCCTCTAAAATACTTTAAGTCCTTAAGTGAAAATTTAATTGTTATGCATACATATTCTTTTAATCATTCAAACAATAATTGAAATTTTTGTGGAACTTTGTAAGTTGAGGATGGCATAATTAATAAGAATATGGACTCTGGAGCCTGATTATCTAGATTAGATTTCTGCTCCTGTCCTTAGTTATGTGACTTTAGGCAAGTCACAACTTTCTGTAACTGTTTCACCTCTTCCTTAGGGTTAATGGTGATATCCACTCCATACAGTTGTAGTGAACTTCAAAGGATTTACTGCTTTTGAAGTGCTTAGAACAGTGCTTGGCATACAGTGTGTACCCAATAAATATGGCCTTGAATCAATATTAGTATTATTGTTGGTAAACTGACATGGATCCATGGGCTGAAAAAAGGTGGCCCCAGAACATAAATGTAATCAGCAGAGAGAAATTTTATACCTAATGTTATTAACTGGAAGATCTTGATGGAGTCTATTCTGCACTTCCTTACTTCTATCTGCTTCCCGTAACAGGAGCTTTGAAATAATACTTTTTGGTCTCTCTGCATCATAGGAGAGTCGCAAGAACAGAACTTGCAGCAAGGTAGGATGCATTCTTTTGAACAGGTCTTTTATAAATAGGACTCATCATTATTACATTATAACTGCCTTACAACGCCATCATGTATGAATAAGCCTTAGGGGAAAGGTCATACAGTGTTATTTTCATTCTTCAGTAAAGGAGCCAAAACTGGGTTGTCCCCAAATTCTACTCTACAGTCATTATTGTTTCCCCTTTTAGCCATTTATATTCAACCAGCAGAAAAGGAGTAGTATTTCCCATATAGTTACTCAGAACATAGCAGGAGTCACATCTGATTTTGGAAGGGGACGGAAAGAGCAAGAACCGTACAGAAGAAGCAGGCGTGTGGTGCTAAGCCCTGGGGTGGTGTTGCCCTCAGTGCCAGGCCCTCGGACCAGATCCTCTGGGCCATCACGCTTGCACTCTTAGGCACTCTGCCCTGTGCTCACCGTGAGAACTCTCGCATGTTCACATCATGAACCAGCTAAAATATCCCTGACTTAAATATTACGATGCTGTGTGACAAAAAAGGTCTCCTGTCAAACTGCCATTTCACCTGCATCCATTCCATTCTGAACCATAAAAAAATTGTAAGATTTCATATAGTCCTCCATAAGCTTCTGCTGAGAAAATGCTTGGACTAGACAGATTCCGGATCTGATCTTGGAACAGAAGTAGCTAGAAAAGAAAACTGCCATCTGCGGTCAAGTCCCTTCAAGACATAACTTTGTCGTTAATCTGCAACATCTCTCAAGCAGCTCTCCAGCTTGTAATTTATTCAGAAAGCATTTTCCAGTGACTTAAAATTCTGTAACATTAAGGAATTCCGCCTGCTCATGGCCTCTTTTTTGCCCCCTCAAAGCACACAAGAAGCGGGCTTTTCCCGGAACATTTGTGGGAATAGCACCACCCATCATGACAACTGGTTCCTCAAATCTCCATCCTGCTTGCTACTGCTCTCCTTCAGCAAGGAGACAAGAAAGAGTTTTTAAGGTAAAGTAGTTCACTTCACATTTCTGGGGGAAGCGTAATGCTATTTCTTTAGTCTCACTTCCTTGAGCGAGAATAATCCAGGTTTCTTCCTCTTCCTTCCTTTAAATAAATACAAAAGCATTCACTGATCCCAGAGCCTTAACTTTGGCTTGGAATTTTAGTATAATAATGATCAAGGGACTGATTGTCCTGTAAGGAAACAAACAAAAAAAGACATGAGCTTTCTCTACTTCTTCTCATAAATCTTCTCAAGAATGAAACCAAATAGTGACTGTTTGGCCTTTGATACTTTTATTGGATCGGTAACAATTTTCTGTGTCTCAACTAAAGTAGCTAAATTCTAACACTTACGTACTTAAAAAGTACACTCTCCATTTCAGCACAAATGTTAACACAGTTGAACACAGCACAGTGCCATGAATAAATGAACTTCCAGAGGAAAATGTACAGCTTGTTTTGGTGAAAAAATAGTCCTGTGAATAATCTACTGCCAAGTTATTGGATTGTTTAACATGCCACTTCCTTCTTCATTTAAACTGTTATGAGATCACTACAGTTTTTCTCAACAGCCCTAGGATCAAAATTTTGTGTGATCAAAGTAAAGCTGTTTTTATTATCAAACTGAATACTTCATGGAAACATAGAAATTCATGATTTATAAAACATATTTGTACACACACACACGGCTCTTAAAGTTTACAGATTGAGAGGTTGGTATTTTAGAGGAATGATTTTGTTAACTGCAAAAGGTAAGCACTACATATTAATGTTACACCAAAGGCAAAGCTAGCTACGTGCATGTGCTAGACAATTCTGAGTTTTTAAAGGGAACAAGGAAGCCAATTTAGTTCATCTACTTAACACCCCTATTCTTCATATTATTTCCTAGCAAACATTTTCTTACTGAACTTTCTATATTTTATCCTTCTAGCTTTAGCAAAAGGAAAACAGTACGATAAATAAAAATTTTTATTTCTGGAATCTGACTTTAAACAACATTTTAAAGGGAAAGTAATGCCAAAAGAATTAGCACATCACTTTATAAGTTTAATCATTCTTTTTTGAAACCTGGTAAAATTCCCATTGTCCACTCTACGTGTTGTGATTCCCTACCACTACCCAACTTCCACTGGAAGCAAATTACAAGCAAAATTTTTATGTGGGAAACTCGTCCTGGCTCATGTGATTATATAGAAAGAAGTTGAGGACTTACCTTTTGTCAACACTCAGACTACTTAAAAGCAACATGTCTTCTAATTATAATAAAATTACGTAACAAAGTTATTACTCTAAATGTCTAGTGAGAGGGTATCTTAAATCCATATTCCAAAATGTTTTAAGACTCAGAAACTATTATCCTACAGAAATCACCCTGGTGTATTTTCCCATGGACTCATTCCTCTGATTTCTTATTACCAGGTTACCCCATACAAGCTCCATATTCCTAGCTCCTCTTTCTATAGTCAAAATGGTTCTTTACTACTAAAGGGAGAAGAAAAGCTAAGTTTTAACTTGAAGAGAAAAGAGAGAAAATACTCGAGATGTTTGTATTTCACAGGATGTTAGTATCTGAAAAAGAAAGCTAATTGCACTTATTCCAGCTCTGGTACCATTTCTACGAGCCAAGATGGATGATGGACTTTAAGGGCATGGGTCTCTAATATTTCATCCTAGCTTCCTAGGCAGTTTGTCCCATTTCCATGCAGGTCACTGGCGGCAGACCTGGAGAATTACTGCTGAGGCCCTAGCTGAAGAGGCAACTTGAGTTTTTCAGGGACATCCAGTGTGAAGATTCTAGGAATTTTTCATATAAAAAGATCATGAAAGCAGAGAAAACAGTAACTTTATCCTACCAAACAGGAACTAGAGTTTTCTAATACTAGCTCAAGGAAAGCAGAACTATTGAAGTTTTTTTCCCTCTACGGTTTATAGTCTAAAGGGAAGTGACTGTAGGTAGGTCAACTTCTATTCCTCAGTGGAAGGAACAATTTTTGGTGTAGTCTGATCTGCTTCTCCCTTCCCTAATCAGAGGACCCCAGATTCAACTGGAAGACAGAACACCCAATTTTCTTAAACTGTTTCGAATCTAAAGCCAAACTCCCCAGGACCAGATACCAAATCAGCATAAATTAGCATAAAAGTGAAAGGTCTTTTATGTACACCTAGCCCAGAGGTCACTTAGGTATAAACTGTACAAGCAGGATATACTCAAGAACCTTCTAGGAAAACTTTTGTGGTGAGAATCTAATATCCTGTACAGGTCATGATTTTCTGGATCTTTATAGATCTCTTACTGTTCATAAGGACATGGACAAATCTTTTAAAAATATGAATAAGGAAGTAGAAGTACCAAAAATACCGTGCTGTCCACAGTGAGCGAAGAGGAGGGCGTGTGGGAGAGGGGTGGGTAAGATTAAGGAGAAGCATGCATCTGTCAAGGCAAAGGCTGGCAATATTAAAATAGCCCAGTTGTGCCTTTTCAGAAAAATAACGTGGCTAAACAGCTAAGAAGGAAACACCAGAAAAACGCTGACTTATACGAGGCACTAATAATCATCAGACTTCAACAATATAAACCTGCAACAGAAAAGAATTTAAGGGAAGTATCTATCAAAAGGACTCCCATTTCACTCATTAAATAAATCCTGGAGGTCCTTTACAACTCTACAGCTCTAAAATTATAGACTTCATCTACCCTGACCTCTTACCATCATTACTTTGCATATTTGTTATTATTCAAAAACAAAATGTAAGAAAAAACAAATCTATCCATATGGATTTTACTCAGTTTAAGTTGTATGCTTCCAATTAATCATGGCCTGGATGTAATTCATTCATTTTCTCTCAAGATTTTTTCTTTTTTTTTTTTTTAAATTCAAGCACAAGGTTCTTGTGGGGCTCAGCCTCTGACTGTTGATTTCGGCTCAGGTCATGATCTGATGAGATCTGTGAGACTGAGCCCAGAGCTGGGCTCCACGCTGAGCATGCAGCCTGCTTAAGATTCTCCCCCCACCCCTCCCTCTCTCCCCTGCTCGTGCACGCTCAAAAAAAAAAAAAAAAAAAAAAATTAAATTATTGTAATGTTGAAAATGCCTGACAAAGGTAAAATAATCCAGTAAGATAAAGGGTCTGTACTCCTGAAGAGAGAATAGAATCATTTTATATCATGCTTAATAGAATTATGTGAATGATGTGGCCTATCACAGCATCATCTGTCTATGGGTTATAGAATAAAATTCATCAGAGTCGAGTTCTCTAATAAGATGCCAAATTATCCCACAAACTGTTAGACTAGCAACCCCTCTCCAGGTAGCACTGTTTGCAACCCTCATTCCAGGACATTAGTAGCAGATTTTAGCCATATCTATGGTAGCAAAATCAACCTCTTAATTTACCCTTTCTCACAAAATCACTTAATTTTCTAAAACGTTCCCCAAGGATCAATATTAAAGTAACTATAGCACTAGTCTGTCTCTTTGGGACCCAAATCAGGACCAGAATTCACTTACTTTCCTCCCCTGCTTATCTATTATGATAATTTTTCAATAGGAAGTTGGGTTTCTCATTATTCATCCAGCTACTTTAATATTTCTAACACTTAGTAACAGTTCAGGATACCAAGGGAAATTTCTACTCTTGGAGGGGGATAGAAGCAGGGGTAGAAATTATCAGAAATTACTGTAATCACTGAGTCATTAGAACCCAAAAAACCACCCATGTTTGAATCTAAACAGGACACTTGAAAGCTTCCTTGGTCTGTTAGCAAAATTAAGGAAAAAAAAAAAAACCAAAACACTTCCTAAATGCGTTATAATCATATGACAGACTAGTCTTTGGTGGGTTTAAGTTTCTATAAGTTCAATTACCCCCTCTTTACTTCTAGAACATTACAAAAAGCTATGTGCAGATGGTCCCTAAAGACTAGAAGACTAAGAAAGTGGATGGTTCCTCTGACACTTCCTATCTCCTTCCTCAAATGACCCCTCACCCCAAAGGCCATTAAAACTTAAAAGCATTTCCATGAAGAGAAAGGCTTAAGGTCATCAATCTTTTGCAAAATACTTAATCAGAACATCTCAGGGTGCTTCTCCTGGAGAACATTTTCTTCCCTGTCCATTTTGGTTTGACTGTTGTTACAGACATGGCTAAGGTTACAGAGACTTGGACAGAATTTAGAATGTAAGGCAACTCGTGTCAACCCACGAATGTGAAAGAAATACAAGTGTCATGTAAAAAATGGAGGGAAAACAGAAAAACCATTGGGTGCCCCCTAGGTGAGAAAGAGTATGCAGTCACATTTATGATGCTGGAAAGCCTCCAGTCCCTGTTCACCAAATTCTGTGTTTAAAAACTAAAATCTCAGCTTCTAATCTAGGAAACCTCCAACCAGCAGAAATACGAAACCTCAGGGTGTTGAACTCACAAAGCTCCAAAAAATCCTGGTTACTTTTTACACTCTTGGTATTTAAGATAGTAGAAATACAATCTACAGTGCCCCTTTCCTTATGCATCTCCTGCTACCATAAGAAAGCACTGAGACAATGACCAAAACCTGATATGTGATTTTTTTTTTCTAAACTATTCAAACACTCCAAAGCTTATTATTTTAATATGGAGTAATGTATAAGCACTAAAACATGAAAAACACAGGACTCCATCTAATGCCACTACCAAATGGCTGCAATAGGCTATTTAGTGAGATGCTGAATTTAGAGGGGGACATTACATTTGAAACTATGTTTTTTACATAAAGAATTGTGAGTCTGAAAGACATGGGAAGCGTTCTTATTAATGTTCTGACTAAATAGTATACTCTTGGTTTAAAGAAAAAATACTGATGGAATTTCATCTGCATCTAATCTAATTTCACTATCCATTTGATTCAATATCAACTCTGAAACAGTATCAGAGGAAAAGGTTCACCGTAAACACTTGAATGGTCTTTGCCTCTGCTCTTCAGCTTGACCCTTGACCCTTCTACTACTTGCAGTGGGCTACGGCAAGACTTGGCTTTGATTACCTTCTGAGAAGGGTTATACCACTTTTGCAAAGTCATTCTTATGGACATTTAATCTCTCTCTTTTCTCTTTCATCTTGAAACTTTTATTTGATTAAAAAAATCCTCTCTCTCAAAGAGCAGGAGTTGACTGAATGGCAAAAATAATACACATGCATGCATTTATGACAGGATATGGTACATATGAAATGGGCGGTGAGGGCGGGGGAGGAATAAACTTTATTGGCCCAGGGAAAGAGAAGAGGGAATGAGGGGGGCCGGGGAAAAGAGTGAATACGGGTGGGAAAACTGAAATGGAATGATTTAAAAGGTGCACATTCATTTTGTAACCTCCGCCATTCAACTCAGAGAGAGATCTGCACAGCGCCGCGCAGGGAGACCAAAGCGAGTTTCACTCTGTAGCTGATGCTACTCGCAGCAGTTCTACCATTATTACCAGGTCACCATTTAATTCTGCCAAAGCCAGACAAGGCTCTCGGGTTAGTGCAAACAAGGTTTTCCATCCTGGGCTGCAGTCTGACCCGCCAGTGCTCAGAAGGCATGCTTGTGACGAACTCGCACACTTTCCAGTTCCCCACCTCCAATGGCGGCCAGGGTCTCCAGCCTGCTTAAGCGCTCCAGGCTTCTTCCAAGAACTTCTTCTAGCCGACCACGTATCACCTGGACCCCTTCTAGTTCCACCTGCAGAGTTCGGTCTCTCTCAGAGCTGAGTAAACACGCCACATGGAAGGAAAATGGATTAGCTGTCAACTGTAATGAGTCTACATATACTTCCAAAGAGTCGTGAGACTTTCTAAAGGATGCTCTCCAGGACACAATCAACAAACACAGTCTTTGTTTTGGTACTGTTACTGTTCATTGCTGACAGATTAGCAAGGCCTGCTCCTTTATGCTAGATTCTGGGCCAATGTCACATAAAACTATAGCTCCTAAGACTTATCTCACACCTCTATAGCCAACATAAGAGAAATTCTGCTTTTTAAAAAAAATTTTTTTTTAATGTTTATTTATCTTTGAGAGAGACAGAGTACAAGCAGAGGAGGGACAGACAGAGGGAGACACAGAATCCAAATCAGGCTTCAGGCTCTGAGCTGTCAGCGCAGAGCCCGACGCAGGGCTCGAACTCATGAACCACAAGATCATGACCTGAGCTGAAGTCGGACGCTTGACCGACTGAGCTGGGTTCCAGGCACCCCAAGAAATTTCACTTTTTGACTAAGAGTATTCGTTTCTGAAAAAACAAAACCAGGAAAAACTACATGCAAACTGAAGCAATACTGAGCCAAACAGGACTGCTATTAAAGATAGGTGTTCTCTTGGGGCACCTGGGTGGCTCGATCAGCTCAGGTCATGATCTCACAGCTCGTGAGTTTGAGCACCGTGATGGGTTCTGTGCTGACAGGTCAGAGCCTGGAGCCTGCTTCGGTTTCAGCCCTCTCTGGCCCTCCTCTGCTCGTGCTCGGTCTCTCTCTCTCTCTCTCAAAAATAAATAAACATTAAAAAAATAAAATAAAATAAAGACAGGTATTCTCTCATTTGTTAACCAAACTACAGTCAAGGGGTGCCAGGGTGGCTCAGTCGGTTAAGTGTCCAACTGAGGCTCAGGTCATGATCTCGTGGTTCATGAGTTTGAGCCCCCCCGTTGGGCTTTCTGCTGACCACTCAGAGCCAGGAGCCTACTTCAGATTCTGTGTCTCCCTCTCTCTCTGCCCCTCCCCTGCTCATGCTCGCTTGCTCTCTCACTCAAAAATAAACGTTAAAAAAATTTTTTTTGAAATTAATACAATCAAGTTGTCCTATCATACCTCTCTTCTGCTTTCATTTTCTTCAAGGAGAAAGAAAAAAAATGCTTAAACTGAATACCAAACCAGAAGAAACTGAATAGTAAAAGAATAAAAATTAGGAAAGAGAAAAGGGGTGAGGACCAAAGGCAAATGAGAAAAAAAAATTAAGGGAATAATAGAAAATGAACCAGAATGCTATAATATACATGACCAAAAATCAAGAGGTACAAGCAAACATATTCATCGTGATGGCTAGCAGTGATCCTGGATTGATATCGGCCATCACGGTAAATATATTTTCTTTCATGATACTCAGTGAGTATCAATACCCTTTATACCCTTACTCTTGGAATAGGACAGCCCTTACCAGGACATGGAACAGAGGAAGGAAAGGAAAATACATTGAATGTTTACTATATGCAAGGCATTATTTGAGACATCTGACAAGTCTTCTCATTTGATCACTGTGTAGCTATATGAAATAGGGACTATTTCTGACTTGAGACTTAAACACTAGGCTCAGAGCCATCCACACAACAAATGACAAGTTCAGTAGTGCCAGTGTCTTTGCTCTTTTTTCTTCCTGCTTCGAGATCATAAGCATCTGTGCCTAAAGATGAATAGAAGGATATATATTGCCGTCACTCTCTTACCTCTCTGGATGGGCATGGAACTTCACCAGACTGCTATAGAGTTGTCTCTCTGCTTGCAAAGCCTCATTGAGCCGACTCCGTTCATCTACCAGCCCTTCAAGCATTAGCAGCAACTGAGGAAAAGAAGCAATATGCAAATGGAGACAGGAGACACAAAGCCACATTGGATCCCGAGAAAGCAACCAAAACGACGTACTAGCATGTACTATGACCAATAAAACTCACTATCTAACTACTTAAGCTTTCTGTTATATTTTACAGTTTTCAAACCAAATCACGCAGGGGCGCCTAGGTGGCTCAGATGGTTAAGAGTCCTGCTTTGGCTCAGGTCATGGTCTTGTGCTTTGTGAGTTCAAGCCCCTCATCGGGCTCTGTGCTAACAGCTCAGAGGCTGGAGCCTGCTTCAGGGTCTGTGTCTCCCTCTCTCTCTGCCCCTCCCCTGCTTGCACTCTGTCTCTCTCTCTCTCTCTCAAAAATAAATAATAAACATTAAAAAAAACAAATAACAAAAACTCTATAGGGTAGATTCCAAGCATGGGAGATAAAAGTAGAAAGAGGAGTCAGAAGCATGGGAAAGAGGCTAAGAGAAGAGAGTGGAAGGAAAAGAGAGGAAGGGTCAGAAGGAGACACACAGTAGGACTTACTGGTATTTTCATTCATTCAATAAATATTTATTGAGCACCTTCTATTGCCAGGCTCTGTTCTAGGGATAAGCCTACTATCTAGTGGGTGGAGGAGACACCATCGGTCACAGACATGTGTCACGGTGAGCCATAATAAGTGCTGCAAAGCAGGTGAACCATGACAGTGTGCAACAACAGAGGTCCGTGTAGGTGAACTGCTCCAGTTAAAAGCTAGGACTGGAGTGAAATGAGTAGTTAGTGAGAGAGATGATAACACAGACAGGGAGTATAGATAAGTAGGTCTTTTTTAAAAAGTCTGGCACTGAAGAAAGGTCAGATATGGGGTGGTAGCTACCAAGGAACTACAAACGTTAGGGGCCTCTGTTGCTGCTACTGACCAAGGCAGGAAACTTTAGAGCACAGATTCTCTACAAAAGTCCATCAACGCCCCTTCATAAGTAATGGAGAATGACAGCTTTTCCGTTGTCTATTTCACAATAAAAATAAGGTTTATATTTCAATAACTTACTTGTTGTCTTCGATTTCCTGAAGCTTCCTGACCCTGTGATTCTACTGAAGCAACTTTTTCCCGAAGTAGTAAGACTTCTTGGGTCAGGCGTTCCATAGCTGGTATGTCTTCAGGATCAACCAGTTGCATTTGCAGGTCCTAAAAGTAAAAAAGCAAAAAACAAAAAACAAAAAAACTAGTAATAAAAATGCTATTAAGCGGAGGAGCAAAGGAGCAAAGGTCCCTGAAACAGTCTACGCTGTCAAGTGGAATACTGATAAGTCATACAAAAGTAACAAACATTCGTTATGAAATCTCAGAGACTCTAAAGAAGTCAAAGAGAATATGGTGATATTTAAGAGGCTCAGACTAACAGTATCAAGGAAGCAAGCACTTGGCCGGGGGACTCAAAGTATTCAAATGTCTGAAGGTGCCCTACAGGATTCTGAGCTGTAGTCATTTCCAATGGTCTTTAAAAAGCTCTGAAAGACCTTTATGAGGTCTTCTTTTATCTGTATGTTCCTGGTCAGGGACTCCAGATCGGCCGCCTGCACCTGCAGCTCTTCCTGTTGCACAGCCATCACAGACTGTAGTGCAGAAAGTTCCATCTGCGGAAAGGAGAAATCCTGAAGTTAGTGGGTAGAGGAGACGGCATCTATCACATCTACATTTTAACACCAAGGCCAAGGTTTTCCCACATTATATCACCATCAGTCAGTAATGCAAGTAAAAACTAGAAGATGAATAGTCCTCTACTGGATCAGATCAATAAAGCACAGAGTGTGGTATGGTACGAAGGCGTGTTTTATGGGAAGCTGTAATGGTAGTTTTAATGATGTCCTCCGCTTTAGTCAGCACTATAAAACATCAAATTTGTTTAACTAATGAGTTTATTATGTTGCTTAAAAAAATAGGTCACCGTTAGCAGGTGAGTGAATCCTCCCAACAACCCTACAGAATAAACTTCTCTTCTGTTCCCCAATTTACATATGAGGTGACTGAGGCTGAGAGAAATTAAGGAACCTGTTCCAAGTCCTGGAGCCAGGAAATGGCAGATCCAGAATGCAAACTCAAGGAAGCAGACTCCGCACATGAGGCTGTCATGCCTTTCCTGCAGAGTCTATGCATCCACATGTTCTTCGTGGTAACGGCAAGTTATTTGTAAGTAAACATTTTAAGGAACTATTTTGAGATATGTGAAGAACACAGGTGTAGGGGGCACCTGGCTGGCTCAGCCAGTAGAGCACGCGACTCTAGATCTCGGGGTTGTAAGTTCAAGTCCCACGTTGGGTGTGGAGATTACTTAAAAAGAAAGTCTTAAAGAAAAAGAAAATAGGTGTGACAAGGAAGACAGACGACACACAGAGAGTTTAAGGCACAGCCAAGCTTCCTAAAGGAAGCAACACCGCTTTAATATATAAAATGTGAGTTACCTGCAATAAAAATGTTACTTCTACCTCCATCAACACTGACAGTTCACCATGTGGGCTCCTGATGATTTGCAACTACACAAAGTTATCTGGTGTTCTGGGCTACTGCGGCATGTTAGGAAGAAATGCTTCTCCCATTTCCTCACATGTCGAAGGACCTCAATTAATATAACTCCTGACCTTTCTCCACTCCTTTACTTAGCCCCAGGCAGGTAAGGGACTTGTCTTAACGGTATATTGGGGAAGAATAAATGAGGTATGCTTGACTTAGCTCCATCTTTCTTCTTTTGGGGAGGCACCTGTCTGCAGGAAGCCTGTTTTTGCCACTGCTTCTCCAAGGGCAGGCCCACGGTTGTCTGTGACTAGGTAGATAGAGAAGTCTACCCAATTCTGGGGATTGGCTAGCAGGCCTCTTGGTTCTTGCATTAAGTTCTCCACCTAAGCCTTTATCTGTAACACAGTTGGTAAAATAACTATCTGCCACTACTTTATTTCTCAGTTTGTTCAGATCCTGGGTATGAAAAAAGGAAGGCCCTCTTCAGAGGCCTCTATCATTACAGGTGGGTATTTGCTCCACATAAGAGAAATTCAAACATGAGGAAGCTACATTATTGCGGCATGATAAAGGTCTGCAGTGAGGCAGACATGGGCTTTAAATCTTGGCATAATCTTCCTACAAGGCATTTAAACTGAGCTTCAATTTCCTCAACTGTAAAAACGGAAAAAAACACCTACTTTTCAGGGCTACGTGAGAATAGAGAAAATGTATTTAAAAGTGCACGGCAGGCAACCAGTGAATGTTAATTACTGCCGCCACAGCTACTATTATTTCAAGACAGTAGGGGGAATGTTTAAAAATTTGGGAAAATTGACATGGCTTTTGGTACATTATCTAATATTAGAGGGAATGTGATAATGAATATATATGGCACCGAACCGGGGAGTGGGAACTGATTAAAGACACAAAAGTAAGCAATATAGCTAAAGATAACTCACTCAAAATAACCATTCATGGTCATAAATTTATGACCCCCAACACAGGACAGAACCAAAAAGTAATATTACACTGAACTGAGTATAGACGGGAAAAACAGGAACGGCATGTGGAAACCGAACTGAAATATCTGACACGAATAATCAGATAATGGCTACAGTAGAACCCCTGCCCCCCAAAAAAGAAAAAAAAGGAGGGGAACTAGGGGATTTTGAAAACTGGTATTTTTAAAATGCCACACAATTTCATATCCTCAAAACTGGAGTCATGTAACAGGAGTCTGGTTATAAGGAGAAATATAGTTATGAGAAAAGAAACAAAGAAGTACAGTAAGAGAACTTGACCACAAATGCGAATACACGTCTTATGTTATAGATTAACTCTGGCAAAGAGATGGACTACACCTGATATAGACTAGCCAGGTAAACTGAAGTTAGGAGCCCATGACACTGCTTACCCTCTGAATTAGTGTTAGCTGGTAACTCTATACTGTGGTCCTAATACTTCTTCTACATCATAGGGGGACATACAACCAGCTGTACAGAGAGGCAGAAAGAGAAGGGATTCTTCTGGAAGGCTGAGAGGCCTCTTCTGAGAAAATTCATGAAAACTCTCACCAGAAATAGGGCATGAGAATGGGAATATTATCTGCTCCAAGTCATGACTTCTTAGCAAGTCTTTTGAGTCACAAAAGACCTCAATTTAAATCTTAGCTTCAGGTGGCTTAGTTACAGGACTATTTCCCACCTCCAATGTTTAAAAAAAAAAAATCAGTGTTTCAGCTTCTTCATCTATAAAATAGGGCCAATACCACTCAGTTTACAGAGTCATAAGCATTAGTGCTAATTTACCTTCCCATACAGTGCACTGCATACAGCAAGTAGTCAATAAACATTATTTTTTAAAATTTTTTTTTTTTCAACGTTTTTAAATTTATTTTTGGGACAGAGAGAGACAGAGCATGAACAGGGGAGGTGCAGAGAGAGGGAGACACAGAATCGGAAACAGGCTCCAGGCTCCGAGCCATCAGCCCAGAGCCTGACGCGGGGCTCAAACTCACGGACCGCGAGATCGTGACCTGGCTGAAGTCGGACGCTTAACCGACTGCGCCACCCAGGCGCCCCATAGTCAATAAACATTATTGATCAGTCCCCACAGTCTTTAGTTCCAGGTTTTTAAAACTAATTTTCCAGATCAAACGTCACAATTCAAAGCAGGAATTATATAGTATTTCACTTTCACAAGTCCTTTACAATTATTCCAGTTAGCAACAGGCAGAGAGAGCTGCTATAAGCTCTTTTCAGCACTTAAAAGTTTAATGGTCTCCATGTATAAAAATAAGAGCATCTTTTGAGAAAATATGCATATAAAGCGATTTCTGGTTTTCTCCAAAAAGATAAGTCTTACTTTGCTTTTGGACCTAGGTATTATACTTGGACAACTGTAGCCTTGAATATAAACTATCTTGAAATATAAACTATCTTGAAAGAAAATACCAGGAATTTAGAAATTAGGCTCACTGAGAAAACTCACCCGACTTTCTCTTTCTTTTTTAGCCATGAGCTCGAGTTCCTCCTTGGCAGTACTCAGTTCTTTCTCCAGCCCGGACACTGCATCCAAGTCTCCTGGAAATGAACACACAGCACTAGCTTTGATCACTACAACCCAACACGACCTCTGCTGCTTTGCTTCTGGAGAATTTACTCTGAATACACAATCTAACAACAACAATAACGACGAATATACGTATAGGTTGTTCTTTGCAGCATTATTTGTAATGGCAGAATACTGCAATCAGTCTACAGAAGACTGAATAAACCACAGTATGTCCATGCAATGAAGTACTATAATCAACCATAAGAAAGAATGAGGAAAATCTTTATGAACAGATATGGAATAATTTCTAAGCTATACTGTTAAGTAAAACAGGGCAGGTACAAAAGGATACACCTAGTGTAGTATGTTTTACATTAGGAAAGGGGGCAACAGGAACACACACATACACATCACACAGAGACACAGGACTGCTCTCTTACTTTGCAAAAAGAAACCTAGGGAAGGATAATCCAGAAATGAAATCAGTTGCCTTCAAGGGAGGGGTGAAAACAGGAGAGAAATGTTAGGGAAGTAGTTGGGGCTTCTGAGCATACTTTTCTATATATTTGAGTTTTGAACCATGCTAATGTTTTATTCTTAATGTGTAAAGTTAGTTCAGTAATCATGGGCAGGAAAAAGCCTAAAACTGAATATTAACATAAACAAACCTGTATAGCAAATAGATAAAATAAGCACCTAGGAAATAAAAAAGTTAACCCAAATAATTTTTTGAATTCACTATTCTAACTATATACCTTCAGTGGGAAATAGTCTAAGGATTAAAAAAATAAAAAGAAACCTTAAACATTATTTAATGATTCTTTCTGCTGATAGGTGTATTCGTGTAGCAACCCTGAAGCCATTTTTGTGTATTGTGCAAATGTATAAATATATTGACGTTATAGGTAAGCAGGTTTCTCAATGTCAAAAAAAAAAAAAAAAAAAAAAGAAAAAGAAAAAGAAAAAAACAGAAAAGAAAGCAGATACAAATACAAAATAAGCCAAAGAAAGAACTTGTGTTGTTCAATTAGAATTAGAGAAATCAGTATCAAACACACATACACACACACCTCTTTAGTTCTGTTCATGTAAAAGGGCCTAGAAGCTGTGAACCTATCTTATGCCCAGAAATTAGTATCTAAATTTTTTTTTTCAACATTTTTTATTTATTTTTGGGACAGAGAGAGACAGAGCATGAACGGGGGAGGGGCAGAGAGAGAGGGAGACACAGAATCGGAAACAGGCTCCAGGCTCGGAGCCATCAGCCCAGAGCCTGACGCGGGGCTCGAACTCACGGACCGCGAGATCGTGACCTGGCTGAAGTCGGACGCTTAACCGACTGCGCCACCCAGGCGCCCCCAGAAATTAGTATCTAAATGCCATTATCCACTTAAAGGAACCAGAGCCCCTTGAAGTAATGGGTAATTCCAGGGCTGAGGCAGGGAAAGTAAAAGTTGATCCCAGAACATCTTATTGTGCCAGAAAATGTAAAAGTGCTGAAAAACTGATGAGGAAATACCAAAAAGAACAGACGAGCAGCTAGAAGGGGCTCCAATTGGCCAAATCTGGGATAATTTGGGCATCAAATGGAATAATAACAGAAATAGACAATAAAATGTGTTTAAAAAAAGAATCTAGTAGAACACATTGATATAAAAAAATGGAGTGGGGAGAATACAGAAAGGGCAGAGCTTCTTTGTAAAGGAACACACACTAATAATTAAGGAAGAAATTTTAGAAATAGAAATCACTTTATTATTATTTTTTATGCTTGTTTGGGGAGGGGGAGAGAGAGAGAGAGGGGAGGGGGGAGGGATATAGTGCAAGCAGGGGACGCGCAGAGAGAGGGAGACACAGAATCCAAAGCAGCCTCTAGGCTCTGAGCTGTCAGCACAGCCTGATGAGGGGCTTGAACCCACGAACCATGAGATCATGTTCTGAGCTGAAGTAGGATGCTCAACTGACTGAGCCACCCAGGTGCCCCAGAAATCATTTTTTTAAACTACCAATGTAATATAATAGTTGATTCAGGCAAGGCTGAAAGATGCTAAACCCCTGGCGAGTGACTGTGGGGAAACAGAACTGCCAACTAAGATATTAGTCTGGCAGATTACTAACACAAAGGGAGACATGAGCCTTCCCAATGGAGAGATCCAGCAGATACAACCTTAACCAAGGATAATACTAACTGGTATCATGTGCTTCTGATGTGATGCACTGAGAAAGACATCACCCTTGTAGTATTCTTGCCAAAAATGTTAAACTTGAATCTAACCATGAGGAGATAATCAGAGCCAAATTGAGGGCCATGAGCTGACGCAGAGTTTTCAAAAATGCCTATGTCAAAAAAGACTAGAAAACTGTTCCAGATTAAAGGAGACTACAGAGACATGACAAGTAAATGCGATGTATGACCCTGGAGGGAGAAACCCAGCCATCGAGGACATTCCGGGGACAATGGGAACTCTGAATATGAACTGTACATTAGGTACCAGGACTATGTTAAGGCTGAATTTGCTGAATGTGATAATTATACTGTAGTTATGCAGGAGAATGCCCCTGCTGTTAGGAAATACGTAACGAAGTATTTAGAAATGAAGAGTCAGGATACCTAAGTAATTTTTAAATGGCTTGGAAATTAACATTATATCTGCGTGTATGCATATAAATTAAGAACGCAAATGTGGCAAAAAGTTAACAGGGGGTGAATCTTTTTTTTTTTTTTTTTTTTTTTTTTTTTTTTTCAACGTTTTTTTTTTTAATTTTTTTTTATTTATTTTTGGGACAGAGAGAGACAGAGCATGAACGGGGGAGGGGCAGAGAGAGAGGGAGACACAGAATCGGAAACAGGCTCCAGGCTCCGAGCCATCAGCCCAGAGCCTGACGCGGGGCTTGAACTCACGGACCGCGAGATCGTGACCTGGCTGAAGTCGGACGCTTAACCGACTGCGCCACCCAGGCGCCCCGGGGGTGAATCTTAATACAAGTGTATATGTGTTATTTTTGCCACCTTTCTATAAGTTTGAAATTTGTAAAATACAAAATTGTGGAAAGGTAGTTTTTGAAAAAAGGTAAATAGGGAATAAACAAATCCAGCATCCATTACTCTTTGACTAACATAAAGTTTTCCTACTAAAAAATAACTACTCGTGTGACTTATCTATGGAATTGCATAACAGTTAACGCTGTAACACAAAGTTTTTACATTCTTAATATCGTTTAAAGATCGTAAGTTAGTTATCAAAGTCCACAACCTTTCTTATTATAGCGCTATAATCACCACTTCATTAATGACGGTAAGCCCCTATTTCTAGAACTCACTGGGGAAACATCTTCCTTGATGTTAGGAAAGGGGGGGAAGCTACCACAGATCCCGGCCTTTTGCTCTATGAAAGTCAGAGACTGTAATCCCAAGCACTCAGTATAAGTTTTGTTCCTGCTATGCACAGAATTCAGCTGTTTTGGGGGAGTTCAAGGCCTACCAATGTCTCTTACTTAGATGGCTGTGATCTTGGCAAACAGCTTAATGCACACTACCCGCCACCCCCCCCCCCTCGCCCCCGACATGTAAAACAAGTTATGCCAAGTTACAGTGAGTAGACAGGGACTGCCTGAAAGACATCCAGGAGAAGGTGTCAGCCCCATGGTCTTGCTGTGTAGGTTGGGAAACACTACCTCCTGCATTTCTGAATCCCTGCAAAACTACGTGAAAAGGACAATCAGGAGGCAGTTTCCCTGGGCCGAACCGTGTACCCAGAACAACAGTGTCAATTCAATGTAAGGTAAGGTCAGTTCTTTCTAAAGAGACATGTCTTTAGCCTTTTAGGGAAATCTAAACTTATTTTTTTCCATTAAGGTAGGAAGAGAAAGAGAGTCTTGGCCACACCTATTAACAGAGTTACAGGAAGAAAAGATGGAAGGTTCCTTAGTGAAATTAAATTTGATACGTACCTAATGAGGACCTGGCTATACTGGTATCCCCTTTGGCAGTCAATGAAATGCCATCATCCTTGGAGGGTATATGCACGGAACCCTAAAAATTGGAAGAGTTAGGGGATTTAGGAAAGTGCGGGAACCATGATCACAGTGACAAGGACTTGGGAAGGTATTAAAGTGATCAAACTTCTGCCTCCCACACAAAAAGGAAAGGCAGTTGGCATCAACATCTACACAAGTACATAGTTCTTACTTGATCAGTCTGATCTCCAAGATGGGGGCTGCTGGAGGTAACTTCAGTGGGTTGGTTAGAGATCAGTGCTTGGGACACCATGAAGTCTTTCCCTCCTAAATACTGGCGCAGGGCCTGCAATTCTGAATTTCTTTCCATTAGGGCCTGGACCATCTTCTCTGCAGAGGCCTGGTAAGGAAATCACATGGAACATTAGAAAACAAAATTCACATTATGACGTTATTCATTTAAAGACAGTTATTTATGAAAAGCCAGTGGGGCCCTTCAAAAGTTTCCTTGCTTTCAGTTTATAGCGAAAAACACAGCTGAACATTGGAAAACCTGAACTGAAGTCATCTATTACAGACAGCACAGTCTGAAATGGGTTCTGCCAGAACTCTATCAGGCTAAGGTGAGAAGATTCTGGTTGAGGTGGACCAGAGTAGATGTCCTTCATACTGGGACACATGTGCCTTTGGCCTGGATGCCCTCTACCCAAACATTCACTTGCTTTGCTCCAATTACATCTTTGCCTATTGCTACCTTCTCTGACTGGCCTCCTCTGCATATCCTATCTAAGACAGTGATCTTTTCTCTACTCCTGATTCTCCTCATCCTGCTAAGTGTTTTACAACACACTTACCATTATCTGATAGATCTGTTTATTGTCTCTCCCCCAACTGGATGTCCTAAGGACAGGTTCTAGGTTTTCTTCAGCACTGAATCACAAGCACCCAGAACAGTGTCTGGCACACAGTAGGCACTCAATACGTATTTATCCAATGAATTAATTACATAGAGACACTTTTATCAGACCATACAATCTGGAGAATCTGAACCTCCAAACCACTGAACACGGTTTTGTTTAATTTCAAATCCCAGTTTTCTAAGATAGATGATGGCACATTAAGGAAAAGGATCTAGAACATTATTCATGACCTTTACCACATTAAAACTGTGCATTTAGGGGTGCCTGGGTGGCTCAGTCAGTTAAGTGTCTGACTTTGCTCAGGTCACGATCTTGCGGTTTGTGAGTTTGAGCCCTGCGCTGGGCTCTGTGCCCACAGCTCAGAGCCTGGAGCCTGCTTCAGATTCTGTGTCTCCCTCCCTCTCTGCACCCCCCTCATGCTCTGTCTCAAAAATAAATACACACTAAAAAAAAGTTTTTTTTTAAAAAGTCTGCATTTAATCAGAAAATCTGGAAATAATAAACTAAGACTAAAATTACTGGGGGTATAAGGTGATGTATCAGAACTATATTAGCTGTCTCAGCACCAACTGTTTCTGGGGACAATAACTACTGTTTTAAACGAGAAGCAGAGCTCTTGTCATAATCTCTAAGGGAAATAAAAGAATAACCTTACAATTTTGGTAAGATTCGGGCCCTTTAGGGATTTGGACATAACCATCTAGATGCTAACAGTGCATTATTAATTGATCTTAATAAATATCTATGGAAATTATTATGGAAAAAAGCATAAGTAACATACAATATCTCTTGGGTCATATATATGATCTGGCTTCAAATTCTTTCTCTACTAGTGCTGTTGTTGGCAATGGTCCTCCAAGTGGGGCCCATGGACTAGCAGCATCACCATCATCTGAAAGCTTGTAAGAAATGCAAATTCTTAAGTCCTATCTATCTCTCCTAGTTTCTGTCCCCAGGAGTGAGCATGGGAATCTGTGTTTCTAAAAAGCTATCCAGGCGATTTCTCCTGCATGTAAAATTTAAGAAGCAGATCTAGGAGAATACAACCCTTTCCCTTTTTCTGGAGTTAAAATGATCGTTTGTAATTTCACAGTTACCTCCTAGCTTCCATTATTTTACTCTCAGCAGCATACAGTACTTCTGAGGTGTACTAATTTTTTCAAATTACAAAGGGTTAAAAAGAAAACTCACACAAAGACTTTTGTTAGCCTCCTGCCAGACTTAAATGATTCACAGTGATTCCGTTAGGTCTACTCCAGAAGCAATTTCTGCATCTCATTTAATAGGAAGGAAATGTATAATCACTTCAGGGGGCCTGAGAATTAGACGAGACGAATAGAACTATCTCAAAATATAAGGAAACATTAGAGAATGTTATGGTCAAATGATAAGAATCTGGTGCCCCCTAAAGCTGTCTGGGGGGATTCGAACGACTGGTCCCTAAAATGCAGCTCACCTCTCTAGCCTTGAGGAGGAAGATATCTGCGAATGAGGATAAATTAAGAATTGCCTTTTGAAAAATTGTGTACCAGTATTTTAAGATTATCCCATATTATTATAAGATTATTTCTTCTCATCAAGACCTTTAAAAAAACCCAGTCTGTTTTCCTCTTAAGAGAATTCAGTTTTTATAAGAATTAAGAAAAAAATATGTGAAGTTTAAGTTTTCCCATACCTTGGCTAGAAACAGAAAATATCACTGAAGTTTTTTTTTTAAAGGTTTTTTTGTTTTATTTTAGAGAGCGAGTGAGCGGGGCAGAGGGGAGGGGAAGAGAGAGAGAGAGACAGAGAGAGAGAGAGAGAGAGAGAGAGAGAGAGAAAGAATCTTAATCAGGCTCCACACTCAGTGCAGAGCTCAATCCTATGACCCTGGGATCATGACTTGAGCCAAAATCAAGAGTCAGATGCTCAACTGACTGAGTCACCCAGGCGCCCCCAAAATATCATCAAGTTTTGATAATTTAGAATCAAAACCAAAACACTCCAGAATCCCGTATGTGAAAATTATCAGAATATCAAGGAAAAGAAAATGTACATAATGAAGTTAATGGGTATGTGTATTGTTTAGACAGCCTTCTAAATGCAAAGTGCTCTAGGGGCGCCTGGGTGGCGCAGTCGGTTAAGCGTCCGACTTCAGCCAGGTCACGATCTCGCGGTCTGTGAGTTCGAGCCCCGCGTCAGGCTCTGGGCTGATGGCTCGGAGCCTGGAGCCTGTTTCCGATTCTATGTCTCCCTCTCTCTCTGCCCCTCCCCTGTTCATGCTCTGTCTCTCTCTGTCCCAAAAATAAATAAAAAACGTTGAAAAAAAAAAAAATAAATAAATGCAAAGTGCTCTAAAAAATATTGCACGTTTTGGTGACTGATATGAAACTATAGTGTAGGTAACAGACTGAAGGAAAAAATCCTCACGAATGGAGTATAAAATGACACACATACACACACACATGACGATGTTCAAAAGCTTCCTATTCATAGTCTGTAAATGCACCCATGCTGTTCTGGTCTGTGTGTTGGTCCTTACTTGGCTCTCCTGCTCTCTGGTGCTCATAGACTGAAGCAGGCCTTGAATCTCTACTTCATGTTCCACTGCTTGTTTGTTTCGATCACTTAGAAGTTCCTGCAGCAGCCTTTCCTTTCTCTGCAGACGCTGGCACAGCTCCTCGGCAATCTCACTCTGTCCTGGTCCGAGTTTGCAGAGCAGCGTTGAGCTAAGATCCTAACACAAAAGGGAAGGTGTAAGTTTTGGAGGAAAGAATGCCCTCTACTACATATCAAAGGGTTTATTCTTTAAAAATCTATTATAGAAGAAAGAGCTATGGGATTCTGGAGAGCAAGTATCCTGTTTTACTCACTTTTGTTTCTCCAGATCCAGTACAGGCCCGGCTCACAGAAGACCGTAAACACGTGCTCAGTGAATGAACACGAACAATATAGAAAAATACTTGTAATGGCAACTTACCTATTGTTTTCTGAAGTAAGCCCTTTCCCTATTTGCTCAGAGTCCATAATAATTAACATTAGATAAAGATAAATGGACACTTAGTTCATTTTTATTTATTTTCTCCCCAGTATAACTTATATGGGGGAAACACAAAACCATAGGCTAAAAAAGACTAATGAGCCTATGTTAGCATGGTGACGAAGTTCCTCCTTCCATACTGAGAGGGAGCACATGGTGGTTAAAACTGCCTAGGCTGCTTCCTGGGTCTGTCAGTTACTATGTTACTTTGGATAAGTGTCATCTCAGAAGCCTGTCTCCTGGTCTGTAAAAGAGGGGTAATGATATATATACCTCATAGACTTGTAAAGATTCAATGAGTTAGCATTCATTAAGCAATTAACACAGTGCCTAACAAACATGAGCACTTTAACTAAAAAAGGTCAGCTCTCACATTAAAGGTGGATGTTTCTGTTCTCATCAATTCTCACATGACTTATTTGAGAAAGATAATTGTCACCTTGAGTTTATAGGTGCAGGAAAAAAAAGTCCCAGGGAAAGCCAATGACTCGCCCAGGCACAGAATAGAATTCGAGACTTGGGTCACTAGCCTCCCAGACCTCAAGAGTCCTAATCCAAGACAGATGCCATCACTAAACCAACTGCCTTCAAGTAACTAAACTCTTGCCTCCACTTCTTTGTTCCTGTCATGCAGAGATGTCTGTAACTGCTGAATGATACTTTCTTGTTCCTTCTGCCAATGGCTAAATTTGGTTTCCATTTCTTCTTTCAGCCACTGGAGGTTTTGACAGGTAGCAGATAAGTGTTCTACTTCCAGGCCTTTGGCCCTGAGCAGACTCTCCATACTCTGCAGTAACAAAGAAAGCAACTGTAAGTGAAAGGGCACCCCACACTCCTCAGGATAAACAAGAAACTTGATCCACCTTGAAATGTCTCCTAAATTAACAATTTTTTTGCAATAGGAGAAACCTTAGTATCTAATGTAACGATGCCATACTAATATATGTATATATTTTTTTTTGGTTTTGGAAACTCTCATCTAATTTTTAGAGAAATAAATACAATGTGTATGATAAATGAAGTAGTTTTGAGGAAGCAGGTTATGCTACAGAGGAAGTGAAGGACTTCTTTAAGAAGTGGCAGATGGTCAAATGTATAAACTCTAAAATACATACACAAGAAGAGCCCACAGGAAATATTACTAAGCAAGTGTTCTGACCGTGGCTATAGAAGGACATGTATATAATATTAGAGAGAAAACAACAGTATAACAGTTGTACCCTGGCAATGCTTATGTAAAAAGTGTACAGATATTGACAAGAATTAGAAATAAATCAGAAGTATGTCTAGTTGCCGGGCCTGCATGGCTCAGTTCGTTAAGGGTCCGACTGCAGCTCAGGTCATGATCTCATGGTTAGTGAGTTTGAGCCCTGCATGGGGCTCTGCACTAACAGTGCAGAGCCTGCTTAGGATTCTCTGTCTCCCTCTCTCTGCCCCTCCCCCTCTTGTGAGCCCTCTCTCTCTCAAAAATAAATACATTAAAAAGATATTAAAGAAAAAAAAGATGTCTAGAAATCTATATTCACTGCTTCCTCCTGCAAAGTTCACAGTAGACTAACACTTCTCACTTCCTAATCTGTAATGGTGGAACTAATGATTACTGTTTTTGTTTTTGTATTTTTTTTCTTATAAAGCAAATACATTGGTTTTCAGAAAAAATGACAGAAGGAGTTGACGCTTCAGGTTTAGAAATCCAAGTGGGACAGAGATACCAAGTCATGGCAGATTGTGCTCTTACCTGCATGGTAGCTTCATTAGAGGAAAGAACACCACGCAGTCTCTCTAAGTCATGATCTCGCTCTCGCACAGCAAGATGGAGTTGACGCAGTTCTTTTTCTTTTTCTTCCAGAGTGGAGAACTTTTCATCTATAGCCCGCTGCAAGGAGAGTAAGGATCCTAAAGCCCCTTCAGATTCACTACTGTGATCACACTCATTATTAAGATTCCAAACACAGGGCACCTGGGTGGCTCAGTCAGTTGAGCATCCGACTCTGGCTCAGGTCATGGTCTCACAGTTTTTGAGTTCGAGCCCCACGCCAGGCTCTGCGCTGACAGCTCAGAGCCTGGAGCCTGCTTTGGATTCTGTGTCTCCCTCTCTCTGTCCCTCCCCAACTCGCACTGTCTCTCTCAAAAATAAACATTGAAAAAAATTAAAAATTAAAAAATAAAAATAAAATAAAGGAAGGAAAAACCAACTTCAAAAAGCAGCAAATTAAGTAGACCCATATTCGTACAGTACCTGAGTAAATGGAATAATCCACAGTGCCATAAACAAAATTAAGGTGCATACCTCCAGAGCAACATCTCTATCTTGTATTCGCTGCCGAAGTTTCTCAAGCAACATTTCATTCGCTTCAAGGGTTTTGTCGGACTTATCTCGATACTGCAAGAGCTCCCGAAATTCCTGATGAGACCAAAAAATGTTTTCCTTTATTCATTTGTCCATTATACACCAAATTCCAACATTTTGCCAACGAATTTGTTTAGGATAAAAAACAAAATGTGACCACTCTCAAAGAAAACACAGGTTAGCTGAGATGACAGGCATATAAATCGTTAACTATTCCACATCATATATATATGTGTATAGACACATACGTGTGTATAGGTGTGTATTTGTATAAATGTATATACATGTGTGTGTCTGTATTTGTGTGCAGCTACAGGATGCACTGTCTACATCTGCCTGAAGGTGTCACTAAAGATCTCACAAAAGAGATTACATTTGCTTTGAATCTTAAAGGACTAGGAATTTCAGGTGGAGGTATTTCTATCAGAGAAAAAATGTAGGCACAATATGTGCACACTATGAAAAAAATGTATGATGAGAAAAATGTAAGGGATTCGATGGGACTGAAGCTTAGAGCAGGTGGCCGTCACGGTCTTTACTGTTCCATATTTTCCCTAAAACATTCATTTTATCATCTAAGTAACTAGACATTCGTATACAGATGTCCTTACCTACTACACTGAGAGCAGTGGTCATATCTTCTCTGTCTTCCTAGCACCTCACATAGTATCTGGTTCACAGAGGTGTTTAATAACTATTTGCTGAATGTTTATTGCTTAAGACTTTCGGGTCTATATTTATTATTTCCTACACTTGCTGGGTAGCACTGGTGGTTCATGAATTGTACTTTCTATTTATTTTGAATCCTCCCAGTTCCTATCTCTCAGTGTTCTACATGTAACAGGTACTAGACACAGGCAGGTGGCCTAACGTCTTGAAATTACATGGACAGAAATTTCAGAGCTCTGTGAGCCCAGTTTTAGTTGAAATCATTGTGTAGACTCACCTGAAGCAGCTGTTCCTTGTGACTCAGACTATGGTTTAGGTGCTGAATGTGCTGCTCCCGGGTTCTAATCTCATTGTATTTTTCAGCCTCCAGGATACGAAGCTGTTGGCTCTTACTCTGCAATTCTCCTTGAAGCTGCTGCAAGGCTTTTCGTAATTCCTGAATTACAGATTCAGATTCCCTTTTTTAAACAATCTAAAATTTTCACATGGTCAGTACATACGAAGACCTTAAAACTTCCAAGGGATATAGAATAAAACATAAAGTAGAAAAAAGTGCCATTCTTAACTAGACATGTATCAACCAGGATATGGGAAATGATAACTGTGAATGGAGGTAAGATGTAAATTTCATATTATACTTCGGTATACTTACTTTCTAGTTTAAAAATGATAGATCTATGTAACTACTTAAGCAGAACTCTGTCCCGCTGTGAACCTGGATCCTTTACAATAAGCTCAAGGACAGAATATTTCTACCATCCTTTTAAATCTTAAAAAAAAAAACAAACACACAAAAAAACTGGGGCACTAGGTGGTTCAGTCAGTTGAGCATCCGACTCTTGATTTCAACTCAGGTCATGATTCCAGGGTCATGGGATCAAGCCCCATCCCATCAGGCTCTGTGCTGAGTGTGGAGCCTGCTTAAGATTCTCTTTCCCTCTGCTCCTCTCCACCCCCTACCTCTCTCTCTCAAAAAAGGTGAGGGGGTAGGGGAGGGCCCCGGGTGGCTCAGTCGGTTAAGTGTCCGACTTCGGCTTAGGTCATGATCTCATGGTTCGTGGGTTCAAGCCCCATGTTGGGCTCTGTGCTGACCGCTCAGAGCCTGGAGCCTGCTTCGGACTCTGTGTCTTCCTCTCTCTGCTCCTCCCCTGCTCACACTCTGTCTCTCTCTCTCAAAAAATTAATAAACATTAAAAAAATTTTTTTTAAATCAATAGCATATGCTCTAACCTAACAAGATAAAGGAACCACTTATGAATTATTAAAAAAAAAAGAAGTGGTTAATTGTACGTGCCACTCCTTGGACGTTGGTTGTTGCTTCCCACAATTCTGTCTTGGTAACCTTTCCCCATCCTTCAGGAATAACCTAAGATAGCTGCCTTCATGGACCTTACCCAGACTCGCTTCCTCAGCCCTTCCTGTATATTCCTCTAGGACCCAAACATACCTCCTTTGCTTCATTTCAGTCTTTACCACACTAAAATTCTGTTTCTGTGACTGTCTCATACTACACTACAAGTAACTGAACAGGAAAGAGCCTGTGATATTCACACTTGCATTTCCAGAACCCAGCCTGATGTCTGGCACATGGCATGAGGGCAACAAATGTTGAGCTGAATTAACTGGATCAAGTGAGTGACTCAAGGGTTCAACACAAACTGTCCTAATGAAAAGTTATTATCAGGGCCAAGTCAGCACTTCTGGCCACAAAATGATTACTGATTTACCTGGTTATGTTTCCAAGAAGCCTCCTTCTGCTGTTCTCTCTCATGGGCTGCAGCCTCTACAAACTGCACACATCGTTTGGCATCCACGAGTTGGCGTTCTTTCTGGCGTATGACCCTTTGGAGTTTCTGTATTTTGAGCTGGCTACAGAACAAGGCACTCTGAAGGTCAAGCAGAGCCACCTGCTGCTGAGCTGGGGAAGCACCCTCGGAGCTCTGAAAAGACAGTAAAAAGCGTAATCACAAGGAAGGCAAGCACTGAGCAGCGGAGAAGACCAACAAAATTAAGACTGCCACCAAAAATGGCAAGTCCTCAACAGGAGCCTCGCCTCCTGTCCTACGTCTGACCCTCACGTACATGAAGTTGTCCAAGCTGGCTTTGGTGCAGCATTTCTCGAAGCTTTGCCATTGTGTCATTTTGACCTTCAATCACCTGGTACAACTCCTCGGTCTGAAAATGAGACAGGGAGTACCAAGCATGTTAGGAAACTAAAAATAAATTCCATTATCTTGCCTGTATAGATTTTAGAAATACCAATTTTGATTATACTCCAGTTTTTCTAGGCTAAGATCTGTCAGTCTGATGATCTGTTTCTATAAAATACAGAGTATGTGTCTACCTTGATGGAACAAATCATTTCCTCAGAGGTCCCCAACTGCCAAATATTTACCTCATTTTCCCTGCTTTTCAGAGTTTCCTTGAGGCTTTGAATTGTACCATCTTGCTTCTGAGATGACTCCTGAGCTGACTTCAGTTCACAGCTCATTTCATTCAGTTTCTCCTGAAGAATCTGAATTCAGAAAAGAAAATGATTTCTTTTAACCTCAGATGCAACCAGAAAGTCTTTGCTCAAATCTAGGTTTAAAGGATTTCCTAGAGAATATTACCTTGTTATTTTTCCCCCCACAGAGAGTAATCATTAAAGTCCTAGGTCAATCATCAAGACAAAGTAGCAGATAATATGAAATTCTTCAATACTCAATTGCTTCAATTCTTCTGCACTGTGCACTTAGAACTTTCTCTGTGATGGGCAGCTGTAATGGCCACCTGTCTACATGAGTCACTGTGGATCCTTTACACAAAGACCAAGGAGCTCTGCTATCTAGGACAGGACAGAACACTACAGGGGTACACGAGGCCAGAAGCTCACCATCCAAATTGTGGCAACTGTTACAATTTTCTCCTAAATAAATGTTAGAATCCTTGGGCTATAAAGGGGTGAGAAGTTAAGCTAAAATCAAAAGCACAAACCTCTTGTCTCGGTGCCTTCCACAGGTAAAGGCTGCATTCAAGCCTTTTTTTTTTTTTTTTAACTTTTTATGTTTATTTTTGAGAGAGAGAGAGAGAGAGAGAGAGAGAGAGCGCGCGTGCACGAGCCAGTGTGCATGAGCATGGGAGGGGCAGAGAGAGAGGGAGACTCAGGATCTGAAGCAGGCTGCAGGTTCTGAGCTGTCAGCACAGAGCCTGACGTGGGACTTGAGCCCACGAACCATGAGATTATGACCCGAGCCGAAGTCGGACACTTAACCGACTGAGCCACCCAGGCACCCCAAGAACTACACTTCTAATCAAATATTCCTTAGAGCGCCCAGGTGCCTGGGTGGTTCAATCAGTTAAGCATCTGAGTCTTGATTTTGGCTCAGGTCATGGTCTCAAAGTTCCCAAGATAAAGCCCCAAGTTGGGCTCTGCACTGACAGCACAGAACCTGCTTGGCATTTTCTCTCTCTCCCTCTCTCTGCCCCTCCTCCATTCGCACTCTCTCTCAAAAGAAATAAACTTAAAAAAAAAAACCAAAAAAACAACAAAAAACAGCACACAAAAACAAAAAAAAACCCTTAGAACAACAGGAATACACAGTATCCATCTTCCAAGTCCTACTCAGGGCCTGGATTGATCATACCTTGTTGGTGGCCTCTGTTTGCTGGATTTTTTCCTGGAGTTCTGCCAAGTGGGAATCAGATACAGACTGCGGAGTTATAATGGTCTCATCCGAATTCAGCTTCTGTTGTTTGTGTAACTCTTCAGTCATGGGCTAGAAAGAAGCAGCAAGACAAGAATTTGAGTTAAATGTAGCCAACAGTACATTTTATCTTCAACTGCTTCCAGCATCTTTTGGCAGAGGCTTAGAAAACCGAACGTGTTGCATGGATTTAGCAGTATGAATTCCTAAAGACAACCCTGTTCCTTATTGAGAGGACTGGTTTACTTAGCCCCAGCTCCTCCCCCTATCTTTCCCTATGAACTCACGCAAACACTACAGAGTCAGTTAAAACAGATAATTTAGAGTTCAAAGGGAAGATTAAAAAAAGAAAATGTTTATGATGACCAAATACTCACTTTATCCTATTTCCAATCATGGAATTCAGTAAGTAAACCTATACCATCCATAAGAAAGGAAAGGTCTATTTCAACAGTCTTTCTTATAATATGCTTGTTCACATTACTGGAAAAAATGGACAGATTTTGAATATAGATTATCCATATCGTATACATATCGATACTAAATTTGGTAATTGATATATATTTTTAAACATTTAATTATTCATTTTTGAGAGAGAGACAGAGTACGAGTGGGGGAGGGGCAGAGAGAGAGAGAGAAGGAGACACAGAATCCAAAGCAGGCTCAAGGATCTGAGCTGTCAGCACAGAGCCTGACACGGGGCTTGAACTCACGAACCGTGAGATCATGACCTGAGCCGAAGTCAGACACTTAACCAACTGAGCCACCCAGGCACCCCTAAATTTGATAATTATACTGTAGTTATGTAAGAGATGTTCTTGCCTTTAGGAAACATGCATACTTAGTATAAAAACTCATAATATCTGCAACTAATTCTCAGGTGGTTCAGGAATACAAAAATAATGTGTCTATATAGGCAGTGGGAATGAAACAGCAAATGTAGCAAAATATTAGCATATGGTGAATCTGGATAAATGTTAACAACTGGTGAATCTGGGAGTTCTTTGTATTTCTCTTATGACTTCTCTATAAATTTGAAGTTATTTCAAAAAAGAGTAAAAATAAAATTAAAAATAAATTTGAAAATCCACCGTGGTCTGGGAAGGAGGTATGTTTAATAGGAATACCAATTCACCAAAAAGATTCAGGAGAAAAAAACCCCATATATTGTTTATATGATGTGATAATAAATCAGACTAAGATAAACTTATAGAACTGTATCTAATATTCATTATGAGTTAAAGGTACTAAAATAAAACTGTAGGACTTCATTGTGGCACTAAACCCATCTCCTCTCTCCCTGACCCTTCCCTTCCCACTCCCTACACACCCCCACTCTAATGAGAAAAAATATATACCCATTAGGAAGAGAAAAAGGCAACTGCTGTTCATTTTCCCTTTCCCTCACACTTTTAAACTTTGACTACCATTTTCTAGGCAGTGGGGTTAGAGCTTAATTTCAATCTGTTCCTGCCAGCAACTGACTGGAAGTATAAAGATTTCAGGAAAAAAACCACAAAAAAACAAAACAAAACAAAAAAACCAACCCAGTTTTTTATTCTTCTAATGCTATTTACCAATTTTTAAAAACATCTCTTAAGTACCATAATATATAAAACACTGTGGGAGTTGGGAATATAATAAAGGAACAAGGAAATACACAAAATCGCAGACAGTGACAGGCCTTATGCTTTAAAACAGAAAAGCATGGTAAAGCGGTGAAGTTACTCAAAGTTGGTTGAGCAGTTACTTTACATTGGTTAAGGGGAGATCTTCAGGATAAAAAGCCAGTCCTTGAAAGAGCTACAAAACAATCTAGGCAGCAGAAACAGCTAATGGAAACGACCTGGAGAGGCTAGAAGCCTGAGACAGAAAGGTCTATGTAGCTAGGGTAGCACTTTCACATAGAAATATGAGTGAGCCATGTATATAAGTTAAATTTTTGTAGTAAACCTCGTTGACTGCAGTAAAAAATAAATAGGTGAACTTAATTTCGATAAAATATTTTATGAGCCCATATATCTGATCAAAAGAAATTATCATAGTCATGTATTCAATATAAAAGCTATCAACAAGGTATTTTACTTCCTTTCATACCACGTCTCTGAAATCAGGGGTGCCCTTTACTCACAGCGTATCTCAATTCAGAGCAGCCACATTTCAAGTGCTCAACAGCCACATAAGGCTAGTGGCTACGTAGCCGGCTAGCATAGGGCTAAAGTGTAATGAGCAGAGGACAGGAATACATGATGAAGAGGAAAGGAAAAGCAGAGGCCAGGTATAGAACTTCTACTGCAGGGTTAAGGAAGCTGGATTTCATTCTCATTGAAATGAGAATGGACTGCACTGTTTTTAACAGAAAAGTAATCCAATCGTATTTGTATTTTAAAAAGCTGCTTCTGTGATGAATGGACAGGGGAGCACCAGTAGGGACAGGGAGACCAGATAGGAGGCTGTTTCTGTTGTGTAGGTGAAAGAGAATAGTGGCTTATAGTGGCAGTTAGAGAGGGGAAGAGAAATGGATGTATTTAGATGTGTTTTGAAAGGAGAGTCAACAGGACTGGAAGGAAGGAGAGGGACAAGGAGAATCAAAGGATAATGACTCCTAGAATAATTGAGATATTTGTTGTTGTGGGTATAACAGGGAGCTTTGCCCTGAGGTGCTGTGAATTAGGTCACACCCTGGGAGAGGTAACTATGTGAACAGATATTCACAATTCTAACTGATAAATAAATAATTTTATCATTTATTTAATGATAAAACATTCTCTACAAAACCTGGCTCCTCAGTTCCGCAGGGCAAAGAAACTATACAAACTAACCATGTGTTCTAATCCCATTTTACATGGAAACTTAGAGCAGGTAAGTAACGTCCGAAGTTACACAGGAAATCAGGAAAAGGATCCAGTTAAACCAGATGCACTGGAGCTGGGAATGTATCTTCCATCTCTGTAAACCCATTGCCTACCATAATGTCTGCAATGTTGTAGGGACCAAAAGTTTGTGTTTAGTAAGAGAACAAGACTAGAAACAAACACAATCAACAACAGTCCTAATTTCCAGTCCAATGCTCTAATCCTTCCGTGACTCTTTAGAAATAAGACTAGATAGATATTTAATAGCGACATTTCATCAGCAACTTTAAAGCCAAAGAATGCCATAGAATAGTACATAATGAGTCTGTGTCTCATCTGAACCCAGCTTGGCATTAATAATTGTAGGAAGGGGCGCCTGGGTGGCTCAGTCGGTTAAGCGTCCGACTTCACCTCAGGTCACGATCTCACGGTCCGTGAGTTCGAGCCCCGCATCGGGCTCTGGGCTGATGGCTCAGTCTGGACCCTGCTTCCGATTCTGTGTCTCCCTCTCTCTCTGCCCCTCCCCTGTTCATGCTGTCTCTCTCGGTCTCAAAAATAAATAAACGTTAAAAAAAAAAAAAAAATTAAAAAATAATTGTAGGAAATCCTTAATTCTGTAAATGTAATGCAGTGACCTGAAGATATTTGTTCTTTATTCATAACTTTTTTATTAAATAATCTCAGAAAGATTATTCAATCTTCATCTCAGAAAACTGTCTTTTCAGATAATAGTCTGCCAAAAGAGCACTTAGCAAAGTCCCCTGAGTTAACAAGCTCCTAATGAATCCTTGTGAAATATCAAATACATAAACCAATCATTCCTAAGATGATTTTATAAAGCCTGAAATCAGTAATGCTCAATTTGGCTGAATCATTGCTAATTTCCAGACCACTGGTTACTAAAATCATATCATAATAATAATGTAATTTTAAATTAAGCTGCTTTTGACTTATTTGGGACAAATGCTTTCCAGCATCAGAAAAGAGAATTGCTTCCAGGCCTGATGTTGCATAATGTATGACCTTTGGGCTAAAAAGGCAGTTATTTAGATCTTCTGGGTTAACGACATTTTTCTTGGCACTTGCTAGTCCTCACAATAGCAAGTCCTAGATCTTTAACTGCTGTGGTTTTCTATCCTATTGTTAATAAGAGGAGATACAAAAGAACCATCAACTAGCATAAAATTAAAGGCCTAATCTTTGACCAGCATCTAATGTTTATACCTTCCAAAGAGTCTGATCTAGGTTCTGTAGCCAAACAGTGAGAAGGATAAATTACCATAGTCACACAGGGGCAGACCCAGGCATGGCAAGACTTAAAGCAAAGATCTCCTGCTCTTTGAATTTAGATAGAGAAGGAAATTGCACAGGAGCCAGAACTAAACTGAGGTTTACTAATCGACCACACCCCTCCTATCACCGCTCTTCTAGTTCAGGGCCACTCAATAAAGAAGGAAATTACCAGCTTCAATCTTTCTTTAGATATTTAAACAACCTTGGGTTTTTGGGCATAAATTCTGTGGAAAGCAAGTGAGTCAATTTGCATAATACCAGAAAATTAGTAAGCCAGAGAGCTACACGGTTGCTATTTTTCTTTAATACGAGAAAGAAGAGAAAGAAAAAAAGCAATCAGAAGGAACTCTGATGAAATATTTCATAGTGCACAGAATGGGTTAAGTGGAGGATTAAACAAAGGAATCAAAATGACCTTACAGAACAATCTTTCTTTTTAGGATAGGAGTCTTTCTTTGTATTTGCAGTGGAATTTAAATAAAAAATTTTTTTCTTTCAGGGTTTTTTCTTTCTACAAGCTAAGAACAGAGCTACCAAAAGTAACTTAAATTTACTTCTGTTCTTTTCACATTTGTTCAGAGAAATAGACAATGAGCGGTCTGCCTTTGTCCCACTAGCTCTGGTTCTGACATAAAGGACACCAGCCTTAAGGCTCCTTAAGGAGCTTAAAAGTCAACCAGACTTAAACAAAAGGTCAGGGGTCCTAAATCCACATTTTATTTACAAACACCCTGAGCCCAATTTAATCATTCTATTTGCACCCACATCCTTAATTACTGGAGAAAATGGCACAACAATTAAATGCCATGATTCTTCAAGCTGAATGTTTTCTCTTTCCTCTTGTTTTGTTATTGTACAAACAGTAAAGAATCTAAGCCAGGTTGATAGCAGAAAGGTCACACACTACAGTTTTAAAGGTCTGTTTTTTTTCCAATGTCCAAATATAATGAAGTAAAGGTACAGTCTTGACCTAAAGGTACAGTCACCATAGTTTAAATGTGCTCTTGAGAATGATCAATCTCAAAGCTCCACTTTAAGAAACGAATGCAAAGCAGAGCACTAGGCATTCTAAACATTTTATACAAATGAAAACACATTTTAAAACTTTTTGATATTCATCCTTTTTCATAACACTTCATATATGATGTTTCTGACTACTGTACATAAATTTAAAAATATTTCTATTTTTCTGCTAAGTTCTTACTGTGATGCAAATTTTATTTATAATAGAACTACTTTTCAAAAATTTTAAGTGACAAGCAACAATCTCATTTATCATCAAGCTCTAGATTTCTGGGATGATGCTGACTGGTAGCAGGCTTTCCAAAATGCCTTCTGGACTGTCCGCTTTTGTAATGGTATCACTAAATTTATCGGGGTAGAACGTGCCAGATGTTTTACAAAGTTAACTGAAGTTAGCGTCCATTGTTGCTGCAGAAACAAAGTAGCATCTGTCGGGTCCCTGAATATAACTAAACTTGAAAAGTTGGTATGAAATCAGTTGGGCAGAAATAAACAGCTCACATTAAGATCAACTACCATCTTCTAGTCACTAAGAAATTCATGAGTATATGGATATATAATGGATGATGGGGGGGGTGCCTGAGGGGCTCAGTCAGTTAAGCGCCCAACTCTTGATTTCCGCTCAGGTCAAGATCTCACAGTTCGTGAGTTCAAGCCCTGGCTGCATGAGGCTTTGCGCTGACAGTGTGGAGCCTGCTTGGGATGCTCTCTCTCCCCCCTCTCTCTGCCCCCTAGCCTGCTCAGGCTCTCTCTCAAGATAAATAAACTTAAAAGAAAAATTTAAAGAGTATAATGGATGAAACTCCTATTACCCAATAATGGAGGAAACCTTTCTTAATGTCAAACATCCTCTTAATAGAGTTCAGCGGGCAAACAGGCTGTGAACAGTTTTCACCTTAATGTTTTGTTTTTTTTTTTAAATTAAAAAAAAAAAATTTTTTTTTTAACATTTATTCATTTTTGAGACAGAGAGAGACAGATCATGAATGGGGGAAGGTCAGAGAGAGGGAGATACAGAATCTGAAACAGGCTCCAGGTTCTGAGCTGTCAGCACAGAGCCCGACGCGGGGCTCGAACTCACGGACCACGAGATCGTGACCTGAGCTGAAGTCTGACGCCCAACCGACCGAGCCACCCAGGTGCCCCTTCACCTTAATGGTTTTAATGACAACACTTGAATTCCCAAAGTTTCTTTTAGGAACAAGTCATTATTAGTTTTCAAATGGCATACTTATTATAAATATTGCCCAGATAGTATAATACTTTGGTGGATTAACAGGTTTTCCCCAAACCTTTACCCTATGCTCTAATCAGTTTGAGATAAACCTTTGGGATGGAACACTTGATGCTCTAGGGAGAACTAGAGAACTCCCTTACGGAATGTGAGAAAACATTGATCATTATAAATGAAAACATCTATACATCTAAAAATGAAAACAAAGCAAAAAGAAGCGGGGGGGGGGACAGAAAAGGAGGTAAGAGGTTTAGTGCCAGATATAAGATTAAATGTCTTTTTATAGGGTAAAAGTCAATTAGGAATCTCTTTTTGTCTTAAAAGGTCTGTGATTTTGATAATTAACAGGAAGGCCAATAGATAATATTACAAGGACTGTGAAAAGCAAATTCTTTGAGTGTGAACCACATACACTACAATGGGACACAAGCAAAGGTGCAGCAAAAGTGGGCTCAATGATTAGTTTTCTCAGGTGTAGAAGATTAACCTTCACCCAGGCAGAAATCATGTAAAGCCTGAGACCAGCTAACTATAATCAGAAAGGCGTTATGTAGCCATTTTGTATACCTGGACCCGAAGTGGTAAATAATCTTCACAGAGATCATCCCACAGCTCCTGCAAGTCTGAAATTTCCAAGGGATAAGTCACAGATGTCTTGTAAAGGGGTTTCAAAGACCTGTTAAGGAAACCGGAACTAACTCCATCTGTCATGATATGGCCAGGCCTGGCTCCAGGTGGGCTGGATTTCACTGGAATAGGAAGCTTGCTCCCTCGGGGGCTCTGGATGGGCTTATAATCAAGACCTTTAATCATGCTAAGAGCTAGCTCCAGCTTGTGGTTACACATATGTTGTGGAGCCTGCTCTTCTGAACAACAGTCACACTTTGCAAGTTCCTTTGCACTTCTCTCCGTTTCCTCATCCTTTTGTTGTGGAGGACTAGCCTGCACACTTGCATCCAAAGATTCCACTGAGGATCCCGGTGTCCCTTCCTCCATGCTTTCTCCATCTGGGGGTACCTTTGTACTTGGTAAATCCGGTGGCCCCACTTCAGACAACGCTGGTTCTTCAGTGCAAATGCTGGTGGACCACCTGGTAGAAGGGCCACACGAGATACTTCTGGCCACCTTTCGAGGCACCTTACAAATGGCTTCATAGTCAGAATCAGCAACCCGCAAAGCTGCACAACCACGGCATCTCCTGGGTCGGTTTCCAGGACCTTCCGAAGCATGGCAGCTGTGGAGCTCCTGAATCTGATCCTCATTTTCTACCCAACACTCAAACCCTGAATAGGCAAAGTCTTCCTGGAGCAGTGCAGAGTATCTGACATCAGGTAAGCCGGAAATGTCAACCGTCCCATTCCCTGCCTTGGTTTCCGTGACAGAATCGTCGTTATTCTTACGATACATGCTAGCAATGCAGAACTTGAGGCGGTCCTTCTCCAGCAGCAGCTTTTGCAAGCGCTCAATAGAAAGAGCTTCGATCCGGGCAATAACGGTGTCGAATCTATAGATCCGATCAAGCATGAAAGCACACTTGCTGCAAGCAAACTCGGCTTTGCCATCCCGGGACACATCCTTGCCCAGGACATGCGAAAGCAGAACCTGGAGGTTGAGCTTAGATGCCGTGTGGAAGATCCAGCGCCGCTGGTTTCCGCACAGCTCCCGGGCACAGATCCTGCAAACCTCCTTCATCTTCTCTCTCAGCAGTTGCCAAGGTTCCCGGAGGCGGCTGCAGCCTGTTCACTCACTGGCACTTGGTTGCGCGGCGTCTCCCTCTTCCGTGGCCTCCGGCGGGCATGGCACAGTCCGGTGGGGTCCCCACGCTGCAGGGGCACACCTCTGCCACCCGCGCGCGGGCTCCGGGTACCAGGGTGGGCAGCCCCGCCCCGCCCCGCCCCGCCCCTCGGAAAGGGGGCGGGCGTAAAAAACGCCTTAAGGGGATGCTGAGTGACAGCAGCGCAGGCCGCGCTCGCAACCAGACTTGTCTCCTCCGTCTCTCTCTCCCGCCAGCCGCCGCGTCCCCAACGTCCTCCCTTTTAGCAGGCTGGGTTCGCCGTACAAGAGCAGCACCCCGCTGCTGACGCAAAGACTCGGAGATCAAGGATCAGATTTCAAGATGGCGCCAGCGGCTCGGCTCCCGCGGCCAGCGGCGGGTTCCTCTGGGAGCTGTAGTCGGGCCGCCAGCTCCCGACTGTGCGCATGCGCGGTAGCGAGTGCGTTCCCCCTCACCCCCAGTCGGGTCGCAGCTCCTCGCGCTGAAACGGAGACCTAGTTCGCAGCGGGTACTCGTGGAGAGCAGGACAGGCGCTGGCCACTGCCAGACTGCTTTCATCTGCTGAGGTTTCACCCGACAAGGGCACCAGTCCTCTCATGGATCCTCCCCTCCTGCCCCAGCGGGATGACCCGAAGATCTGCGTTGGGAGGAGAAAGTTGAATTCCCTCCCCCTCTCTCCACGGGTAGCGCCACGTACTCTGGATGGAGCAGCCCAGCAGCGCCACTAGGTACCGCTGCGCGCCGCCTCCCTCCCGCCTGCAGCCCCACCTCTCCCCTACCCAGGCTGGTGCTGGGATTAAAAGGCCCCTCGGGTTTACAGCGGCGGCGGGCGGGGAGACGGGGTTGACAAACCAGAGGTGGCAGTTAGGGCGGATTTTAGGAGGCTCAATTCAACCTCTATCTCGACTTTGGGAGTATCTAGAAAAGAGATCAAGTATTTCTCTTCCTTGCAGTGTTGGGGGCGGGCCGTGGGTTTAGCACTGCTGGACGATTTGACCTTTTTTAGAAAAGAAATCAAGAGAGGACACAAAGCAGTCATCCGAGAAACAGTCCAGCCCATACCACGTGAATGCAGCTGGTGAACCATGACTTTTAAGAATGGGCTTTTTCAAGAATGTAGACACCTGAGAATAGATTACCATCACCAAATTCTCTTTCAGGTTCAGGTGGACTGCAGTCCCTATTTGGGGGGTGGGGAGGGTACATAAACTTTAGAACGAAAGACCTAGCTTCTTTGAGCAAGAGTACAGAATGTCAGAGAGTACTGATCTCTGCAGAATTAGGGCTGAGAATTTCACTGACTTAAGTAGGTACCCCGTCTTATTCAACCATATACAGTTGTCACCCTTCCCTTGGATACAGAACTTAGAATGTGCACAGTGGGGGGAAGCTGGAGCTCCCGAGTAGGAGGTATCAACTCCCATTTATAATAAAGATTTCCCTTGTTGGCTTAAGAGGCGTTGCAGACACCGGACAGGAAGAAAAACAGCCCCAGCGGATCACCTAGAGTCCCCCAACAGCAGGACATTTCCCAGTTACAAAAATACTGGCTTGGCCTTGTGAGAGGTTAAGGGCAGCAACAGTTTTAAGTATTTCTGAACCTCGTCTCTAGGACAGAGCCCATAACTCCTAATAAGAACTCTGAACAGGCCTCCAAACTTCTTATGGAGAATTAGAGGAAATGATTTAGAAGTGTTTTAACAGTACTTTGCTCGTTAAATAATAGCTTATACTATTATTTCAATATGATAATAATGGAAATATTTTAAAATAATTTTAAAACTTTATGGGGCTTTGCACACATAAGATTTTATTGTTCTCTTAATCACCAAAACAAAATCTTAGTACCTCCATCTTAAGGACAGTCCTTTGATCTGTGAGTTTGGAGGAGCTATAGAACTTTGCATATGTTATTTCACTTAAAATATGCATGTTCTGGCCCTAAAAACCAAGAATGTAAAATAGACTTCCAAGGAAAACTCAATTACAGCTACATTTTTGCCTGCCTCTGGGTATATGAGCTTCAAAGTCAAAAGAAAGTAAACAACAATCTTTGGGATCTGTAGTGATCTATAGAGAGACAAGGAGTTTCTGGACTTCCCTAACAGCCTGCCTGCCAGGACTATACCCTGTTGTACTCTGTCTTAAGTATAGTTCTAAAGAGCTGAAAGAATGCAAAGGTCCATAAAAGTACAAATTAAGACATAAGTCCTCATCTTCGATTGTCGATGCCAGCCACATTTTCCTACTGAGGAAAATACTCATGAAACAAAGTAATTGGGGCACCTGCTCAGTCAGTCAAAGTGGCCAGCTTTGGCTCAGCTCATGATCTCAGTACCTGAGTTCAAACCTCATATGGGGCTCTCTGCTGTCAGCGCAGAGCCGGCTTTGGATCCTCTGTCTCCCTCTCTCTGTCTCTGTCTCTGTCTCTAAACATTCAAAAAGAAACGAAATAGTGAAACAAAGTGCTTTTCAGGAGTAAATTAAATAATACTTTGTATTATTTTCTATTCCTTAGTAAGATTTTGCATCTGATTGATAGTCTCTAAACTTTAATGACATTATATAAGTAGCTTGGTGTAGAAGTACAAACCAGTATAAATGGAGAAAAGGCAATTTATCATTGAATAGACGTTTGCTATCTGTAAGTAAAGATCAACATACAGAGAGCTATACATATCTAAGCTTCCAACAACAGATAGGAATAAATCCACTCAACAATCAGAAAATTCGAAGATAGCACTCTATTCACGCTTAGAAAAAATATTTAAAAACCATTATTTTGAAGTGGATAGCAAACTATATAATACTAGAACTGGTCCTAATGTGAGCATTTGGTATTATATAATTTCATCCCCACTAAAAGATCACTGGTGTATAGATAACAAAACTTGTACATAAAAATTAAGAAATAAAACTTAGATGAATGCCTGGGTGGCTTGGTCGGTTAGGCGTCCGACTTCAGCTCAGGTTATGATCTCACAGTTCATGGGTTCAAGCCCCACTTCAGGCTCTGTGCTGACAGCTCAGAGCCTGGAGCCTGCTTTGGATTCTGTGTCTTCCTCTCTCTCTACCCCTCCCTTGCTCGCACTCAGTCTCTGTCTCTGTCTCTCTCTCTTAAAAATAAACATTAAAAAAAAAGAAAAGAAAAAACTTAGAAAAAAATGTGATAATAAATTCAGCACTTCATGGTCCTTATAAATATCATCTTGGTCAAAATTTTGTATTTAGTTGGGGTGCCTGGGTGGCTCAGTCGGTTGGGCGTCCGACTTTGGCTCAGGACATGATCTTGCAGTCTGTGAGTTCAAGCCCCGCATCGGTCTCTGTGCTGACAGCTCACAGCCTGAAGCCTGCTTTGGATTCTGTCTCCCTTGCTCTCTGCCCCTCCCCCACTCATGCTCTGTCTCTCTCTCTCTCTCTCTCTGTCAAAAATAAACATTTAAAAAAATTTTTTTAAAAATTTGTATTTAGTTAACACTGGCTACCTATGAGAAGGGAAGTAAAATTGGCGGTTGGATACTAACATTTACTTTTTTCATATATATCATTGTCATTTGAATTGTTGGAAATAAATGTGTATTCATGTATAATTTTTAATTTTTTTTAATTGGAAAATATTCTAAACAAAGACTTGTGCCTATTTAACACACTAACATCAGAGTCTAAGTAGTAAAAACTTGAATCTAAAATGAGAATTTTTGTAATCTATATAATAACTACATGTATTATATATGTGGACAACTTATATAAAGATTCAAAGAGGATAAACAAGTTATTAAATGGTGATTATGTCTGGAGGGTGGAATTATGGATACTTATCTTCTTCTTCCCTCATTTGTATTCTATAATTTTCTATATTCAGCATGAATTGTTTTTGTGATAAGACAAAAATTGTTACTAAGAAATAGGTAAGATAAGCACATTTTGATATATTTGTACAATACTAATCAGCAGTAAAAAATTCTGATACCCACAACATGAATGAATCTCAAAAGCATATTAAGTGAAACAAGCCATATACAAGTCAATACATTCTGTGTGATTCCATTTATTTTAAGCCTAACAACAAGAAAAATTGAAACCATAGTGATAGAAGTGCAGAAAGTGGTTATGAGGGATGAGACAGGGTAAGAATTGACTGCAGAGGGGCACAAAGGAATTTTCTGGGGTGATGAAAATATTCTCTATCTTGTTTTGGGTAATGTGTACATGATGTGTACAATTCTCAGTTGTACAATTACAACTCTGAGATCTATAGATTTTATATATATGTTAGAATAGTTCATTAAAAAGTAAAAAAGAGGAACTAAATATAAAGTATGTATTACCCATAAACTTTTAATCTGAGAGATTTCTTTGGTAGGAAGTAACCTCTATTTTATCATAAGAATAGCTTTCAAAACTGGTTAAATAAAATACAGTCTAGCAAAAAATTCTATAAAAAGCCCAACTGCAAATTCAAAACTTTATAGTGTCTATCATATGAACTTTAAAAAATATTATTTTATATGCATATGCACACCACACATATGATTGAAGCATACTGTTAAGGTGAGACTTAGAGCCTCTGAGGTGATTTAGAATAGGATAATTACTTCTAAAACTTATCAAAGTTATGTAATAAATGGGGCGCCTGGGTGGCTCAGTTGGTTAGGCGTCCGACTTCAGCTCAGGTCACCATCTCGCGGTCCGTGAGTTCGAGCCCCGCGTCGGGCTCTGGGCTGATGGCTCAGAGCCTGGAGCCTGCTTCAGATTCTGTGTCTCCCTCTCTCTCTGCCCCTCCCCCGTTCATGCTCTGTCTCTCTCTGTCTCAAAAATAAATAAACGTTAAAAAAAAATTAAAAAAAAAAAGTTATGTAATAAAAATTTGAGAACAGGTTTCATATTATGATAAGCTGTTATGAATTAAATTAATTTTATATATCAGCAGTTTGCCCTCAAAATACATTGATAAATGCATTCACAGCCCTTACCACCTATATGTCCTAGTGAAGTCATTAGTCGCTGGCCCTTAATTTCCTACTCTACAAAGTAAACATGTTGAATTTAAACAGTAGTTTTCAGCCTCTGGCTTCACACCCTGGAGGGTGTGATAAAACAGATTGCTGGGACCTACTTCCTAGAGTTTCTGATTCAGTTTGCCTGGGGTGGGGACCAAGTATTTGCATTCCTAACAAATTTGGGTAGTGCTGATGCTACGTCTGGGAATCACACTTTGAAAGCCACTGAATTAGAACTATCCTAAACTGTATTCAGAAAAATCTCAATCCAAAGATCAGAAGTTCTGTAGATAAATGGAAAAACCTATCAATGAAGAACTACTTACAGAATGTTGGATTTAGGGAACTACATTCTCATTTGAAACAAAATTCCTAAGTAGTAATATGGTAGAGATCTTTTGCACGATCTCCATTTTAATCTCTAGATTTTGGGGCCTGGGAAGTATCTCTTGGAACCATTGCCACTTTTGTAACTCCTATGTTGGAGTGCTTCTGAGACCTAATTCTGGGCTGGTAAGGTGTTTCCAAGAGAATCAGGGAGGTGGAAAATCCCCATGTCCCAAACAGTTGTGTTAGGTTTCATTACTCTAATTATGACATTGGAAATAGCTGTTCTAATTACTAAAAACTATGCCGAAAAAAAAAGTGATTCTGGCAGAGAGGCTAAAGCAGATGAGGAAATGCAAGAATATCAAAGTAAAGCCAGTTAGGATTTATGGTAACACAAGCATGTACATGGTTTCCCTGTGATGGTTGGAAATCTTTAAGAAGCCACAAGCAATCATGCTTTGCAGTAATTAAAAAAATACAGCATTTTGGGGGTGCCTGGGTGGCTCAGTCGGTTAAGCGGTTCAAGTCATGATCTCAGGGTTTGTGGGTTTGAGCCCCACGTCAGGCTCTGTGTTGACAGCTTGGAGCCTGGAGCCGGTTCAGATTCTGTGTCTCCCTCTCTCTGCCCCTCCCCTGCTCGTGTTCTCTCAAGAATAAACAAACATTAAAAAAAAAAAAAACAAAAAAACCCACAGCATTTTGGAACACTTGTTTCAAAACCAGGAGATTTCCAGTTCAACTACAAATTGCAGTAATACCGTCATCGGCAGAATCCATCTTGAAATAGTAAACAGAGTCTTTCAAGTTAAGTTATTAAATACCTATAGCTGTTTAAGTGAATTTTAAAGTATATATTAAGTCAATCAACCAATGAGCAAGAATTTGTGCAAACTCAGTATGTCTTTTCTCTGTCTTCCGTGAGCTCTCAGTTTAGTTGAAGGGGAGAAAATGTGCATGCTAAAATTAGTACAGTTGATTGGTAAATGAAATGGTACTGACAAACTCATCGTGAATGCAGAAAAAGTTGAGATTGGTGTGTGCTGGTATAGTTGAAGGGGACAAGAATGGCACTTGAGATGGGTCTTACATAGGACTCCAGAAAAAGAAAAGAGCATCATCAATAGTCTTAGAAGTGGGTTAGATACAGTGCTAGCCCATAGGGAGATGTTGGAGATTTCATGGGGCATCTGAATGGCCTGGTTCATCCTACTTTATACAACTTATCCTCTATAATTGGTCATTTAAAGAACACGTATGAAGAGCCAACTGTAAGCCAGACACTTTCTGTGGTGCTATGTAAGTCTTGGCAACTAGAATTTTTTTTTAAAGGTGTTTTTTGAGAGAGAGAGAGCACGAGCGGGGGAGGGACAGAGAGAGAGGGGGACAGAGAATCCGAAGCAGACTCTGTGCTGAGAGCAGCGAGCCTGATGTGAGGCTTAAACTCACAAACCATGAGATCATGACCTGAGCTGAAGTTAGGACACTCAACCGACTCAGCCACTCAGGTTCCCCTTGGCCACTAGAATTTAATGTTTGGCAAACGCAAAAGAATTTAGACTTAATGTTACAGACTTGAGCAGAGAATGGCATGGTGAAAACTTCATTGTAGGAAGATTAGCCAGGCAACAGGATGGATTGGAATTTCAGGGAATTTCAGATTTTGGGATGGTTACAGGAAGACCTGCTAAAAAGTCATTGCAGTTATTCACATGTGGGGTAATATAAAAAGTCTGGTGTAGAAATGGAAAGAAAGGGGTGCCCGGGTGGTTCAGTTGGTTAAGCATCCAACTCTTGATTTCAGCTCAGGTCCTGGTCTCATGATTGGTGAGATTGAGCCCCACATTGGCCTCTGTGCTGACAGAAGCCTGCTTGAGATTCTCTCTCTCTCTTACCCTCTGCCCATCCCCCATTTGTGCGCATGCTCTCTCTCTCTCTCTCAAAATAAATAACTAAACTTAAAAGAAAAACGAAATGGAAAAAAGTGGTAAATAAGAATTATTATAAAGGACTGAACAGCGGGACTTGATGTAGAGACGATGAAGGAAAAGAAACAATATAGGAGATAAGGGTTTTTGTGTCAGAGACTGGTAGAAAACATGGTCTAAATGAATAGAAATGTGAGAGTTGAGTTCATCTGTAAAAAGGTAATGAAAAATCTGATTAGGAACATGCTGAGTTTAGGTGACTGAGAAAACTAAGTGAAAAATAACTAAGTGGGGCTCTTCTGCAATCAAAGCACAGGTGAGCTGGGGACAGGGTTTTAAGAATGAGAGCAATGGTTAACATTGTCAAAAGCTAGAGAGAGATCAGCAGGAGAGATAAGGTCAGCCATATCATTTCCTGTAACTGAGTGGACTTGTAAACTTCTGAGTTGTTACCTTTGGCTCCTCAAAATCCTTCCCTATTGAGCTAAACACTAAGTTGGGATCCTTTTTCTGAACATCTCTAGCACATTCAGAAATGTTGCTTTGCGTTTTCACTACATTTTCTATTTCAGGTTCTTGAAACCTAAAACTTTTGAACGATGTCACATAGGCTTAGAAGCTTATGCCCCTCTAATCATCCTCCATACGGTTTCCAGGACATTCATGGTAAAGATCCATCATTGTCCATTACCTATAGGATGAAGTCCTAAACCCTCAGCTTGGCATTTCAATATCTCTACAGAAAGATTCTAATCTACTTTTCAGCTACATCTCATACTCCTTTCCTAATAATATGGTGACAGGATATAAATTGTGTTGTTGCCTGTGTGCCCTGCCTCCCTCATCTAATCTGAAGGTCAGGCCCTTACCATTTAATTAACTCAGGAATTTTTGCAGAGCAAAGAGCAGAGGCTGAAGTCAAATGCATTTCCTGACTTTAATAAAATTGTAAACCAACTGAGAAGATTAAGTCAGGTGTCCCAGTGGGGAAGAGAAGAAAAAGAAATGTCTTTGAGGGCACCAGAAAAGGACGGGGTCAGATTTCACCCAGATCAGGAGACTGGGGATCAGAGAGTAACAGCGATCTACCTCCATTCCATATTAGTGCCCCCAGGGAAGCAGCAGGACCTGGGTGGGGAGAAGGCAATGGGTGATTTAGAGAGGCTAGACTCTAGGTCAAGGGGTTCTGGTTCCATAAAAGCCTCTAATATAACAAGCTGTTAGAGCTGGCAGAACCATGCTTGCTGGGGCAGGGGAACTTCAGTGGTGGACCAATGGGAAGAGTAATCACTTGATGCTTTGGCACCTGATAAATCCTGGGAACCTTCACCTTAACGTAAATGAGAGAGTGGGGAGGAATATGTACCAAATGGATGAAACTGAATTAGCCTGATTAGGACTGGGACTCAGGGTAACATTAAATTGATTTAAAGAAAGTAAAGAAATGTGATAAATCCTGCATGACCGAATTTGTGAGCTAAGAGTCACATCTACTTTGTACCTTCTGTAGGTGTTCACTGGGGCTCAGTCCTAGACCTTTTCACCTCCCTATTTTAATTCTCTTTCAATATCATCTTATCCTTTTCCATCTTTAAACCAGTAACTTTCCATTTGTATCTTATCCCAAAATTTTCCTCTGAGTTCAACTCTGAAGTAGCCAACTACATATTTGTATCTGCAAATGATGTGTCAGAGACACCTCAAAATTACCATCATCCCCTTACCTATAATGGCCCTACCCATTCCTCCTAATTCTCTATTAGGGGTCAACAAACTATGAACTGTGGGCTAAATTCATCCCCTGTTTTTGTAAATAAAATTTTATTGGAACAGCCATGCCAATTCATTTATGTATTGTGTATGGCTATTTTTGTGCTACGGTGGCAGAAACCTTATGGCCTGCAAGGTCTAAATTATTTACTATCTGGCCTTTTACAGAAAAAGTTGGTTAGTACCTGCTCTTTGTTTTCTTGAAAGTACTTACTGTAATTTACAATTAGCTATTTGTTTGGTTACTTCGTAATTTATCTCCCTTAATTGAGATGCAAGCTCCTTACAGGGAAAGGCTCTGCCTTTCTTTTTTCTTTTTTAATTTAATTTAAGCTTATTTATTTATTTTGAGAGACAGAGACAGAGAAAGAGGGGAGGGGCGTAGAGAGAGGAAGAGAGAGAATCCCAAGCAGACTCCACACTGTCAGTGCAGAGCCCAACGCAGGGCTCAAATCCATGCAAGATCATGACCTGAGCTGAAATCAAGAGTTGGAAACTTAACCTACTGAGCCACCCAGGCGCCCCTCTGCCTTTCTCCTTCTAAATATTTTAAAAATATTTGATTGAAATATAGTTGACATGCAACGTTGTATTAGTTCCAGGTGTACAAAATGGTGATTCGACAATTCTATACATTATTCAATGCTCACAATAAGTATAGTCACCATCTGTCACCATACAACATTATTACAATATTATTGACTGTCTTCCCTATGCCATACTTTTCATCTCTGTGGCTCACTTATTTTATAACTAGAAGTTTGTATTTCTTAATCCCCTTCACCTGTTTTGCCATCCCCTCACCTCTCTCACTTTGGCAACTACTAAATGTTCTTTGTATTTATGGGTCTGTTTTTTTGTTTTATTTTCTAGATTCCACATATATGTGAAATCATATGGTACTTGCCTTTCTCTGACTCATTTCTTTTTTTTTTCCTAATGTTTATTTATTTTTGAGAGACAGAGCATGAGCGGGGGCGGGGGGCAGAGAGAGAGAGGGAGACACAGAATCTGAAGCTGGCTCCCCAATGCGGGGCTTGAACTCATGAGCCATGAGATCATGACCTGAGCCCGAGCTGGATGCCCAACCAACTGAGCCACCCCAGCAGCCCTAACTCATTTCAAGTAGCATAAAACTCTCTAGGTTCATTCATGTTGTTGCATGGCAAGATTTCATTATTTTTTATGGCTGGATAATATTCCACTGTATTTATATACCATATCTTCTTTATCCATTCATCTATTGATGGACACATGGGTTGCTTCCATATCTGAGCTAATGTAAATAATGCTGCAATAAACAAAGAGGTGCATTTATCTTTTTGAATTAGTGTTTTTGTTTTCTTTGGGTAAATATCCAGTAGTAGAATTACTGGATCATATGGTAATTCTATTTTTTAATTTTTTGAGGACTCTCCATATTGTCTTCTACGGTGACTGCACCAGCCTACATTCCCACCAACAGTGCACAAGGGATCCTTTATCTCCACATCCTCACTTGCCAACACTTGTTATCTCTTGTGTTTTTGACATTCTGTCATTTGTGTTTAGACATTCTGACAAGCGTGAGGTGATACCTCATTGTGGTTTTGATTTGCATTTCCCTGATGATTAGTGATGTTGGGCATCTTTTCCTATGTCTGTTGGCCATCTGTCTTTTTTGGAAAAATATATATTTAGGTCCTCCATTTTTTTTTTTTTTTTTTAATTTTTTTTTTCCAACGTTTTTTATTTATTTTTGGGACAGAGAGAGACAGAGCATGAACGGGGGAGGGGCAGAGAGAGAGGGAGACACAGAATCGGAAACAGGCTCCAGGCTCTGAGCCATCGGCCCAGAGCCCGACGCGGGGCTCGAACTCACGGACCGCGAGATCGTGACCTGGCTGAAGTCGGACGCTTAACCGACTACGCCACCCAGGCGCCCCTAGGTCCTCCATTTTTTAATTGGATTATTTGGGGGTTTTTTTGTGTGTGTTGAGTTGTATAAATTCCTTATGTATTTTAGATATTAACCCCTTATTAAATATATCGTTTACAAATACCTTCACCCGTTCCGTAGGCTGATGTTTTGTTTTGTTGATGGTTTCCTTTGTTGTGCCAAAAGCTTTTGATTTTGGTGTTGTCCCAACAGTTTAATGTTGCTTTTGTTTCCCTTGCCTGAGGAGACATATCTAGGAAAATGTTTCTAAGGCCAGTGTCAAAGAGATGAATACCTATGTTTTCTTCTACATTTTTTTCTTTTTATGGTTTCAGGTCTCACATTTAGGTCTTCAATCCACTTAGTGTTTATTTTTGTGTATGGTACATTAAAGTGGTCCACAGTTTCATTCTTTTGTGTATAGCTTTCCAGTTTTCCCAGCACCATTTAGTAAAGAGACTGTCTTTTTCCCACTGTATATTCTTGCCTACTTTGTCATAGATTATTTGGACTCTCTTCTGTTCCATTGATCTAGGTGTCTATTTTTGTGCCAGTACCATACTGTTTTGATCGCTATAGCTTTGTAATATATCTTGAAATCTGGGATTGTGATACTTCTACCTTTTTCTTTCTTTTTTTTAAAACTTTATTTTGAGAGAGAGAGAGTGAATGCAAGCAGGGAAGGGGCAGAGAGGTGGGGGGGGGGGGGTGGAGAAAGAGAATCCCAAGCATCCCAGTGCAGGGAACAGCCCAAGAGTTGGACACTTAACCGACTGAGCCACTCAGGCACCCCCGTTTATCCTTTTCAAATCTACTTTGGCTATTCAGGATCTTCTGTGATTCTATACAAATTTTAAGATTACTTGTTCTAGTTCTGTGACAAATGTTGCTGCATTAATACAATGCAATGGATACTATGGAAATGTTAACAATATTGGTTCTTCCAATTCATGAGCATAGAATATCTTTCCATTTGTGTCATCTTCAATTTCCTTCATCATCATAAAATTTTATTTCTTGGTATTTAATTATTTTTGGTACAATTATAAATAGGACTGTTTTGCAGCTAGGACTTCCAATACTACATTGAATAGAAGTGGTGAGAGTGGACATCTGTGTCTTGTTCCTGATCTTAGAGGAAAATCTCTCTGTTTTTCACCATTGAGTATGATGTTAGCTGTGGGATTTTCATATATGGCCTTTATTATATTGAGGTACGTTCCTTCTAAACTTACTTTATTGAGAGTCTTTATCATGAATGGATGTACTTTGTCAAATGCTTTTTCTGCATCTATTAAGATGATCATATGGTTTATAATCCTTTTTCTTGTTAATGTGATGTATCACATTGATTTGCAAATATTAAAACCACTCTTGCATCCTGGAATAACCCCATTTGGCAGTGGTGAATGATTTTATTATTTTTTTAAACGTTTACGTATTTTTGAGAGAGAGCGCATGCACACATGTGCGAGTCGGGGAGAGGTGGAGGGAAGGGGAGATACGGAATCTGAAGCAGGCTCCAGGCTCTGAGCTGTCAGCACAGAGCTTGACATGGGGCCCAAGTCCACAAACTACAAGATCATGACCTGAGCCTGAGTTGGATGCCCAACTGACTGAACCACCCGGGCACCCTGTGAATGTTTTTTTTGTTTTTTTTTTAAATGCATTGTTTGATTCAGTTTGTTAATATTTTCTTGAGGATTTTTGCATCTATGTTCATCAGAGATAATGGCCTGTAGTGTCTTTATCTGGTTTTGGTATCAGGGTAATGCTGGCCTCACAGAATGAATGGAGGCATTCCTTCCTTTTGTATTTTTTGGGATAGTTTGAGACTAGAATTAACTCTTCCTTAAATGCTTGGTAGAATTCATCTGTGACATCACCTGGTCCTGGATTTTTGTTTATTGGGAGGTGTTCTTTTTTTTTTTTTTTTTTTTTTTTTTTTGCTGATTCAATTTACTTGCTAGTAATTGGTCTGTTCAAATTTTCTATTTCTTCCTGCTTGAGTTTTGGAAGGTTATATGTTTCTAGGAATTTATCCATTTCTTCGACGTTGTCCAATTTGTTGGTGTAAATATTTCATAATATCCAAAATAATCCTTTGTATTTATCAGTTGTTACTTTCCTTCTTCTTTCTTGATTTTATTTTTTTGAGTCCTTTGCCTCTCTCCTCCTCTCCCTCCTCCCATTCTTGCTGTCTCTCCTTTTTTATTTTGGATGAATCTGGCTAAATGTTTATCAATTTTGTTTACCTTTTCTCAAAAGCAGCTCCTGGTTTCCTTGATATGTTCCATAGCTTCTTTTGAGGTATTTTGAATGGTATGTTCTAGATATCAGTAAATAATCACTGAATGACTAAATGAATAAACAAATGCCTTTCCTTTTCATCTCTTATTAAAATCGTTTCTTACAGATCAGAATCTTCACTGCCTACCCCAGTCCATAATGTTTTTTTCTTTCTCTACTGCTTTGTATTTTGTTGCCATTAGTGGCTTTCTTACCTTTCAATTCGACTATAATCTCTAGAAGGCAGAGGCTAAACCTTATGCATCTTTGCGTTCTTCTTCCTTCACGTTATAGTACTTTGTGCATCGTAAGTGCTCAGTAAATATTTCTGATGAAGCTGTAATGAAATCCCTTATTTTTCTACCTCCTTTGCTGCTCTAAAGGGTCAGGACTATGGTTGCCTTAAATGGTAAGGCCTGTTTTTGAGATATGTTACCAATGAAGGTTGTATCTGGGAGACAGTGATGTTGAATGAGGATTTATAAATGAGCCTCCACCTTCAACATTCATCAGCTTAAGAAGAGAATACGGAAAAGCTTCTTTAAGAAAGATCTCCTTATATGAAGTTGGCTGGAGCTGCCTGAGCTACTAATCCCTGCAAGGTTTTCAGCGTCTGCCTTGAGCATTTAGAGTGTGTTCTTGCCTTAACCTCCACGTCAGATCTCTCCATGGTAACGCTGGAATGTTTGCTATTTTAAGAAATACGCCTCACTGCATGCAGTGCTATTTACATTAGGTTCCAAACAAGGCATAAATGCAATGGCTTGAGTGTCTGCTGATTTGTGTAAGTGGGAAGGTCCTGATTGCTTAATGGATGCCTCACCCTAATTCTGTTGTCCTGTTTCACTTTCTAGGGCAACCACAGTGAAATTACACATTGATAAATATTGCTTATATTATACTGGGGAAAAACTTCAGAATAGAAAAATGAAATAAAACAAGAATTCTTCCAGATTTTCCTTTGCAAGTACATCATTTCCCCTTGCTTTTACACCTTCCACATCCAGTTTCATTTAAAAGGTTCTTTAGGGGCACCTGGGTAGCTCAGTCAGTTAAGCATCCACTTTGGCTCAGGTCATGATCTTGTAGTTTGTGAGTTTGAGTCCCACATCGGGCTCTGTGCTGACAGGTCAGAGTCTGGAGGTGCTTAGGATGCTGTGTCTTCCTCTCTCTCTGCCCCTCCCCCGCTCTCACTCTGTCTCTCGGTCTCTCTCTCAAAAATAAATAAATTAAAAAAATGTTTTTTAATAAAAAATAAAACATTCTTGGGGCGCCTGGGTGGCACAGTCGGTTAAGCGTCCGACTTCAGCCAGGTCACGATCTCGCGGTCCTTGAGTTCGAGCCCCGCGTCAGGCTCTGGGCTGATGGCTCGGAGCCTGGAGCCTGTTTCCGATTCTGTGTCTCCCTCTCTCTCTGCCCCTCCCCTGTTCATGCTCTGTCTCTCTCTGTCCCAAAAATAAAAAAAAAAAAAAGACGTTGAAAAAAAAAAAGAAAAAAAAGAAAATGAAGCTTCTAGTAGAAGGGAAAAATGTCAATAACTGGAAGCACTGTCAGCTTTCCAGAGTGTAGGTCTTTATTTGCAGCTTTGTGAAAACATGGAGGAAGAGAAATACTTTGTAAACTTCACTTTATTAGGTTTTCTTTTTACTGAAAAAGGTGTGGACCAGTTGCTTCAGCATGGCGGCCACAAGCTCCTGAGTACTCTGATCACAACAACATGCTCTTGATCTGAATGGACACGGAGGTTTGGAAGCAAACACAGAGTGATGTCCATCAGTGGCATGTCAAGTTTATGGCTTTTTCTGTTGTTGTTCCATGGAGTTAATTACATGATAGAAGTTCCCTAGGTGGCTCAGTTGGTTGAGCATCCAACTTCAGCTCAGGTCATGATCTTGTGGTTTGTGGGTTCAAGCACCACGTCGGGCTCTGTGCTGACAGCTCAGAGCCTGGAGCCTGCTTTGGGTTCTGTGTCTCCCTCTCTCTCTCTGCCCCTCCCCTGCTCACACTCTGTCAATCTCTCTCTCAAAAATAAATAAACATTAAGAGAAGTTCTTAAGTATTGTGTGTAAGTACCTCTAAAATGGATGCTGTATGATGTTTTGGTGGGATGGAAAAGGAAAACAGCTGAGGGATAGTAAAATCAACTAAATCAAATAATCTTTATCAAAACTTCTGTCTTGATCGAGGGAAGGAAGGCTCTGAAGTGAGACTTCCTGTTCTCAGAGATTATACCCAGTCCAGACTTTCATACTGAGATCACATGAGAAGTACTGATCTATGAGAAATGGGGTAAGAGGAATGTTTTCGCTTGGACAACTCAAACCTAGACATGTAAGATCTGTGAGCTCTCCTTCTTCGAAAGCCCAGCGGCGGTATTCTCAGTTGTGAAGGGTCGGGGAGGGGCGGAGGTGGGGGTGGAGGCAGTGAGTCAGTGGCCAGAACTCTAGGGATGGCTTTGCTAGAGATGAGGGAAATCTTTGGCCTCTGTGGAGCAGGCCCAGAACTTAGGAAATGAACTTGTGCCTTCCATTTTGTGGGGTTGTGGCTCCTGTGGTGAGAGGTGGCATGGAAGACAAAGGGTTGAGGGTAATACAGCGGCACTAAGAGGCTGTTACTGCACGCAGATGAGGATGACACCCACAGCAGAGGCCACAGGTGTCACCGACAGCAAGAGCTGCCACACATTACTGCAGACAGAGGGGGGAGACAAAGTACTTTATAACTGAACGTTCCTTGCCCCTATCTAATTTGAGAATGGACTAGATGACGCAGTTCACAGCTCTGTCAAATCATCGGTTGACATCAATTATCTGCTCCCTCAATCTTCAGTCTAAACAGCCGCCAGGATTGGCTTTCTAAAATGCAAATCATATGCTTTCATTCCCCTTGCTTAACTTTTTTTCTTTTTTTTAATTCTCTGTTACCTATAACATGAAGTCCTTAGCTTGACACTTAAGGGATGTTCCAGTTATGTGTTTCATTATTCTCTAACGCTTAGCACGTATTTTTTGTAAAAATTTTTTTAATGTTTATTTATATTTTGAGACAGAGACAGAGCACGAGCGGGGGAGGGGCAGAGAGAGAGGGAGAATCTGAAGCAGGCTCCAGGCTCCAAGCTGTCAGCGCAGGGCCTGACGTGGGGCTCGAACCCACAAACTGTGAGATCATGACCTGAGCGGAAGTTGGATGCTTCACTGACTGAGCCACCCAGGTGCCCCTAACGCTTAGCATGTATTTGATAATACCAACTATTCCCAATTTCTTAACTATGTTCCACATTACTGTGTATACTGTTCCTGCCTAAAATGCACTTCTCTTGTTTTCTGCTTGGTGCACTCAGCCTTTCAGGCCCAGGTCAAGGGAAACTTCCAGGTAAGGCTTTCTTTGACTTTTAAAGGTAGAGTTAATCCCGGTAATCTGTGGGTTCCTTTAGCACTGTGCATATATTTCTCTCTCTTCATTTATCATCCTCTATTTTAATTCTTTGTTCATATGCCAATGTTTTATTGGACTATAAACCCTTTGGAAGCTAAGTCCCCAAGACCAGCGGTTCTTACTGAGGTATAGTTATACCATCTCCTGAAGTGCATTTTGCAAATTCATGGGGTGCTTCTTGTTTTTATTGTCATCACTATGATGAGTGGGGTAAGGGGTGCTACATAGTTTGCAATGGGAAGGACAAAGCACTGTCCCAAATTCTGAATGACACCCATCTATCTATCTACCCACCCATGCATGCATGCATCCATCCATCCATCTATCTGATTCCAGTTTATATGAAATGCATAAAACAAGCAAATTCATGAAGGCAGAGAGTATAATAGAGGTTATCAGGAACTGGGGGAGGGCTGAATGAGGAATTATTGTTTCATGGGTAGTTTCACTTTTGGTCACCGAAAAATTCTGGAAATTTTGGTTCACTGATCTTTTGAGAGCCGGTTTTGAATTTTGTCTGTAGATCTTTTTTGATTCGTGGCACACATGTGTACATTTGGGATACAACCTCTTCAGAGTGGTGAATATGGGTGTGAAGCCACATAAATCTACATTCAAATTCTGACCTCACCACTTATTGCCTTTAAAACTTGGGTCGAGTCACTTAATCTAAACATTGGTTCCCCTGATTGCCAAGTGACCCTTATCTAACTTATTTCACAGGTTGTAGTGAGAGTTGGGAAAAAGCTGCATGTTCAGTCCTCCACACAGTGCTTGGAGCAGGAGCAGGACTCAGAATGGGTCCTTCCTCTTTCCCATTCCTCTCCTCTTCACTGGGTAGCGGCATCACACTGCTTCACGGACACTCCATAAAAGCTGGGTCTCTGGATGCCTTATCATTATACTAGTGGACCAGTGGCATTATTTCCATGGCCTCTGATGAACATGACTATTTTTATTTTTTATTTATTTTTTTTAATGTTTATTTATTTTTGAGACAGAGAGAGACAGAGCACGAACAGGGGAGGGTCACAGAGAGGGAGATACAGAATCTGAAGCAGGCTCCAGGCTCTGAGCTGTCAGCACAGAGTCTGACATGGGGCTCGAACTCACAGACTGTTAGATCATGACCTGAGGCGAAGTCGGCTGCTTAACCGGCTGAGCCACCCAGGCACCCCTGAACATGACTATTTTTAAAAAATATTTTCACTTGTGGGGCACCTGGGTGGCTCAGTCGGTTGCACATCTGACTCTTGATTCCAGCTCAGGTCATAATCTCACAGTTCACGGGTTCGAGCCCCACATCGAGCTCTGGGCTGACAGTGCAGAGCCTGCTTGGGATTCTCTCTGCCCCTCCCCCGCTCATGCTCTCCCTCTCAAAATAAACAAACATTTTAAAAAATATTTTCATTTGCAGTAAAGTTATGTTGTTTTCCAATACTAACATGTTATTATTATGATTATAGCAGGAACAGTATTAGCATTATTAGTAACTCCGTAGGATTAAAATATGAAGTTTTGTTTTGTGCTTTCATTACAGAATGATCTAAATGTTCCATGGGGCACTGGTGAGGTAATATAACATCATATAATCCCCTGAACCTAGAACTGAGCTCTGCTGTATATATAAACACAATGTTATTATACAATGAATTTTCCATGAATTCAACTGCTCTATGAAAATTAAGAAGAGGCGCCTGGGTGGCTCAGTCGGTTAAGCATCTGACTGCAGCTCAGGTCATGATCTTATGGTTCATGAGTTCGAGCCCTGTGTTGGACTCTGTGCTGACAGCTTAGAGCCTGGAGCCTGTTTCAGATTCTGTGTCTCCCTCTCCCTCTGCACCCCACCCCCCGCCCCATTCACACTCTGTCTCTATCTCAAAAATAAATAAACATTAAAAAATATTAAAAAAAAAAAAAAGAAAATTAAGAAAAGTTTGGTTTTTGTTTTGTTTGGAAATTTACCAAGAGTTTTTCACTTGGCATTGTCACCCCCTTTACTAATGGCATCACCACTTGCCATTTTTAAATGGCACAACATAACATGACTGTCCTAGGCTACCTTTGAGGCTGGAACATTCACAGTGATTTGTCATACAGATACAAGCACCTGACTATTTCTTTATGTCTTCTAATATAATTGTGCTCATGAATTTATATATTAAAATCAACATTATTTTATTATAAATTATTCTTTTTATGTCTCATGTTAGTATACTTCACAGGATTATTTTGAGGCTTAAGTTAATTTGAGTTAATAT